>NW_023494792.1:39584750-40073756 GCF_904425465.1 Colossoma macropomum | reverse complement strand
TATCATTACAGTAGACTAACAAAAGACAGACCTTTACTACCACATATTAATATCACTAGAGTACAGTTACTCAACAGACCTTTACTACCACATATTAATGGCAGTACAGTACAGTAGCACAAGACTGACCTTTACTACCACATATTAATATCGCTACAGTACAGTAGGACAAGAGGCCTTTACTGCCACATATTAATATCACTGTAGTACAGTAGCACAACAAACCTTTACTACCACATATTAATATTACTACAGTACAGTAGCACAAGACTGACCTTTCCTACCACATATTATCACTACAGTACAGTAGCACAACAGAGCTTTACTCCCACATATTAATATCAATACAGTACAGTAGCACAAGACTGACCTTTCCTACCAGATATTAATATCACTACAGTACAGTAGCACAACAGACTTTTACTACCACATATTAATATCACTACAATACAGTAGCACAAGACTGAGCTTTACTACCACATATTATCACTACAGTACAGTAGCACATGACTGAATTTTTCTACCACATCTGAATATCACTAGACTGGGGTAGCACGACTAACCTTTTTTACCACATATTAATATCTCTACATTACAGTAGCACAAAAGACCTTTACTACTACATATTCATATCACTACAATGCAGTAGCACAAGACTGACCTTTACTACCACATATTAATATCACTACGGTACAATAGCACAACAGACCTTTACTACCACATGTTAATATCACTGTAGTACAGTAGCACAACAGACCTTTACTACCACATATTAATATCACTACGGTACAGTAGCACAAGACTGACCTTTACTACCACAGATTAATATCACTACAGTACAATAGCACAACAGACCTTTACTACCACATATTAATATCACTACAGTACAGTAGCACAAGACTGACCTTTACTACCACATATTAATATCACTACGGTACAGTAGCACAAGACTGACCTTTACTACCACATATTAATATCACTAGAGTACAGGAGCCCAACAGACCTTCAATACCACATATTAATATCACTACAGTACAGAAGCACAATAGACCTTTACTACGACGTATTAATGTCATTATATTAGACTACCAAAGACAGACCTTTACTACCACATATTAATATCACTACAGTACAATAGCACAACAGACCTTTACTACCACATTAATATCACTACAGTTCAGTAGCACAAGACTGACCTTTACTACCACATATTAATATCACTACAGTACAATAGCACAACACACCTTTACTACCACATATTAATATCACTACAGTACAGTAGCACAAGACTGACCTTTACTACCACATATTAATATCATTACATTAGACTAACAAAAGACAGACCTTTACTACCACATATTAATATCACTATAGTACAGTAGCACAACAGACCTTTACTACCACATATGAATATCATTACAGTAGACTAAGAAAAGACAGACCTTTACTACCACATATTAATATCACTACAGTACAGTAGCACAAGACTGACCTTTTCTACCACATATTAATATCGCTACAGTACAGTAGCACAACAGACCTTTACTACCACATATTAATATCACTACAGTACAGTAGCACAAGACTGAGCTTTACTACCACATATTATCAATACAGTACAGTGGCACAACAGACCTTTACTCCCTCATATTAATATCAATACAGTACAGTAGCACATGACTGAATTTTTCTACCACATATTAATATCACTACGGTACAGTAGCACAAGACTGACCTTTACTACCACATATTAATATCACTAGAGTACAGTTGCTCAACAGACCTTTACTACCACATATTAATGTCAGTACAGTACAGTAGCACAAGACTGACCTTTACTACCACATATTAATATCGCTACAGTACAGTAGCACAAGAAGCCTTTACTGCCACATATTAATATCACTGTAGTACAGTAGCACAAGACTGACCTTTACTACCACATATTATCACTACAGTACAGTAGCACAACAGAGCTTTACTCCCACATATTAATATCAATACAGTACAGTAGCACATGACTGAATTTTTCTACCACATATTAATATCACTAGAGTGGGGTAGCACGACTGACCTTTTTTACCACATATTAATATCTCTACATTACAGTAGCACAAAAGACCTTTACTACTACATATTCATATCACTACAATGCAGTAGCACAAGACTGACCTTTACTACCACATATTAATATCACTAGAGTACAGTAGCACAACAGACCTTTACTACCACATATTAATATCACTACATTACAGTAGCACAAGACTGACCTTTATTACCACATATCAATATCACTACAGTACAGTAGCACAACAGACCTTTACTACCACATATTAATATCACTACATTACAGTAGCACAAGACTGACCTTTATTACCACATATTAGTATCACTCCAACAGTACAGTAGCACAAGAATGACCTTTACTACCACATATTAATATCACTATAGTTCAGTAGCACAGGAATGACCTTTAGTACCACATATTAATATCACTACAGTATGGTAGCACAACAGACCTTTACTACCACATATTAATATCACTACAGTACAGTTGCACAAGACTGACCTTAACTACCACATATTAATATCACTACAGTATGGTAGCACAACAGACCTTTACTACCACATATTAATATCACTACAGTACAGTAGCACAAGACTGACCTTTACTACCACATATTAATATCACTACAGTACAGTAGCACAACAGATCTTTACTACCACTTATTAATATCACTACAGTACAGTAGCTCAGCAGACCTTTACTATCACACATTAATGTTACTACAGTACAGTAGCACAACTGACCTTTGCTAACACATATTAATTTCACTAGAGTACAGTTGCACACGACCGACCTTTACTCCCACAAATTAATATCACTACAGTACAGTAGCACAACAGACCTTTACTACCACATATTAATGTCATTACAGTAGACTAACAAAAGACTGACCTTTACTACCACATATTAATATCACTATAGTACAGTAGCACAAGACTGACCTTTACTACCACATATTAATATCACTACAGTACAGTAGCACAACAGATCTTTACTATCACATATTAATATCACTACAGTACAGGAGCACAAGACTGACCTTTACTACCACATATTAATATCACTACAGTACAGTAGCACAAGACTGACCTTTACTACCACATATTAATATCATTACAGTACAGTAGCACAAGAATGACCTTTACTACCACATATTAATATCACTACAGTACAGTAGCGCAACAGATCTTTACTACCACTTATTAATATCACTACAGTACAGTAGCACAACAGACCTTTACTATCACATATTAATGTCACTACAGTACAGTTGCACAAGACTGACCTTAACTACCACATATTAATATCACTACAGTACGGTAGCACAACAAACCTTTACTACCACACATTAATATCATTACAGCACAGTAGCACAACAGACCTTTACTACCACATATTAATATCACTACAGTAGACTAAGACAACACCGAACCATGTGACCACAAAACAAACTCAGACCTCAGAACAAATCAGAGTGTTGTATTTTCTATAACAAATCTTCAGTATAAATTCATTTTAATGAGGAACTACATGCGAAATAAAACGAGTATCTCTTGTTTTTATTTGGACAGCAATGATATGCACAGGCTAATTCCCCAAAAGTGCCCCAGCCACCCGGTGAAAAACCCATGATCTGGCTAACAAGTTTAGTCTAATCAATGTCTCTGGACTTCCTGGAGGCAGTGACAAAGAAGAGGATTGTAACATTATTCGAGAACATTCTGAACAATTCTGTCCCCTCTCATTCCCCACCCCCAACATCCCATGACATGAAGGAGCACCTTTAGCCACCAGCTCATTCCACCAAGGTGCTCTGCATTGCACAACTGGAGATCTTTCCTGCTGACTGCCTGTATGTTCTCTGAACAAACAGTAGGACAGAATCTTCCTACACAAACAATAATACATATAGCATACCACTAAATATTTTTACATTAACAAAGAGGTACTCCATATTCTACACACCATTCAATTCCATCTATGCAAATTACAAGGTTCAGAACGGTAAGAACACACACCAAGTTATAAATTATGTTTATATGAATAATTTAGGCTTATATATTAGTGATTGCAAACAAAAATGCCATAGGCCAAATAATATAATAAACATCTCAAATGAGAGACGTGTTTTCATCAGCACCAAACGGTTCATAGTAATATCCTGTCACTGTATATCAGGATCATTATTTCAACTGGCTGACTAAAATTAATCACTTGGTATGTTACCATAAGTACCTTCAAAAGATATATTTAATATAGTTTAATATAGTTCAAAAAGTTATAGTTAATCACCTTTCCAAAAATGACACTTTTGTGTGTGGATTTTACCTGACATATACATTTTTTTCAATTATAATGACTTATAATTCACAAAGAAAAATGGTGGTTATTCAAGGGTTCTTTAGTAAAGAAAACGGTTCTGTATAAACCCATGAACACTCAGAGAACCCTTTGTATGATTAAAGTGTTCTTTGTATTGTGAAAGATTTCTTTAGATTGTTGGAGAATGTGCTATAAATGGTTCCATCTATAGCACATTCTCCAACAATCTAAAGAAATCTTTCACAATACAAAGAACCCGTTTAAAGAACCCTTTAAAGGACCATGTTTTAAACGTGTCTACAAGTAAATTCATGTGTAGTACATATTACTCTAGGTGAAATTTATAGCATGTAGAAAACAGAACAGTGAGATATGGAATAGGTGTAGGCCTTGACTTCTAAGCTTCCTGTCTGATTGACGAATTGTTCCTCTATCGCTGAAAGACAGATTATATCATGGTTGACTAGATTAAACATTTTTTGTTTGATCATAACTGTTTGGTCAGAATGTTAAGTTGCCACCTTTCTGGAACAGTGTGAAATTGGTGTACTGTCAGTTCCATTCTTAATTAAACTGAAATGTAGTTCTATGACCCTTCATTTATCTCCAAACAGTAAGATACAATTGTTAAACAAGTGAGAGGATTTTGCATTACAGATGAAACACCTGATTTACTCAGTAAAAAGATCAACTTTTTTAGTTCATATGCATATGTAAATGCATATGTTTTTCCTGTCATTATGGACCCTACAATCCTCCACCTTCAACAGAACATGCAGTTTATCATACCAGCATAGTAAATGGTGAACAAAATGAAATTGCTCATACAGTCTTGCAAAGCTGCATAGTTGATTCTCTGTGATAGAGACATATACCCACAGTAAGGCTCAAATCAGACAGAAGCTTATGTAGAAAGGTAAAATTATGTAGGTTTTGTGATTCCTATGTCAATACGGTTAGAAATTATATGTTAATTATTTAATTATTTAAATATTGGCATTAAAATTCATTAACTACCTTATTCATTAGCCTGTGTGTGAAATGTAGTGGAACAATATGGTGTTATTTTTAATTTTTTAAAGGAGAGGTTAGGGCTTTTAGCAACATTCCGTACAAAATTCCATTGACTTTGTCACATCACTATTTGGTCTGGGTACCTAATTTTCCCATAGACTTTAGCATGAAGATGTCCATTACGAAGACAGCCAGTGCTGCTCTACTCCTGGGTGCTCTGGTGTCGGGTGAGCTCTAAGCGCCATGTTTCATTTTCACACTGTCCAATCGCCACCAGACTCTTTGGTATGCTTTGGGACGCTTTGGTAGTATCAGTCCCCAACACTGAACACTACATAAGATCAGGATGGTAAAATAACACCAAAGTAGAGCTTTTGAGAGGTCAAGCAGAGCACTTGCGCACAGGTGCCGGTTCCTGTGACCTCCATAAAGGTACTTCCTGGGGGCCAGCGCTCAGATATGTAATCTGTTACACCCCTAAAGGACCCATTGTTCATTTCGGCACTGATATGAGCACAGGGCCTATGGGTCAAAGGGTCAAGGAGATACTTCTGGGTGTACCATTCTAAGTCAGGCCTATGGCAGCTACTCAGCAAAATGTATGTCGGAAGCAAGGCAGTATAGCCACCAAACACTTAACACTTTGTTGTCCCATGAGTACTCATATCTGAGTTTGGTGGCTCCAGGCTGAAAGGTTAAGGAGATATGACTCCTAGCAGTATAGGTAATAGCTTTGGTAATATCTGACCCTAACAACAAAAATTACGGTTGTGAGAACACCACAACAGAGATCAGGAGGTCGAGCCAAGTGCACTTGTGCAAATGTTTCTAGACTCTCTGAAAACTACTTCCTGTTCCTGTCCACTTATGCGGCATGCCTCTGGAGGCCTCTACATCTATTTTTGGACTGATCCAAGCACTCAAAGTTAAAAATGGTTTTCCTGGCCCAAACTCTGAGTACGTTGTACCGGTACTCCACTAATATCCAAATTAGGTGGCTCAAGGCCCAAAGGTCCTAGTGATTTTCTAGGGGTCCCTGAGGACCAGTTTGAGAACCCGTGGTTCCCAACTCAGTCCCAGACAGTCCACATTTTTTTCCTTCATCCCTATGTGTTGTGAGTTGTGTTGAAGCAAAAATGGATTGAGGCAGCCCTAAGGAATGGATTGAGAACCACTGGTCTAGACCCTTTTGCATTCCAGTCACCCTATAGTTCCTTGCACAATGGTCTGAACAGGGTATTCAGACAGTTTAAGGGTGATTCCAAAACAGGGAGTAAAAATGTTCAGTTAGAAAGGAACTTCAAACTTCATATGGAATAGTTAACACTGGTTTATCACTTCACAGGAAGTTACAGGAAAGTTGACCCATCAGTCATTACATGTCTCTTGAAGATGCTTGTTGGTTCATGTTAGATTATGGCTATAGGATGTTCAAGTATCAACTGCCATTCCCTAACCAACATCCTGTGCTCAAGAGTTTAGGGAATATAGAAGTACTGCTTAAGGATCCTTTGGGATGGAATGCAATTGTGTGCACGGAAAACATGGACATTACTAAGTCCAAAATCATACTCAAAGAGTACCCTACTTGTCTGCCTTTTGGAGTGGCAAACAACATCTTGGAAAACATTTAACAAAATAAAGTAAAAAAAAAAAAAGCTTAAATGTTAAATAATAGTGGTGTAGGTAGGGACTTTGTGTGATCATTTTAGACTTCATTTGTCTAGTTGTACAGTCGTTAAATTTAGTTTGGTTAATAATTAATTAATGATGCTTTCTCAGTGCTGAATAGCAGTTTATCATGTTTGTAAATTTCAGTGTAGTTCTGCTGTCCCTTTACCCTTAGAGGACCTATGAACAATAATGCTTGGACTAAGCTAGCTAAACAAAAATAAACAATTCCTGTCAAGGTATCAAAATATCTTTACTGACCTAAATTAAGGCAACAAAATGTCAGAAATAAAGTGTAGTACTTAACTAGAATGAATGTGAAATGGTTTAAGACATTTCATTGAAAGCCTACAGAAGCTGATACAGATACAGAAGATTCTTTCGGTCTGCGTGTACATACAATCCACCTTTTATTAAGTTAGCATTCTTCATGCACATTTTAGCCAAAATAACCTAGTTGTTTTATTATATCTTGATTTGTTTTACATAAACACAATTATTTATATCCATGCCAATTTTCCTTGTGAATATTAATCTGACCAATCTTCTTTCTGGAAATTACATAAACAAGTGACAAAGTGGTACACAATCCCAGTGGAGACACGCAAAAAGCCTCTTAGCAATTATAAGAACCGTTTGCTGTGATGGCAACTAAAGACCTTGTCTATGATTAAATTTATATCTCTAGTACAAGGTCTTACCATCTCTTGTTCATTTTAGCCAGAAGAAACTTAATGGTCAGCAAACAGAATCCCCAACAAATATCCACAAGGTTGAAGACCTATCACTGCACTCCAACAGGAATCTGCAGCTCAGTGCCTGACATAATGCAGCATAACCAGTCTCCAGGAAGTGTTGAATGTGTAGCATCCCAGTTTTATGACCCAGTTAACACTAGTTGGTGCAAAAAAAGATTATGAAGTCACAACCCACCATAACAAATATCCGTTTATCTTTGCTCAGCAAATATCATCAGAAATGTCTCTGTTCCATGAGGTCACATGCTCCGGGATAATAATAAAAAAATATTGGTTATTGTATTGGTGGGTGGTGCAGTGGGTAGCGCTGTCACCTCACAGCAAGAAGGGCCTGGGTTCAATTCTGGGCTGGGCAATCAGGGTCCTTTCTGTGTGGAGTTTGCAAGTCCTCCCCTTGTAATCCAGAAGGATAATCAATTTGAAAATGTATTGGCTAAAAGTGTTCTCGCAGCCCACTAGAATTAAAAATTTTAGTTCATATTGCTCTTGTTGCACCATGTAGCATAGTACTTTGACATCTGGTGCATCAGGGGCCTTCAGTGCTGCTGCATTTCCTTACAAAGGATCACTTCCACCTCATGATGAAGATATCTCACAGCAATCACAGTCCTCAAATGGTGTGGTAAACACCACAGATCCCTAAATGCAAAGGATAAATAAACAAACAAAATCATTCATGAGAATATAAAGGAAGTCAGGAAACATCACTAGAACTAGCGTTCTGCCAGTGCCTTACAACAGCCTCAGGCCAATGCCTTCTGCTAAGCTGAGCTGCTGGGACACTTTCGTAATATTACTGCACTTTTGTACAACAGCAGCAGCTTTCATTGCTCCTTGCTCCTCAATATTTTTTGTTTTTGCTGTCTATTTCACACGTTTATTGAGTAGGATATGTTTTGAAAAATAAAATCTGATATTTTTAAAAATTATATAAAAAAAAAAAAATCCAAATTTGGAAATGAACGAATATATTTCAAAATCCATCCACCAGCATGAAATTTTATTAACTGAATTTGATATTATATATTTAACAGAAAATTATTACTGCAGTGTTACCTGATTAATTGCAGAGACACTGTTATTCCCCACTATATGCGGACTGTCAACCCTGGATTTCTTCTTGACACCTCCTCTGATCACCCTAACTAGCATAACTGTCACATTCCAGAAATGGAAAGGTCTGAGGTGAACGGTAAATAGTATTATCCAGCAATCTCAATAATAAGGAAACATTGAACAGTCAACCACATCAGCCTATCACTGATGCTCAATGCAGACAAACAGCTATAGGGGTGACCTACAACATACTAATGCTCAATGCAGACAAACAGCTATGGGGGTGACCTACAACATATAGCTCTTAGGGGCGTCACAATACACGTTTATTATTCATTCTCGATAAGGGGGTCGCGAGAAGATGTGCACTATGAATCGAATACAGTTAGATTTTAGTTAGACAGGCCAGATACAGAGGGTGATTTCTATGGTTTCTATTTAACATGGTCCATGATACCCCAAAAAGAGATGTATGTAAAAAAAAAAATCCCTGTCCCTGGAAAACTGAAACTCACTTGAAAAATAACCAATATAATTAATCTGACCAGAACCACATAGGACTGTGTATGTAAGAAATATCCAAAGCAAAACATGAAATAAATCAATTAATGAAGAAACATTTGGCATAGTATTGTCATAATAACAATAAAGGATTGAGGTACCACCATAAATTTACAAAGACATAAAATAACAACATCTTGAGACATACTTTATGTTGATGAATCAGTCCTTAAACAACACAAAGTTTTGAAAAGTCACTGTAAACTTATTGTTTACCTCCATGTATCTTATTGTGTTCATAAAAGCACATGCAATCTTACCTCACTTTTCCATAAATGGGACTGGCATGCATCTCTGAAGGAATTCATGGACTGCTCATATTAATTCAAATGACATTCATTTAAAGAAGTGCAAAATGTTGTATACTAAAACAGTCACTGTAGCGGTGTCATTTACTCCCTGCAATTGAGTGTTAAGCTTCAGACCAGTTTCTGAAGGATGGCAAGAAAGTATGGTAAATTTGAAGCATATTCAGACAGATACTTAATTATGTATTCATAAATTTATTTCATGCAAAAGTATTTTGACACTGTGTGCTATAACAAGCTGTGGTTATTTCTTTTTTACAAGGACTTCTCAATCACACTGGCAAGTTCCCATGTGTCATCACAGTTTTTCCCACTGCAACATATTAAAAAAAATCCTTAGTACAAACAAATTTATTAACATCACTTAAACACCCCCTGTAAAATATAGAACATTATTGTATTATGGACTACTTCTTACCATGCAGAGCAAGGTAGCCAACGCAGTTTCACTTCTGCTTTTCCCTAGCATACAAACACATGTCACAAGTAACAGGTTACAGGTAAGGATTTCACACTTTGTCTCAGTATCTCTGAACAAACAGAATTATTTTTAATACACCAACATGCCAAAAGTCATGGGATAGCAGTATGTAAATTGATTATGAAGTGGTGCTACCTCAGGGGGATAGCTTGGGAACACCTACACCTGTATAGGTGGTGTGAGGTGTTATCTTGTGACTGAGGTTAAACACTGGCTAGCTTGCAAGACAACAGTATTTATCGGAGTTCGAACAAGGCATGGTAGTGGGTGCCAAACGGATGGAACATTCCATATCCAAAGTTGTGCAGGCAATTAAAATTCCTCAATCCATAGTGTCACGTGTGTACCAGGAATACGTCATAGAAGGCCTTAACACCCACAGTGGACAGCGCAGTGGCCGCCCAAGGGTGCTTAACGATCATGAACGGCAGCATCTGGCTAGAATTGTCTATGCAAACAGACAAGTGACTCTGGCAGTAATCACACCCACATTCAATGCCGGAGGCCCCACACGCATATCCCACAGGTCAGTACAGCGTTCTTTAGATTCCATGGGACATGGGAGCAGAAGACCCACCAGAGCTTCTCTGTTAACACCAGACACAGTGCCTCACCTGGGCTTGTGAGGTTGGTAGGGTTTGAGTGTGGTGCAGACTCCATGAAGCCATTGACCCCAGTTGTAAACAAGGCACTGTGCAGGCTGGTGGTGGTTCCATACTGGTGTGGGGTGTGTTCTCATGGGATGGGTTGGGCGCACTGGTCAATCTGAACATGTCATTGACCATTTCAGTGCTTGGTGACCATGTGCAGACCTTCATGGACTTCATATACCTCCACAATGTTGAGATATTCCAGCAGGATAATGCACAGTGCCATTGTGCCCAGGCTGTCCAGAATAGGTCGAGGAGCATTCTGGCGAGTTCTGATGAATGGTGTGGCCTGCACGTTTGCCCCAGCTAAGCATTTATTGGGTGTGGTGGAGAGGTCCATCCACACCAGAGAACCTGCACCTACAAATATCACAGTGCTGGGGGTGGCTATCTAAACAGCATGATTCAACATCCCTTCAGACGACTTCTGTCCACTTGTGGAATCAATTCCACTTCGAGTTGCTGCACTTTGCCAGGGTAGAGGGGGCCCTACATGAAATTCCTGTCCCTTGACTTTTGGCATGTCTTTGTATATCGATCCATCCACTATTTCAGAAAATTAGACAATAATTCAAGTTCTGCATCTTATCTCATTCATTCTTCTCTCAAGTATTTTCTCAAAGTGGAAAAGTTTCTGCCTGCTACATTTTCTGCACCCTAAAATGTAAAACACCAAAGACAGTCGATTAAATGCTTACCTAATCCTCTAAAATTAAATGTGTCCAATGAAAACAAACAGTAATATTTTTTCTTAATAGAAATGTTGCACCTACTGTCTTAACCACAGTTATTAAGTACAAGCTATTCATTTATCAGCAGATATATCTGAAGAAATTACAGTAAACATAATCTTATGTTAATGAGATAATCCTGCACTTGCATAAGGAAGGGGAAAACTGAAAGAAAATAAGTGAAAAACGGGAGTTGTTTTTAAATGTGTACTTCTAACAACCATACTCAATCATGGTCAGACACAAGACCTGACATCTGGCCAAGCCAGAACCCAGACCACATCAGTATATTTGAGATTACTTTGATTGTAAGTAGCAGAAAATGGTAAATTATACCTACAGGTTTCTTTATAAAACTCAAAGCAGGTTTTCCAAAAAAAAGCTATAATAAAGGCAAAGGCAGGACACACTAAAGATATCTGAGCAATTTCTGTTCAATGCGTTTCCTGTTTTTTTTTTTTTACCCCCTGACCTTGAAAAATGAATAACTTAATGACTCTTTTGAGCAGAAATTTAATAAATGAAGGTTAGTCTCATACCAGTGGTGGACAGTAACTAAGTAAATGTAATTCGTTACTGTACTTAAGTAGTTTTTTGTATATCTTTAATGAAGTATTTCCATTTTGGGTGACTTTACTTTCACTCCACTACATTTCAAAGTCAAATATCTTACTTTTTACTCCACCACATTATGCAAAATCTGTCGTGTGTTTTTTCTGAATTTATACAAACACTTTTATTTTATAGTAAATTTGTTTTGGCCAGTTTATGTTTATGAACAGAGACCTACAGATGCAATTTAGTAAAGGAAAACTCATTTGTGAACCTGTGTTTGAAGCAAGTTTTTATTAAACTTAAACTTGTAACTAAGTTGCAAATAAATCTTAAACTGAAACTTTGCTTGTTTGCAAAAAGTCTTTCAGAGCCACTTGGTTCTACCTAATGGAAACTGCCTTCAGTGTTTTGTGCTTATAATTTTAATAGACATCAGTGTCAAGACTAATTAATAACAGTCTATTAAAAGATTGGTTTACCAAGAATGACACTATAGTATTTTCACCTAAAATGAATTAATGAAACGAGTCTTGCTACAAAAATGATAATAGGACATTAGAGTCATAATTAAACTTTTAGTATTTTCAATACTTTAACTCAAGTACATGATTTGTGTACTTCGTCCACCATTGCTCATGCTTATGCACATTACTGTACAAATATTTACAGTATTATACAGGGAGTAAGACCTATCAGAACTAACAAAACTAACCTTTGTTTTCTTGTTTCCATGTCTCTCTCTTCCTCTTTCTCTTGGGCTGGGTAGTAAGAGGTAGAGCAGGAATACAGCTGCTTGCAGCTGGAAGACTGACAGGTGGTGGGAAGTGGAAGAGTAAGAGAGATGGTGGGGAGTGGAAGAGAGAGAGAGGTGGTGGGGATCGGAGGAGGAGAGAGAGAGAGGTGGTGGGGAGTGGAGGAGGAAAAGAGGTGGAGGGGACCGGAGGAGGAACAGGGACCAGGTTGAGCATATAGGTTTCTTTGCCTGGAGGTGGGTTGCGGAGCTGGCTGGCTGCAGCTACCTCCAAAGTGTTGGTGACTGGATAAGCTTGTACCTTCTCATAGCCTGAGAAAATACACAAGAAATTAACTTGCATTTCAGTAGAAATTTTAATTCATTAACTACCATAATAATCATATAAAAAGGATACATCCTGACAGCATACCTAAAATCCTTTAATATAAATGGAGATAATGCAGTAATATGGAAATAACACATACCACAGATGTGTAAGATAAATGCAGTTTTATAGGGTTATACAAGGAGCAAGAAAAATCTAACCCCCATTTTCTTGTTTCCGTGTCACTCTCTTCCTCTTTCCCTTGGGCTGGATATTGAGAGGTGCAGCAGGAGCACAGTAGCTTGTAGGGGCTGGAGGACTAACAAGGGTGGAGGAAAATGGAAGAGAGAAAGAGTTGGTGAGGAGCTGCAGAGAGAGAGGTGGTGGAGACTGCAGGAGGAGAAAGAAAGGTGATGGGGAGAGGAGGAGGAAAGAGAGGGGAGTGGACGAAGAGAGAGAGAGAGATGGGGATGAGGGATAGAGCCCAGGCTGAGCACACAGGTTTCTTCACCAGGAAATGGGTGGAGAAGCTGGCTGGCTGCTGCTGTCTCCAAAGTGTTGGTGACTGGAGGAGCTTGTACCCAAGAAAATACACAAAAACTAAACTTACAATTAAAATGTACAAATGTTTAATTAATGAATTAGTTAAATGCAGTTTAACAGAGTAAGACATATTAGAATATCTAACCCTTGTTTTTTTGTTTCCAGGTCACTCTCTTCTTCTTTTTCTTGGGTTGGGTAGTGAGAAGTGCAGCAGGAACACAATAGCTTGTAGGGGCCGGAGGACTGACAGAGCTGGAATGGAATGCAGGAAGAGAGAAAGGTGTGGAAGTGAGTGGAGAAGGAGAGAGAGAGGTGGTGGGGAATGGAGGAGGAGACAAAGAGGTGGTGGGGAGTGGAGGAAGAGACAAAGACGTGGTGGGGACTGTAGGAGGAGAGAGAGAGGTGGTGGGGAGTGGAGGAGGAGAGAAAGAAGTGGTGGGGAGGGAAGGAAGAGATAAAGAGGTGGTGGGGAGTGGAGGAGGGGACAAAGAGGTGGTGGGGAGGGGAGGAGGAGACAGAGGTGGTGGGGAGAGGAGGAACAGACAAAGAGGTAGTAGGGACTGTAGGAGGAGAGAGAGAGCTGGTGGGGAGTGGAGGAGGAGAGAAAGAGGTGGTGGGGAGGGAAGTAGGAGATAAAGAGGTGGTGGGGAGGGGATGAGGAGACAAAGAGGTGGTGGGGAGGGGAGGAGGAGACAAAAAGGTAGTAGGGAGGGGAGGAGGAGACAGAGAGGTGATGGGGATTGGAGGAGGAGACAGAGAGGTGATGGGGAGTGGAGGAGGAGACAGAGAAGTGGTGGGGAGTGGAGGAGGAGACAAAGAGGTGGTGGGGAGTGAGGGAGAAACAGAAGTGGAGGGGAGAGGATGAGGGACAGGGACCAGGTTGAGCACATAGGTTTTTTCGCCTGGAGGGGAGGGGAGGAGCTGGCTGGCTGCTGCTGTCTCCAATGTGTTGGTGACTGGAGGAGCTTGTACCTTTTCATAGTCTGAGAAAATAAATAATAATAATAACAATAATAATTATTATAATTTAATTATTATTAATAATTATAATAATTATTGTTAATTATAATTATATAATTAATTATATAATTTTGTTATTTATTTTTTTTATGAAAGAATATTTCTTACTCTTCAGAATAAATTTGTATGCTCGTGTCATTTTTTCCAGGAAGAGTTTCAAATGTCCCTCTTTCTTTGGACACATATACGTTATGACTTCAGCTACACAGTTTGTTTTGCCATGCTTCCCGAGGAATAATATGGGCCTAACCTGAAACAGGAGCAAAACCACAGTAGTTAGCAGTTTAAGGGGTTTATTAAAAGTTTACACAATTCTATAACCTAAGAACAGCTCAGCCAGTTTGTACTGAAGTCCCTGTAGTTACTGAATAATAAGATTTAATATGTAATAAGCCTGAGATTTTAAGTGGTGAAGTATAGAAGGTGAAAATTATCTTGAAGTGTCATTTACAAGGACTTTAACACCGCACGTTTAGATAACCACACATTGAAATAACATGTTATTTAATATAGTTCACATACTATTGTAGCACAATAATGTTTTAATGATTAAAAGGAAATATCCTATTTGCCAAGGTAGGGTTGGTCATGGCACAGAAGTCGTTTGTCGTGTAGGTGGATAACAAAAGCAAAACATTCTTTTTAAATTAAAAATGAAATTATATAAATGTTTAAGCTATAGTTAAAAACATAAATGTTAACATAAAGGGTAGCCATCAATTAAGACATTAACTTCCATTTAATTACATATCACACCAATCACAAACTCATTAGTTATCTTACACAAATTTTGAAGGAGCATTGTTGCTTACCATTATACGGGCAGAGTCCACCACACGGGCAGCATTTCTGTTTTTAAGGATGCCTTGCCCCCACTGGCCATCCTTATAGTAATCCTCTAAAACTAAGGGTAGTGTAGCAACTGTGGCAAGTCTTCCAGTTCACCTGGTTCAATGACTGGCAGGTGGGACAAGGCTGAAATTTGGGTTGCGTCATAACTGTAACAAATTGAAATATAGACAGAGAAACAAGAGAATAAACAGTTAGTTATACAAGAAGACAAACAGATATGTAGACCATAAAGTGCTAATTTATAGACTGTACAGACTGGGAAAAGATATGAAAGACTAACTGTATTGACAGAATATAGACTTAAATCTACATGCTTTTCTCGAAACTCTGAAATTGTAACTGACTACAAAACACACATTTTACATGCCTACATATGTGTCAAAAGACAGTAAAGCACATATTCACTATATATATGAGTCTAAAGAGAGTAAATCTCACATTTACAGCCTCCAACCTTTATAGATTTACTGATATTCATGTAACACATATCAAAAACTACAACAGAATCAGATTTTACTTGAACAGTTATACCACTAGACATTCTCTCTTTAAGTTAGGGGGCCCATATTCATATTCACTTTTGACATTTGTAAGGGTTTATGAACCAACAATAGTCATTAATTCAAGTGATCTTTTTTGAACATATCTTTATCCCTTAAAACTCAACAGGCTGTTTGCATTACTGTGTTTTTAAGATTGACATGTATAAATGCTCTCTGTTCTGACTGATTGATTGTGCCTCATTCAAAAAGCAGTCCTGACTGAAACGCTCCATGTAACTTTAAAATGAGTGAGTGAGGCTATACTGAGGCTGAATAGGAGGGTATTCATCTGTCTCAAGTGATGTTACTGTATGATCGTGCTACCATTTTAATGATCAAAATATATTCAATGTGTAACAGATTAATGCAAGAACATTCAACAGAAAACAGAAATTAAACATTTTACTGTTTTCCTGTGTAAACTAACTGGCATGACAATGTTTAATTACATCAGTGTTTGAGTAGTAATATCACTTACATTTACTTGCACAAAAGCTGTTAAAACTAATCATACTGATCGTTGATGCTATGCATAATGGTCCACACGGTGGCTATTGCTATAAGAATAAAGTTAGTGTTCATGTCTGAACAGAGAAAAAACTCCCTCTCTCCCTTGTGCTGGGCGGCATATTCACATTATCAATATAGCCAATGGATGAGTCAACTTGACAAACAGGTAAATATGCATGTAGTTGGTTTTCATGACATGAAAGAAACAATGAATTAAGAATAGGCTTATTCAGAATAGTTTTCACAGACGTTTCCTATATGGACTGAAGAATGAATTGTACCGTTTGAAACATTAGCAATGTTTACTACACTGAGCTCTTTTATTTCACAGAAATGATGAAAATTCAGTTTTCCACGACACTGGCCTTTTAAATACACAAATACAATAAAAGGCAATCAAAGAGACAGACAGACAGAGAGAGACAGCAGGGTCCACGCAAAGAGAAAAACTGAGCACGACAGAATTGGCCAGTTTATAGCAAAACTGACAACACTTATACAGCTGTATACTTTCAAAACTGAGACATAACGGTATTTTATATGGGTAAATTATATGCATAGGTTAACTGACCTAGCCACGAGAGGTTTGAGTAAGTTAAGTAGCTAACATTAGCTAACTACATTGTGTTCTTTGGTCATAGTTATGTAAGAACAAACATGTAAACAAGCATTGATCTGGCGACTGGGGAAAGGATTTCTGACAAAGTGATGAAAAATTTTAGGCAGGAGATTCGCTGCTGGCTGTATATATATTTAATAGTTACAGCTACTTCAACTAAGCTAGCCAACTAATCTAGCCTAGCTAACTAAGTTAGCACGAACGCACCATGCTCATGGTCATCACCACCTACTGACATACCCATGAATTTCAAAAGAAAGCCCCACATTTTAACATGTATTTATCGTATTGTAGCTTACATTTCAAACCTACCAAATCTGACAAATGTCAATAACCTTCGTTAGCCCTGCCAAACATAACGGTCCATAATCTCCCTTCTGCAATTACGTGGTTCAAATATCACTCCAAACTCCAATAAAACTGAAGTCCGTAGAACTGGTGATTTTTAAAGAAAAAAACTACTGTAGCATTAGCTGGAGCTAGCTTGCTAGGTGTTCTTACCGGAGCTCTCGACGAAATGTGCGTGTGATCGTCGCAGGGAATGACGTTAACACGTCCAACGTGCCGCTGATTAAAAAAGTCCTTATTCTTAAAAAGCGTTCCGATTTTATTGCACTAAATCTAAGTGAAGTATGACTATATACTATATAATCCCAGAGCTGGGCACTGTTATTACTAAAGACATTGTTTGAAAGAAAAAAGGGACTGCAATCGATTCTGGATTTGGAAACTTGTTTGATTGAGTTATTTGGCTTTAACTTTCCACAAAAACGGCAATGATTTTTACACAATAATTACAATATTGTGCAATATATAATGTTTAAATTGTGTTTCAAGGGGTCTATATTTTTATAATGCATTTTATAATTTAAGTAGCAGTACAGTCCCAGGATGGTCGAAACTACGACTTGGTTTAGAGCAATAGGAGCCTGTCAGCCTACCTTGCACATCCAAATGTGACGCTAGGGGGCACCCCACCGCGGCGAAACTTGACGCGGGGGGCTCTTGACCAAGCTGCGAATATTGACGAGGTAGGAATGAGAATGTGTTGTTTATTTAGAATAAAGAGCCAGACGAACTCGGAGGAAACTGTCTGTCTGTTTTGTTGAAGGAGAATCGCAGACAGGGTCTTCTACACGGCTATCAGTGACTACATCTCCGCGCAAAGAGGGCATGAAGTTTCACAGACGACTTTATTCTCGAAGTCTACTATTCTTATTTTTATGAGCAGTGGCCCTAAAACGCCGTCGTAGAACCGTATGCTTGCACTGGGTAGGTATGTCCAACAGGTCAAAACAAGCTCAAAACAAAGTGCGCGCTGTACCCTGATCGGTGGGCTTGCTTCACGCTTCTTTCGTTTTGACTTTGAAAAATATTACATTTTTATGCACACATAAGCCACAAGGAACGATAGATTTCGCATAATGTAGTGGAGTAAAAAGTAAGATATTTGACTTTGAAATGTAGGCGAGTGAAAGTAAAAAGTCGCCCAAAATAGAAATACTTTAGTAAAGTACAGTTACACGAAAAACTACTTGAGTACAGTAACGAATTACATTTACTTCGTTACTATCCACCACTGGAGCAGACTGACTAAAACTCAATGAGTCAAATGAACATGCACAGATATAGATTACAGGCATCATTGTTGTATTTTGAATCCACTAAAGCCGTAATATACAAGGAAAAACTTTTTTCAGGGCTCTGGTTAAAGATGTTCCCCTTGTATTCTTAGAGTAAAGGTGGTACAGTCTGATTAAAAGTTACTCATTTAAATGACCTTGCACAGATATAGATTACCAGCATTATTACTGTACATTAAATCCACTCCAGCTGTATTTGTCCAAGGGGAAACCACTTTCTAAGGCTGCCAGTAAAACCTCTTCCCTGCTGTGTTCTTATTATTAAAGAATAAGGATCAAACTTGTGTTCAAAGGTAGAAAAGATGCTCACCAATTTCATTTGTGTTATATTGTATATTTCAAATGTTTCAAATATATTTACACAACTTAGTGAGATTGACAAGGCTACGGGGCATCTACAGTACATCTTAAAAATCAGTGGAGTCTGAACAACAAAATGTCTCTATATGTACGGTAATTAAATTAGAAATGGCGCATTAATTCAAAGTTAGGGTGCCTACACACTAAAGGCTAATGCAGTGTCAGAAACGCAGCACTGCGATGGATTTCAGTTAGGATGCTACGTCAGCTCTGTTGGACCAAAACCATAGCAGAGAGAAAGAGGAGTGTCGTGTGAAGATATTTTATGGCTGGAAATGAAAACCTTGCAAACTGTTATGTGTGTAAGAAGGCTGTTCGCTACTGTGGCAACATCACCAAGTTATACAAAGATATGAAAAACTACAAAAAAAGAGAACTCAAAAGACACAGAGAAGTAGGAGGGAAACCCCTTAGAAAAAGGAAAGGAGAAATAAGTAATAAAACAATATTTTTTATTTGCCTAAAACTTTGCTATCCTGGGTTTAAAAACATGCACATGATTAACTAATTAACAGTGGAAAGCAAACATCACTTAGTGGTCATGAAAGTGTAGTCAGATGTAGCATATTGATGATAGATTCACCTCATAAATCATGACACACTGCTCTCCCCTACATGAAAGTACATAAGCTGCTTTTCTAAGTAAAAAGTATCAGTATCAGCGATACTGGCCCTGTATTTACTTGGTATCGGATCGATACCAAATTTTGCAGTATTGCACACCACTAGTCTGTATGCAGTAAAAAGACACATCATTGAGCGTCGAAAAAGTTCAAACCATTTCAACATTTGCTGCAAAGCATTCTGACGTGGAGGCACGTCAACTAACAGAAACGTGTAGGCAGAAGACGGATGAAAATCTAAGATCTAAGAAATCTAAAATCTAAGACAGTAGTGACGCTATGTACACAGCAAATTCTGCTTTTTGGAATAAACTCCCTGAGAGTTCAAATCATTTTGAGTGTATATGTGTGACCATCGAATACACTCTAGGGCAGAGTTAAAGTAACTCTCCTCTGGGAGTTGATCTTTTAACCCTCTACTGTACACATTTTGATGGCACTTGATAAAAAATGATTCCACATGATTTCTTGGTTCATTTTTAGATATTTTATTGATAAAACTACTTTTTTATTTTTTCGACCCCCCCGACCCCCCCCCAAAATTTTTTTGTTGCCTAAGGGCCACATTTTTGAAATTATGACAGTGCTTAAAGAGCAGTACAAAACCACAAAATCTTTTAAAAATGTCAACAAATCATTATGTAAAATGGGAAAAACACTTGAAACATATTTACATATTTGATTTGATATAGGTGTAGGTTTGTATTACATAGTGTGTTGTCATATCATGCACTTCATGCAGTGAGATTTCACTCTGTGTGAAACTTCAAGAAGCAGTTCTTCTGTGCAGTAAAACAGAGGTGTACATTACACTTTTCGCACATCACTTTGGGTGTTCCTGTGCACCCAAGAACCCTGCACCTTTCTTTCTTGTCACATATTATTTCCCAGTGTGAGGTATTATCCAAGCGGACATCCTGGTTAGGGATGGGAGCTGTGGTCTCCTGCTTCCTCCTCTTCTTCTCATACTGCTGGGAAATTCTACCACTGGTTCGCCCTCTCTTCCTGCTGTCTTTTTGGATTTGCACAGACTGTGTGCAATTTGGGACTTGAAGGCATAAAGGCAAATGTGCTCACTTCTCATCATTCCATTGTCAGCATAATCCTGTCTGAAGATGAGCCAACATGTCACCACTGCCATATCTATCAAATGAAAGACAAGGTGGTGGTACCATTTCTTTGACCTGATGTTGGTGCGATATAAAGCAATCAGTGAATCCAACAAGTCAACACCTCCCGTGTGCTGATTGTATATAGATACTGCTGCAGGGCATGGGACCTTGATGATTTTCTTTTGGCCTTTGTCCCGTCTGTCAACATGGGATACAGGGTGAGCACCCATGTACGTACTGAGGAGGGTTACTAACCTGTTGTCAAGTCAAGAGGCTTTTATTGTCATTCCATCTATGTATAAGTACACAGTGGAGTGAAATTACGTTCCTTCAGGAACATGGTGCAACATGGAACAAAAGAGTACAAAGTGTAAATGTGCTGACATAAGTGTGCAAACAAACATTTAAACTAGAAACAATACAATAAATATGATAAACAGATATTAGACACAGTAAACAGACAGGACAGTGCAGCACCGACACAGCACTCATTTCTGGACATGAGGTAGTGGAATAAGGTGCAGAGATACTTAACATGCTGTGATCTATGAGTTTAAACACAGCAGTTACTGAGGTAGTACTTGAGTAAACAGTGTAAACACAGTGTTAGCTGCAATGTTCCAGATAGTGCAAGTATAGCATCAAAAGAGGTGTGTGTGTGTGTGTGTGTGAGTGCAGAGTACGTGTGTGAGGGGCTATTCAGACAAGTCCTTGTGAGTTTAAAAACCTGATCGTTGTCATACCATTTGACAGCGTGCAGCTGGGTATTTCCAACATAGGCTGTTTTTTCCTGGAAGGATCCATGGCCAGATCTTTTCAGATCAGCATCTGACATCATGGAACTGCCTAGTAAGCGATTTCAGTGGACTGTACCCAGACAGTGGATGCCTTGCTGGGACAACACAAGCATCAGTGGGACTGAGCTAAACCAGTTGTCAAAGAACAGCTTGAAATTATGATTCTTCGGTATTGATTCTGTCAGGCGCAGTACTGCATTCCCACTTGCCCCTACCTCTGGAGGCTTGGTTGGATGTACAGCCTTCCCAGTATAAACTTCAAAATTGTGTGGAACGCAAATTTCTGTACTTGCAAAATAAAAAAAAAAAAACTTCATATAACCTGCCAAAAGGCTTCTTTACATCTTCATGCATGCACACACATTTCTTATTTAAAGTTCATTTCATTTTAAATAAGATTACTAAAGCAAATAATCTCACCTTCTTCTCACACCATGTGCTCCTGTGGCCATGCATCAGAAAAGGAAGTCCCGCAAACGATGCTTGATAGTGACTCCCACACCTTATTGGACTGTTCTTTCATATTTTTTGAATTATTTGAATTATTTAAAGAAACAAGTACTGCACATTGGGCTTAAGACAACTTTCCATTGCCTGAGGGCAACGCTGTGCAGTAGAGGATTAACTCTTTTCAGGAGTTAAAACTGAACTTTTGTGGGAGTTAAAAAGCTTATCCCATCTAGAGTAAAATACAACTCTCAATTTGAGTTAATTTTAACATGAATTCGTTCACAGAGTTAAATTAATGCTTAAAAGTGTTTTACTTATTGATTTAATATTTCAAAACAGTGAAACGTTTAGGTGAAAATGACTACAAAAGACACCATTACTGATTAATATTTTTTTATTGAACAAATCCATGCACTGTGTTTAACAATCCATGCTGCATGGATAACTGTGTAACAAGATGCATTTTGAATTTCTTCCCTAGCAGTGTAAACATGTAACAGCAGACATTTGCATTTAAAAGAAATTGTATGGTCAAATGTAAATGGCGCTTAACAAAAGAAGAAAATAAAAGATTTTTCAATAAGAACTTCAACTGCATTGTAAAAATAATACCACATCACCACAGTCTTGTGCAAATATTGACACCCCTGCTTAAAATACATGTCAATTACATATTTATGTACAGACATTTTTCTGTACATCTTTATAACTTTTAATTTTTTGCTGAATTCATATGATTAGAAAAATACAAATGCATCAGAATTTGCCATGACTTTTGTACAGGTCACATTTTACGCTCTGCACTTGAACTATTGTTATACAATGTGTTAAATTCAGTTAAAAAAAAATCACATAAAAAACGAAATTTATCCAGGGGTGCCATCGTACAAATAAAGGTGTTTGTAACACAACCATTTTCAATGCACAGACGTCTAACAAGACAAACTATTACAAAACTATAATGCATGACTGCATATTCAAATGAGGTTGTCTTTAAACCTAAATACTCATGAACATAATCAATTACATCAACAAACCACCTTGTTTCTACACTCACTGTGGATATGATCAGCTCCATTTATCATATAGTTGCACTTTATAATTCTACAAGTACAGATTGTCTGTTTCTCTGAATACTTTATCCTCCTTTCCCATGTTCTTCAATGATCAAGACCACCACAGAGCAGGTATTTGGGTGGTGGATCACTGTCAACACTGCAGTGATACTGACATGGTGGTGGTGTGTGTGTTGCGCTGGTATGAGTGGATCAGACACAGCAGTGGTGCTGGACTTTTTCAAACACTGTCACTGTCACTATTAGCCACACCTACCACATTGTCTCACCTTGTAGATGTCAAAGACATCTACAAAGACATTGAGCTCTGTTGCTTGTTAGTAATCCTCTAACCCTTCATCAGCGCTCACAGGAGGCTGGTGGCTGGACATTTTTGGTTGGTGGGCTATTTTCAGTCCAGGTGAGGTGTTTAAACACTGAAGTGTTTAAAAACTCCAGCAGCACTGCTGTGTCTGATCCACTCATACCAGCACAACACACACAAACACACCACTACCACGTTACTGTCACTATAGTGCTGAGAATGATCCACCACCCCCATAATACCTGCTCTGTGGTGGTCCTGTGGGGGTCCTGACAATTAAATAATAAAAGTAAAGGGGACTAACAAAGTATTCAGAGAAACAGACAGACTGTAATTGTAGAACTACAAAGTGTAGCTATGGTAAGTGGAGCTGATTAGTTGGACAATACAAGTAGAAACAGGGAGCTAGTTTTAATGTTGTGGTTGATCAGTGGAAAAAGGCAAGGATTAATTGCATATATGTTCCATTAAAGAAAACACTGTTGACAAATAAATAATCCAACTCTCTGACACAACATAAAAATGTGAATCAGACCCATAGGACATTTGGGCTTCAAATAATTTGAAATGTCTCTTTCTAGAACCAGCAGCTTTCTAGGAATGCTTTCACTAGGAATACTTGGAAAGCATAGAAATGGTCATGGAAACAAGTTTCATGCTCAACCAAAACCAAAACAAATGTAACAACAGGTCAACATGATATTGATATACTCCACACTTCACCCAATTTGTGAGGTTGACAGTGGCCTGTGAATCAACGTGAAGTTATGAAGAGATCTGTTCTTTATATTTGAGTGTTTCAAGTAAACTTTGTTTGACTGGACCAGACTTGACTGCTTTTGAAGTCAAGCATTCCCAATGATAAGCTACTGCAAACTGGTGTTTCCTTGCAAGTGATACTGTCAAGTTCTTGTAGTTCTTCACACAATCTTTGAAAAATTTGTGTTTGGCTTCGAATCTCATAGACCAGATATGAATGAGTGGTCCAATTTTTCAAATACACCTTGGATAGTGGACCATGAAATGATGTTTTGGAATAAAGTTGTTTGATGGGTACAGCTCTTTGAAGAGCTGGGGTTGTTCAATAATAAGGTGCTTTAAATATACAGTCATCCCTTCGGTGATGGAGTATGAGAACATAATGTTTATAATGTTCAGCAACAAGAGCAACAAACGCCAGTGCAAATTATCTTCTGGTACCAGGTCACCGACTATCAAAGGAATGTTTGTGATCAAACACAGTGTTTGTGATGCATTTAACCCTATTCCATGTCCTCCAGATTCAAGATTAATATTTGTTGGCTTGTTTTCCTTTTCCAGATAGCCATAATTAAAAGCATATATCCTATTTAACAAGCCTTCTTTAGAGATGAAATGTTCAATCAAATATTCAAATAGCAATTTGACCTCATACTGATCAACCTCTTCCAAAATATCATGCATGATGTCAACAGCATAATTTTCTGCAATATTGAAATATTGCAGTGTATTAAGTATGCTCTTTCTCTTGATGCCAAATGAAGAAGTTAATGTTGGATCATCTACCAAATTAGTATAATGTTGTTCATTCAGAACGGGTGATCTTAAAGTCAAACATGGGTAATTTTCTGAAAAAACTGACTGAGCCAAAGATTTATCAATTAAGCAAAATCTACAAACTAATTTGCACTAAATGATTCCAAATACCCAAGAATGCTATGCATGCCCAAGTTATCACCAGTAATTTGTGCAAGAGTGCCATGTGCAGGAACCTTGGCAAATGGAACAGCAACCCCAGTAGTCTCTAATATTTTCAACTCCCTCACAAGGGGTTGCAGTATTTCATCAATTCCATATTTCTTAGCATCTTGTGAATGAAACAATGATACTAGATGAATTTTCATTAATGCAGAATTCATTAAGGGGGGGTTCTAAGGATGAAGTAAAGGCAGCCAACTTTATGTATACCTTTTTATGAACCTAGGGGATTGCATGAGGAAAATGCATGCTCCATAACAGAAGGCGGAAAAAGATGATTAAGGAAGAGAGTTGTATGAATGGAGGTTGCAGGAGATTTGAGGAAGTCCTTAATTTGGTTCAATATTTTAAGCAAATTCCTCAATATGAAATTTCTGCCAATCAGCCCACGAGCAGACCTTATGTTTGAAGACAAAAAAACTAGCAAAGAAGATCCTGTAATTGACTTAACTTCCAGATCAACCCAACATGGCCTATCCTTTGACACTGGACTGTACGAAGATCCCAATTTCCAAAACATAAGAGCTCTAGCACTTGCTGCCCAGTAATAATGTTTAAGCACTGGTAAGGCCAATCCTCCATCTGAATAGGGCTTTTGTAGATGAATCTTAGAAATACGTGCTGTTTTATACCCCCATACAAATTGCATTATTATTGAATCCAATTGGTTAAAGAATGTAGCAGGCACAAAATGGGGAGGTTTTGAAAAATATACATAAATTTTGGTAGTATCACCATTTTAATTGCATTGACTCGGCCTATCATAAGGAAGCAGACACCAACGTTCAATGTCTGCCTTAAGTTTATCTACCATGCTTAAGAAATTTAACTTAAACAACAATTTGGGATTCCTTGGCCAAGATAAGTAAAATATTCATCAACCACTTTAAATGGTAGCGTATTTAAGAAAAGAGGATCTAAGGTTCCAGTCAGAGGCAAAAACTCGCTTTTGGCCCAGTTGATAGTATATCCTGATAATTTACCAAACAAATGTACATAATTTAAAAGACTAGGAACTGACGTGGCTGGATCTGAGATGTACAACAATAAATCATCGGCATAGAGACTAACCAAACATTCCACTTCCCCAAATTTAATACCATGTATTTTTGGGTGATTCCTTATTCCAATAGCCAGTGGCTTCAAAACAATATTAAAAAGCAGAGGAGAAAGAGGATCGCCTCGTCGCACCCCTCTGTACACTTTAAAAGGAGAAGAGCGGTCACTGTTGGTTAATATAGATGAAGTCGGGGAAAGATATAACATCCTCACGCACGTAATGAAAAAGTCTCCAAAGCCAAATCGATTAGGACATTAAACATATATGGCCATTCAATTTGATCGAATGCCTTTTGAGCATCTAGTGAAATTATGGCTTCAGCCGAATCTACATTATGATCTGAGTAGAGAATATTCAGCAGAAGCCAGACATTACGGAATGAAAATCTATTAGGTATGAACCTAGTTTGGTCTAAATGCACAATTTCAGAGATATGTATTGCCAGTCTAAGTGCCAAGATCTTCGAGAATATTTTTTGATCAAAATTCAATAAAGAAATGGGTCTAAAAGACACAGGATCAGTAGCATCCTTACCCTTCTTTAAGATGAGACATATATTAGCCTCATATAATGTACTTGGGAGTTTTCTATTTTCCAAAGAATCTAATAACATTCTCAAAATCAGTGGGGCAAGTTTAGAGGAAAAGGCTTTATAGAACTCGCAGCCAAACCCATCAGGGCCAGCAGCCTTACCAGATGGAAAGGATTTAATTGCCCGAAGAACATCTGTCTCTGTAAAAGGAGAGTCCAGTGTATTTTTTGCAACATCTGAAAGTTTAGGGATGTCCAGGTTATTTAAGAAACTATCAAGATCCGCATCTGAAGTCGTGCACCTTGTAGAATAGAGATCTGAATAAAATTCTTTAAAACAAACATTAATTCCTTTTGAATCAGTAATAAGGCTACCGCTTTTTGACTTTATCTTGTAAATTGCCTGTTTTGCCAACACACCTTTTAACTGTCTGGCCAATAAACCTTCAGGCTTATCGCCAAGTTCAAAGTATTTTTGTTTTAATTTGACTAATAAAGACTCAGCTCGCTTACTCAGAATGGAATTATACTCATATTTGAGATGCAGTATCTTGTTATAGTCAGACTGCCAAAAAGAACTTCTGTAAGTCTGTTCAAGTGATGGGAGAGTATTTTCTATTTCTTCTAACCTTTTATTCATCTCCTTTTTCTTGAAGGATTCGAATGCTAAAACATTGACCCGCATGACGGCTTTAAATGTCTCCCAAAGTATTGAGTCTGACACCTCACCTGTGTCGTTGAAAGCTAAAAAATCATCCAACTTTGAGTTCATGTATGTTATAAACTCTGGATCTGTAAGTAAGCGAGGATTAAAACGCCAGCTATAAGTCTGTTTGGAAACAATATCAAAGAGACTAAGTGTAACTGGGCTATGGTCTGAGATCAATATATTGTGATATTTAGTGTTGGTGACTTTAGGTATTAACTCTGAAGAAATCAAAAAAATATCAATCCTAATATAGGTCTTGTGCACGTGAGAGTAAAACGAATAGTCTCTGTCTGTTGGATGCTGCAGTCTCCATACATCAACCATATTTCTCATCTTGATCAGGTTATTCAAAACCTTGGCTGCAGCCGTGATAATGGGTGGTCTTGAAGACAGCCTGTCCATATAAGGATCTAAAAAGCAATTAAGGTCACCTCCCATAATGACAGGGGATGATGTGTCAGGTATAAGAGCAAAAATCTTGCGAAAGAAAGCAGGGTCATCAAAATTAGGGGCATACACATTCACTAATGTTATTGGGAAAGAACTTAGATAGCCTGATATGATAACATATCTACCATGAGGATCTGCTCTCATTGTCACCATACGAAACTGTATGTTCTTTTTAAAAAGAATTGCAACACCCCTGGCTTTAGATGTAAACGGTGGGGAAAGTCAAAGCAGCGACTAGAAAGGGAAAAGGATCTCCTCTCTGCACTAGGAAGTCATTTCAAATGGAGTAATGCACCTCAAGTCTTAATTCCACCTTCCAGTTCTGCACGGAAAAAACACCTTGCTTCTTCAACTTCAGTGAAGGTCGCAGAGCGACCCCCACTGTCAATCTGAAGCCTTGCAGGAAAACGAAAAGAGTGTGAGATCTCTCGGTTCCTGAGTTCTTTCAGAAGATCCGAAAACTGCCTGCGTTTCTGTAGAACGGCCTCAGAATAGTCAGGAAAGATAGCGACTGGGCTACCCTGAAAATCGAGACGGGGTGCTCTCGAGACGTAGAATTTTCTCTTTTTTCTGAAAGAGATGAATTCGAGCAATTATAGGGCGTGGCTTAGCCCCCTCGGCTGGCCGTGGGCGCGCACTCTGGTGAGCTCGGTCGACTATGATGGGCGAGGAAAAGTTCTCCTGACCGAGTGGCTTTGGTAGTATATCCGCCACATATTCCGTCGGTCGGCCATACTCTGCACCCTCCGGGACGCCAGTGATCCTGATATTGTACCGACGCGACCTATTTTCCAGGTCATCGACCTTGCGTTGCAAAAACTCACACTGTTTCTCAACTTGACGCATCTGTGTCTCGAGCGCGCTCAGATGCTCGTTCCGCCAAACTCGTTCTGTTTTGCCTGCACAGCCTGTAGGGTTTGTTTGATAGAAACAAGTCGAGCCAAGATACTATTCTGTCCCTCCATTAAAAGCTTAGCCCAAGCTGGTGGAGATTCAAAGCTTGTGGCCTCAACTGCCTTTTCGTTACGCATTGGAGCCGCCATGTCGGACTGGCCACGAGCCTCCGGGGATTTATGTTTTGCAATCTTTGGCGGCATATTCGCATTGGAGGCTCGTTCAAACTGTAACCAACAGCACTAAGTACACTCCTCAATTACATTAAGGATGTAAAATTATGGGGTAGCCAAAAAAAGTCGTTTTATCGTGCAAAATCGCGGAGCAGAAAACAAAACACAACCTACTCCATGGCTGCTCGCACAATATGTGGAATAGGATCATACTGTTTGCAAACCTTGTGAAATTTCACCAGATCTATTGCCTCTCCAACGCTGATCTTCTTGGGCTGCTTCCTTCCAGCTGGTTGTGCAGATGCAGAGTTCACAATATCAAACTGTAAATTATCACACCATAGAAACATCATAAAGCCTCAATGAGGAGCTCCAACATGATACACAGCATGCAGGATGTAGAGGATACTGTCAAAAACGACTGTCAAACTGTTTGCTAAAGGCCAGATGAAACCACACCCTTTTTTGTAGTCAAAATTAAATGTCCATGTGTTATTTAAATGTTGTGTTAATACCTCTTTATTATTAAACAGAAGCACAAAGGTCTTCGCAGAAATAACATAATGCTTTTCATCTGCATGTTTTTTGACAACTGAAGTATGACTATGTTTTTTGATAATAAAGTATGGTTTTGATAATGAAGTAGTGAAGTAATGAAGGATGCTGTAATACTACCTGGCTCATCAGCAGTGTCAGATTGTTCATTCAGGGCAGATTTCAGATGTTTTTTTCAGAAGTGGTGTTTCTTTGAGGACCCTGGCCTCTTGGATGATCTTGTCTTTAGAAGTGATGTTCCATTTTTCCAGAAACCTGGAAGCAGTCTCCACTCCAAACATTAACAGGAAGTCTTGCAAAATCTAATAAAAAAGCAAGAGCTACTATTACAATCACTTAAAGTAAATCAAGCATGTTTCCCAAATGTTTTCACATATATATTGCTTCCAGTCCCTTTTTGTCCAAGAAACGAGGAAACATTTGAAGTATGTCTGCAGACTGCTCTGAGTCATGGAGCATCTTTTGGCGAGAGTGGAATGTTTCTTTCATCTTCTGGTAGACTAAGTCACAGTCAGTAGTGTGGCGTAGAAGAGACATGGCCTCCATACACTCATCTCCTGTTTGCTGCCCCTCTATGGAACCAATGTCCTTTTAGCTCCACTCTGTTAGGGGACATAGATGGAGTTTTGGATTACCGTTGCACAGTCTTCACATGCCCCTCAAGAAAGCCTTTGTTGCTCTTAATGTCATAAAAATGTTCCTGAAAACACAAGTATTTTTGGAGGGAATGCAGATAATATCAAGTTTTTGATGGATCTAACAGATGCTGCTTATACACAAAAGACCAACAAATCAAACTGCCATCATGATTTCACACTATGGCTACAGTACAAACTTACATATCCCTTTTTTGAGTATTGGTCCTTCATAGACGGGAAGAGTGACACAATCCCAAGGGCATGAAACTCCTTTGTTGCTTTACTTACAGCTCTCCTGTAAAAGTATTGTTTGTAATAATATTTTGCTTCATTTTCAAGTGAGAATTCATCATCATCATCATCGTTAACCGCTTAGTCCAGATAGGGTCGCGGTAGCAATTGGGAGAGCAGAGAATCCCAGACAACCCCGCCGTACAGGCAGCGGGAAGTGAGAATTTCACATCATTAATAGCATCAAGCCTCTTACCCTTCCTTTTCACATATGTGAGCTACAATGATGTTCACCATTAAACGCCTGGTGGAATCTTTCAAACTCCCATTTTCTTCATACTTTTTGAGGACAGTCACACCTGCTGACTTAGAAGCAAGAATCTGCTCCACTGTCAAAATACAAATTATATAAAATACAAAACAATTAGCAAGAAAAAAGACTTTTTTAACCAAAACAACTATTGCAATCCATTTGTCACACAGATCATCGTATACAATGTGTTTTCAGTTCTTTAATCCCAAGTTTCTTAAGCTTGGTTTTGAAGTCAGTCCAATGAAAGAACAGTATAAAACTATGTAAGTGATAAAATTACATTTCTTGCGTGGGTACTGTCCATGACAGGTTGAATCTTTTCACATCCAGTATCACTTGTGTCACTGCTTAGACTGCTTGAGGTTGAGACGGACAATGTATCTGTTAGGAGGAAGGCCATTGCTGTCTTGTTGCACGACAGCAAAATCTGAGGATCACAAACAATATCAGGATACAGGGCACAAAGATCAAAACATTTTCATTCCAATCCATCACCTCAGCTGGGGATTGCACTGGTAAGCTCCTCCAAACTTCTGGAAGGCATGCTTATAATCATTCAACACACAAATAAATATTAATTTGAGTGAATGATTTGCAATTCATGCTCACATTTTCTTTAATTTGAGGGAACCATTTTCAAATTGTGTTCATATTTTCTTTAATTTAAGGGAACAACTTGTAATTCTTGCTAATGTTTTCTTTAATTCATGCTCACAATTTCTTTAATTTGAGGTACGATTTGTAATCACATTTTCTTTCATTAGTTAACAGTTTCCTAACACTGTATGGCAGGTTTTGATGTGCTTAGATATATGCGATCGCTCCCTCAAATTAAAGAAAATGCGAGAATGAATTGCTTTTCGTTTGCTCAGAACAAAATTTTTTTTTATCCATGGCCCCTCCCGGGCTCTGTAATTGTGCACTATTAAGCATTAAAAACTTTAGTAGATTTCTGATAAATGTGCTGGATGCTATAACATTCTCATGGGTAAACTGTGATCACTTCAACACTATGCATTTGGTAACAGTTTAAACTGTGTTTGTGGAAAATCTTCAGCGCTTTTCCTAAATCTAAAGGACTGATACTGAGAGATAACCTCAATTTTAACCTCAATAGTGTAAATGTTTATGAACATTTTAAATGTTGTACCCATTATGTATTTCATTATAAACATTCACACCTTGTGGTAGGCAGGGTATAAATGTTTATGAACATTTTAAATGTTGTACCCATTTATACCCTGCCTACCACCTGACATATTCTGTCAGGTTGGAGCCAGCAGCAGTGTTCTTGGATGATTCTGCTAGGATGTCTGAAATGCACATGGTACAGAAGAGTTAAAATACAAATTTTTATATCAATCATCAATTAATTAATTAATTAATTAATTAATTAGTATCTGCTAGCTCAGAATATGAGACCAACAATAACAGTTTACTTTAGGGTCAAGATACAAATCTCTTAAAGCACCAACATAACAAAACAGTAAATCTGAACTTTACAATCACCTTACCATCATCAGTGTAGATGACAAAACACACTTCTTTGATTGCTGCAAGTTCTGGAAAACACAAAACATGTATGACTTACCTGCACTGATAAAGTCTGAGAAGATGGCTTTATTCACATATTTCTTTGTTCCTCCGCGTTTTACTTTTATCAACATTGTGGCCACTTAAGGAAAAAAGAGACTTTTACCAATAATAAAAGCAATGTGTGAACTATCATTGTAACATACCAGTCTTTGTGTTAGCAGTTACTGAACGCATAGCTCAGGGGTCGGCAACCCAAATGTTAAGAGAAGCCATTTTGTCCTTTCAACAAAAATCAAACCTCGGGAACCACAACATTTTATGTCCATTTTACCATCTTGGCTGTAAATATGTCTTATTTTGTTATTGTTCTAGTATAAACTAAACATGTAATATAAACAAAAACACAGACTTACTTTACTCTGCTTTAAGCTTTAATTAAACTATAGCTGCTTTTCTCACATCTCCACCAGGAAAAGTAGAACAGTTTAAAAAGTAAACAGTTTAAAATATCTCTCAACGTTCACCACCTATATTAGCGGATGCCACTGATCATCCAGATCGCGGCCACTTCGCGGCCACTTTTATTAGCGGTCGCCATCGAGTGGCCACTTTTATTAGCGGTCACTACTGAGCGGCCACTTCGCGGCCACTTTTATTAGCGCTCGCCATTGATCATCCACATCGCGGCCACTTTTATTAGTGCTCGCCATTGATCATCCACATCGCGGCCACTTTTATTAGCGGTCGCCATTGATCATCCACATCGCGGCCACTTCGCAGCCACTTTTATTAACAGCCACATTTTGAAGTGAATTTGTATCATTTGAAATGAATTTGTGCTCCAGTATCTTAATTGTAAATGTTGGTAAATGGACCTTTAACTGGACAAAAGCAAGTGTTGTTGATATTGATACACTGTGAAAATGTAGTTTGACTTTTTGATACCTGGATCAAAACCAATGTAGGGCTGAAGACCTGAATGCATTTTACTGCAGGTTTGAAAAGTCCAGTAACCAACCAACGTTACCTCCTCTCAGAGTCCCTTTTACCTCTACTGCTCCTTATCCAACACTTACGTTCTGTGAGGAGGATGTGTGACGCCTCTTCAAAGGACAAAGGTTAAAAAAGGCCCCTGGACTTAAAATGGTATCTCCATCGTTTCTGAAAGTCTGTGCTGAACAGTTAGTACCCATCTTCACCCAAATTTTTTAACAAGTCATTGGAGTTGTCCATCGTGCCATCCTGCTTAAAACACTCCTCCATCATTCCCATACCCAAAAAGCCTCAAAAAATCATTCAGACTTGAGATACGGGGCCAGTAGCTCTGATGTTTTTGGTGATGAAGGCCTATGAAAGGCCAGTGTTTCATTACAGACATTACAGACCCCCACCAGTTTGTGTATAGGGCAAATAGCTCAGTGGACGATGCTCTCAACATGGGTCTGCACTACATACTGCATCAGCTCGACAGCCCAGGAACCTATGCCAGGGTTTTGTTTGTGGATTTCAGCTCGACCTAATACCATCACTCCAGACATCACTCCAGTGTAACATTTTGTTTTGCCATGGCTCAGGTCATTCAGGAGGCGTTTTGGTTTTATTTATTCATAATTTTAAAAGCAACATCATTGAAACCCATTATTCATCAGAGGGTAGGTGGATTATTACTGTTTTGGAAATAGTAATAGATCTAATAATAGCTCTGTGCTAAATAAGGAGATCTCTGGGAAATTTAAAAAAATATTTTAGTCATGCAAAATAAATTTCCAACAGCTGCTGTTAGAAGGTTAATGAGGTTCCTGATTTATATGGAAGAGATTTACACACAGAGAAAAAGCCATTTCTTCTAATTGCATCATTCAGAACTTTATTAATGATATTTCTTTGGTAGACACTTTTCATTTTGTACATGAGAATACTCTCTCTACATTTACATGGTTTAGGACACACGTCACAGAAATCACGACTTGACTTTTGGTTTGGTTCTTGGAGGAAGAAATTCTTCATATTTTTTAACCTGGAAAAAAGAGGGCAGAGCTTAAAAATATCTGAGCTTTGCATATGAATGTATCATTGTCTGAGTATGTATCTAAGTGTTACCAGCTGTTGTACTCTTCCTCTTATAACCCTTATTCTGTAGATCCTTTTTTTTTATTTATTTTTTTTTTTTAGAAAGTGTCTTTAAAGAATTAAAGAATTAAATAACATCAGAATAACACATGTTAAGTGTAGACTACTATAGATTCAAACTCTAAATGTCTCTGATGTAAAGGGTGGTCTTAAGCTGGGCTTTTGTGGCGGCACTGCAACAGTAAAATGTTCACCTCTTCAGCAATATTAATCTATACAAGAAAAATCAGTGACTCTGTATTAATTATAGCAATAACACAATATATTGAACACTGAAAGCCACGGACAAAGATGACACTTTACACACAGTTTTTTCTGGGGGCTGTTTTGACATACAGAGCTGAAGATACTCTGATCTGCTGATGTGAAAAAATACAACATCAAACAGGAAGAAACAATTTTGTCTCTGTTCAACTGCACATTGAAAATGAGCACATAAAGTGCATCAAACAGAATGATTAGCTCCCTTTCCGAAGTAATGTCCCCTTCAAAATTTTGGAAAAGAACTTAATTTAGTGTGGAACTATTTAAACACTCAGATTGACTGTGTCCATTACCCTGTGATACTGATGCATCCTAGTTTGAACTTTAAACTGCAAGGATGCAGATAAATAGCACATACTCTTTCAGAGTATTTGTGCTGCTTTCTTAAACCTTGCGTCTTGCCTGTCAAAGCTCTAAACCAGAGGCCTTCAAATCTGGGCCCTGAATTCAGTTTTGGGCTCTAAATTGTGTAATCGCTTGTAGTTAACTGACCTGTTGATGTAACTGACTGGTCACCCCGTAATTAACTACAAAAATAAGAGATCCAGTGACCCGTTTTGGAGGCCTCTCCTCTAAAAACTATAACTCCTCCCTGCACTGCAGAAATCAGACATCAGGGATGGGGAAGTAGCTAAGTAGCACGCTACATTTTGTAGTTAGCTACAAATTTATGTAGCTAATAGCTGTAGCCGCTACAGTTTTATTTAATGTAGCTAATAGCTGTAGCGCCTGCATATTTTCGTGTAGCTGTAGCGACAATTTTCGCTACAAGCTTCAGGCAAGCCGCGAAAATCTGAACCACAGAGCGCGGCCGTTAACTTGTGGTGGCGATTGTGCAATCCTGACTGAGCCGCAGACAGCTCGAGCAAACGGGCACGCGTTGCCCCCACGCGCTGATCACCCCTTAGTAGTAGGCTCAGCTCAGGGGCCGGTAACCAAAGCATTTTATATCCGTTTTACCATCTTGGCTGTCAATAAGTCTCAGTGTGTGCTAATGTGCTAGTATAGGCTAAAAAACATATTATAAACGAAAACGCAGACTTACTTTGCTCTGCTTTAAATTTTAGGTCAGCTGTAGCCGCTTCTCTCGCACATCAGTCAGGAAACTTTGAAATGTAAAATGTCTTTGAACGTTCGACTTTTTCTAAGGCTGAAGTCAGATTCTCATTTACCAGCTTCTTGTTCGAATTGTCCCGTTTCACCTTAAATGATGCATGAGGCGCCAGAATGTACGTTACTGCTGCGCCATTTAAGGTGGAACGGGAGAATTTGAACGAGAAGCTGACTTCATGACTTAGTGTTTGACAGTTTCTTGTTGCAGATTAAACGTATCCGGAAACTAGCTGGAGTGATTATACATGCAAATAAGTCCATTCGTCTCCAAGTTATTGATGTTCATCTTAAATCTGGGGACAGAATATTATGCCTCATTTTTTTATATGAAATTTGATTTGTTCTCTGTGAGCGCTGTCACTGAATTATGGCCAATCCAAATCTGCTAAGCTCTGCGTTATTTTCTCAACCCTCCAATCACTGCTTATTAATTGTTGCTGTCTGCAATTACTTCAGTAATCAGCGCCTGTGACGTTCGTAACTAACGTCAAGATTCCGAGCTCCTCAGAAGTATCTCAGGGTTTTATGAGATTCAAAAAGCGATGAAACGACACAGCGAGCAGTGAGAGGTTCTCAGCTGGCCTCAGTACAGTTGTGGCTCGGCCATAGACTGAACTGCCTGCTCTGTTTGTCTCTGTACGAGACGCTACACAGCCCAGAGAACCAGAGTAACTTTGACTTCTTGAGATGTTCAGGTATGCAGCACACATGCTATAAGCTAACACATAACATTGCTATGGCAAAAATGTAGCTAGCTGAGAGTTTATGAGCACAATTAACACATTAAGATTGTAAAATGAAAAACCTATATTTCATTATTTTGCTTGGACTGCTCGTAATGTTGCTAGCCAAATCAGCATGCTTTAGTCTAGCTCCAGTAGCTGCTCAGTTTAGGTTACAGGCTCCATAGTAGGTTATATTAGAGATTAGATGTGAAAGTTAAGTTATATTGTGTTATCTACTCATAACATACTACAAGCAACGTGAGAAAGTTCACTGTTAACCAGCATATTGAAGGTATAGTATCATGTAGCAAACATTAAGAAATCAGCAGGTACATTAGACTATATTTTGTCTCATTAACTATATGAGTAGCTGCTTTTCCCTTTAGCTGGGGTTTGGTACAGACAGCCCTTTTATAACATATGTTTAATGTGTGCTTTTACAATAATCTTTGAGTACAAAGATGCAAAAGTGACAAGCAAAGATAGAGAGAGAGGTAAATGAAACAATCAATTTGAAACTATAGCCTGATTTCATGTAGGTTTAATGTATTTTTCTGAAAATAAACATAAATAAATAGTTAAATGATTAAACTTAAACAGGGCAATTGAAGTCAAATAAGTTTATGGAACATTAATAGCAGTTTATGGAAGAGAGAAGGGATGAAGAAGGAACAAATGAAAGAAAAAGGTGCATAACAGTTATAGATGGGTAAAAAAGAGCAGTGATTGAATAAAAAAAACAAAAGGTGAAACTTATTGTTGCTGTAATACTCCTATTTGGTAGTCATTTTAATCACAATCAGATGTAAGTAACATTTCTGCAAAATTGACCTCACAAAAATTCTGATCCTAGTTACGGGCCTATTAGCAGTTATATGTTAACTCCAGCGTTTAAGACCATTTATTGTTAAAACTGTGTTAAAACGATCAGCAGAGCTTTATTTTACTGCAAAGGATGATTGTTATTTAACCAAAAAATGTAGTTCTGCTGTGGAGCCACAACAGGGCAGTAAAAAAGCTGCGTGTTGCCGACACCTGCCTTAGCTAAAGTGGAAAAAACATTTTCGTAATAGACTATTACTAATAGTACACCGCAGAGCCAGTGTCACTGCTAAAAATGTTTAGGCTGAAGTGTTGCTGAAGTTTAACACAGGCAGGTTTATTTCAACTGTTGACAATGCTTTGCACAAAATTGTTTGGTTTGTGTCTGGTTATTTTTGTTGAGTTTTGTTAGGAAAAACCTGGAATGATTGACTTTGCCTTTACTTAATCTACATTTTTGTAGGATATCACAGCTTTGGTTGTGTAAGTTTGATTGTTGGTTACACTTAAACTTACTTTTTGGTGATCTTTTTGTATATTTGCAGCTTTTTAATTGTATGTTTCTTTCTGGCACATAACTAAATGCAGTGTCTTGTTCACACTGTCAGTTGGGCTTGTTTGGTGTATCAGGTGGAGATTCACAAACATTCTGACAATTGTGCTTTGAAAGTAGCTAAAAAGTAGTGCACTACTTTTCAAAAAGTAGTTAAAAAGTAGCCACTACTTTTTCTGGAAAAGTAGCTAAATTGTAGCTAGCCACAAATTTTGGGAAAGTAGCTACAAAGTAGCTAACTATTTTTTTTTTAAGATACTTCACTCCTCACCTTTTAAATGCGGGGGTTTAAGTTACCTATGTAGCAGTCCTCATTCCACTTGTGGTGACGCTATTTCTCTTTCGGCAAAAAGTCTTTGCCAGGCACACAACACCATCATCTTAGAAAATGTAACGTTAAGCCAGATATTTTGAAGAAATTTTCATATAAACACGATGAATAGCAACATCAGTGAGTGCACAGGAACATAGAACAGCACCCAGCAACTAGCAAAGAATTAATATTTCTAAATTTTATAACATTAACCATCTTCAAACTGAACAATTTTTAATCACAAAATGCAAGCAAAACTATCCTACTGTACAGCCCACTTTGGCTCTTCAGTTTTACCTGCCTCTTTTTTAACCTCGTTAAGGTGACATTTTTCAGCTTTCTCAAAAGGAAATTCAAATAACTGGTGCATCTAGGAATGCAGCAATAATTCCTGGCAGTATTAGGCATTGTTTTCAAAATGACCGGAAGCCATTAAAGGCTATTTAAGTTTCTGCATTAACAAACTTGTGTAAGAACAATCTATAGACAAATAAATGATGAGTTTCATTACAAAATATTATCTCTACTAAAGGTTGCATTAATCCTTATATAGCATTATATTGCATATTTCCTGTGCAAAGCCAGCCTCCAACAACATACATCATGAAAAAAAATATTGTAAGAATGTGTTTTGGAATGAAATTCAAATAACAACCAAACTAGCATCAGTTTAACTCTTACCTTGGTCAAGTGATTCATTCTTTCTAACTTTGCTAACTGTAGGTTTTAGGTTGTGATCCTACTCCTATGATGAGTCACAGTCATTTTTGTCATTTGATTAATCCATTCTCTCCTTTGTTACTAAATTTATATGCCTAGCTGTCTCCCTTCCTGCTGCATTCACCAGCTAATGAAGGAGGGATGGATGAATGGATTAACGAATGAATGAATGAATAAATAGATAAAAGCCCACCCCCAAAAATACACTCTAAGTGAGTTTCGAGCTTCTCCTCTCCTTCTACATATATCATTAGAAAGGGGTTTTCCTTATCTTTAAACCAGAATATCGTGGGGCAGTCATGGGCTGGAAGTATGTGACTGAGGTGCCCTTGAGCAAGGCACTTAACCCCCAACTGCTCTCCAGGTGCTGCGGATAGGGCTGCCCACTGCTCCGGGCAAGTGTGCACACTGCCCCTAGTGTTTGTGTTAACTAGTGTGTATGTGGTGTTTCACTGCATGGATGGGTTAGATTGTGGAGGTAAAATTTCCCCATTGTGGGACTAATAAGGGTCACTTAATCAAATTGATCTCAATTAATTGTTCTAGAGTTATGCAGCACTGCAAATAAGCATGCCTGCAACAGACTGAGCAATGGTTCAATTTTTCATTTTGGTTGGAGTGTCCCTTTAAGGTTAGAACTACAAGAGCATCAGTGCAGGAAACTACACAGAAATCACAGAAACAACAGAAACAATGACAAGACACTCCTTTTGTATTTATACACAAGAATAAGAGGTAGAGCACCACGGTTAACTAAGAAGCACTTCTCAACTCTTCTGCCTCAGGTATGTACCTCAACAATGAATAGCAACTACATCGTTAAATGAATATGAAAAACACAAAAATACAATTATAAATTCTACTACTTCCATTTTGCATATTGTTGTGCATTTCGTTCGGTTTATTAAAAATATTGGGCAATTCCAGCCGTTTCAAAAGCCATCACAACACTGACAAGTTAAAACAGAAATTGTTTGTTATTTATTTAAAAATTGAAAAACAGTAATTATTATTTATTTAAAATCATTCACTGAAAGTAATTTTTGTATGGTTTCATACTGTTTCCAAAGATCTTTTTCCAAAGATTTTTAGTTCCAGTTTTAAAATGTGAAGAAATGTACAGTTATAATTATTCAGACAAATTTTTGACAAAAAATATTTTGACAATATTTTGAGTAGTGGAGCACACTGTCTTTAATGTCACTGCATAGCAGACATGTCAGTGTTTGGACATAAATCTACGCGCTAGCTGCAGCACACTAAGACTGCAACCATAATATCAGATATATTTGTTCCCTGTGCATAAGAAAAAACAACAAACTTTGTAATAGAAGGATTAGTAAAACATGAAAAACTATTAAAACTGAAACACTAAGTGTTCACACCAATGTGAACTACAATTCAAAATTAAAATATCTAAGTTCAGTGCCTTGGCCAGAATCCCCATGCAAAGCCTGGCAGAAACAAAGCTATGAGGATAGAGGAAAAAAGGTTTACGCCGTTGTTATCCAGAATGGGCTTCCCACATATTCTCTTTACTGCTGGTGACTCATGGTGTACAACTTTTCCAGTGCTTTCATCATACCCTTGATGAAGAAAAAATGGAACACAAACATTCTATAACAAAATGTTTTTAGCAAAACAATAAGAAACAATATTTTCTACCAAGAACAATACAACTGTATTGGTAAAAACTATCCTGTCTATTTGTCTGTACTGTATGCATGCACTTAGCGGCCACTTCAATAAAGACTAACTACACCCTGAGACCTTTTTTTTCATTAACAGCTAAAATGCATTGCTCTATAATAATAAAATGTGTCAGCTTGCTTAAAATTTGAACACATCTTTCTAAACAGTAAAAATATAATTTTTATCATGATCAATTCCGCCTCTGCAGTGCCCCTCTGGTCACAGTATGCAAATCAGTCAACCAATGTTAGCGCCCCTGACAATGCCTCATGCCGCACCCCTAAATATGAGAATCATACTAGACAAGAGCGAGGGAGAACGTTGGTACCGTTCGGACCTTTTTCTGTACATACTGACACACTGCATTTAGCTTGTTTTTTTAATGTTTTAGTTAGTTATTATTGTTAGTTGTGAGTCATTGTGTTTAAAGATATTGTATTTTTTAGCCTTTTAGTCTTAGCTAGGTTACGCTAACTACAGTTACTGTCAGTTAACTTATCTAGCTATATTTACTATTTAGTCTTTCAAAAGTGGTCTTCCAAGTTTAATTTTTCTAACTGTTTAGTAGTTTTGAATTTAGCATTTTCAGGTTGAGAGCAATGGGTCGAACGTGTGCTTACTGCGGATGTAAAAGCAATATTGGATTGCACACATTTGGCACTAATCCAGCACTAGCCAGTCAGTGGTAATGCATGATCAGTTAGGTCCCAGTGCTAAGACCGTCAGCATGCAGCATGTGTTTGCAACACACAATCTGATGAGGGGAGCTTCGGCAGCTTTATGGTGGTTAAACTGTGTTATCTGCCTGAACAAAATCTTCGCCTGAATCTTGATGTTGTCCCTGCAGAGCACCTAACATTTCTGGCTAAGTTTTCTGGCTAAGTTCAGTAATCTCCTACTGTAGAGCACTTTGCTTAAGTTAGGCACTTTCTCAAATGTCTGTGTTTAAAACTGAAGGAAGGAATCTAATCATAACAGCATATGTGGATGATGCCATTTAATAGTTAGACCACTAGCTAGCTAAACATATAGCTAAGTTAGCTAACGTAGCAAATAACATTACTATCGCAGTAAGTTTACAGAAAGTGAGTGCCAAGTCATATTTTAGGATGGGCATTTCAAGTAATTTTGTTAAAATGAGAAAAGAAAAAAACTAGCTAGCTATAGCCTGCATTTGCACCTGGTAGCTAATGTCAGCTAGCTATAAAAACACAGCAGTCCAGCTCACCCAGTTTCTCTCCCAGCCCCACCTCCAAACCCGAACATCACTGCAGTGCCCCTCCCAAAGTGCCCCTCCCACTGGAGAAGGGTCTGGCTGCAGACATGCACTCTCAGCCTGACATCCACTGCAGGCCTATTAATGACGTCAGATGCTCTGCCACAACAGTTTTTGTTGGTTTTATGAGGAAAAACAGCGAACCACATACACTGGGCAACAAGAGTTTTACTGAACATATATATTAACGTTGTCATACTGATAATAAGGTAATTAATGGGAACTTTCAAAATAAAACCTACCACACCGATAAGACTACTGCTGAAACTGAAGCCATGCTGAAGATTAGGAACCATTAGGAATGAAACCTGGGAACGAAAAAATGTATCTGGAATCCGTCCCAAAACATCTGTTTAAATGACTTGAATCCTTTACACGGTGATATCAACCCATCAGGGAAATACAGAATACCATTAGCAATTACTGACAACCACCAGTAACCAACAGACACAGGTTATATTTTTTCAACAAGGTGGTACATCAAATGTAATCATCTAGCTGTGTTACAAATGAAAAACGGATTAAGTGATGATATCGCTAAGCAGAAGCAGCCAAAAGTTAACATGTTGTTGGGCTGCTTCTGACATTGTGGCAGAGAGTGCGTGTCTGAGGCTGAGTGCGCATCTGTCTGAGAGTGCATGTCTGGCCAGACTCTTGTCCCACTGAGCATTTTACAAAGATGAGCTAGGACTGGAGTTAGCTCAAAGTATGGGGTGTAGTTACTCTTTAAGTACACCTCTTTCAATAAGTACAACTCATTGTCTGTTTTCTCAGGTCCATTGACTTCAGTCTGTAATATAGTAATATAGGATCACTTCTACAATTAGTTCTATAATTACTGACAGTAGTCTGTCTGTTTCTTGGCATGTATGTTGTTATCTCCTTTTACCTTGCTCATTAGGAACCCCACAGGATCACCAAAGAGCAGGTATTATGTTGGGGTTGGATCATTCTCAGTGCTGCAGTGACACTGACATTGTGGTGGCATGTTAGTGTGTGTTGTGCTGGTGTGAGTGGATCAGACACAGCATTGCTGTGAATTTTTAAACACTTCAGTGTCACTGATGGACTAAGAATAGTCCGAAAACCAAAACCAACACTGTTCTGTGGGCAGCATCCTGTGATCACTGATAAAAGACTAGAAGATGACTAAGACAAACTGTGCTGCAACAGATGAGGTACTGTCTCTGACTTTACATCATTAAGGTGAACCAACAAGGTAGGTGTGTCTAACAGAATGGACAATAAGGGGACAAAGTGTTTTTTTAAAACTCCAGCAACACTGCTGTGCCTGATAACTCACACTAGCACAACACAAACTAACAAGGCTATTTATGTTTATTTGTATTTATTCTAATGTTACACAGCAATCCAAATAGATAGTCTTATAAACATTTAACACTAGATGCAATGTTGGAAAGAGTTGCATGCATTGAGAGTATCAAATCAACCACCACGTCAGTGTCACTGCAGTGCTGAGAATGACACATCAGTCAGATAAAATAATACCTGCTCTGTGATTGTACTGTGAGGGCCCTGATCACTGACAGGATAAAAGAGAGCTAACAAAGGATGCAGAGAAACAGATAGACTACAGTCAGTAACTTTAGAACACTAAGCGCACCTATATGGTAAGTGGACCTGATAAAATGGACAAAGAAGTGTAAAACAAGGTGTAACGAAGTGGCCAGTTGGTCTATGTTGTATTATTAACGTCACTGATCAAGTATAATTTAGCTAGTTATACTAAAGTGTTTAGAACTTACCTGAATACTGCATGTTTGCACCCAGGAAAGAGTCAAGCATCGAGCCAAGTAAGCCAGCCATAGCTCCATACACAATGATAGGCCACTGGGGAACAGCTAAATGGAGTTCATTAACCAACAGCAGCTGGGTCATGAAGTAGGCTGTGCCCACGGTGGCCCCACCAAGGAAGCTGGCTATAAGACCCACTGTAGTGATTCCTCCATTAGTACCTATGATACAAATTACAGCATAAACTACAACAAAATTCCTGATTAAGCTGAGAATATATACCGCTGTGTGCAAAAGTTTAAATACCCCTTATCAAATCATGTTTTGTTGATTTTCTAACTGTAAATAAGTCAGATCACCTACAGGGAACAAACTTAAATATGGCTTTTTACTGCACATTTTCTATTTATTTGTCGAGTATAACATATTGGAAAAAATAAAGCATGAAATAATATGTTCAATTCAGCAAATAAACATTAATTGTGAATTAAAATGTGAAGAAGTGTGTTGTCTGTAGAGGATGTGTATTTATTTTCAGCAAAACACCACATGGCCACATGGCACCCAAACCTTTGCATATGACTGTACTACTAATAACAAGTCAAATGACTATGTACTGTGCATAAATTATCAATAGCTTTTTGTGAACACATTTTATTGCTTCTTAGAAACGGTGGTCATACTAGCTGTCACAGGAACTCCAAAATCAGAAATATTAGGACCATGGTCTAATGGTTTTGCCAATTTCTCACGGATCCTAGTAGATCATCTCCTGAACAAAACAGTTTCAAAGAAATGTGTAAGATAAATCTGTCAGAAGCTTAAATGTGTGAACCTTAAACCATTTAGACTAGGGACAAGTGTATTTTTTAATTTTTCTCCATAACTCATTCATTAATTATATTTTGATCAACAAAGAACATGTGTTCACTAATTAATTATACCATACATTTTCATTCAGAAGGACTAGACTGTAATATTCAATGTAATGGAAAAACAGTATAATGGCAGAGCAATTGTAACATTTGAAGGGGGGGGGCATTTAAGCCCACTCCACATAATCACACTACTACTATGGTATACAGTAGCCTTCTACTTTGATAGCCTACTAGTTCTGTTTAATATCAAACATGACACATATTCCTACGCCTATGTGACATGAGTGAATGCTTAATATACATTTAAATATACAGATAGTACGGCTGCATGATACGGATGTAAAATGCGATGTTCGATAATAAGTATTATTACATATAAATAATAATATTATCATGATGACGATGTAAAAAGCAATGCAGATATCGATGTGCATGTGATGCTACTACAGATTTTTTTTGTGTAATGTGTAAACAGAAATCTAACTAACCTCCCTTTAACCAAAGAGTAAAGTACAAAATTACAAAAGCACCATTCAAAATAATAAAAAATGAAATACAACAGCAACTTATATGAGAACCACAAGCACATATTTTGTGCACTGAAATGCTGAGAAATAGTATTACCTCAACAGCTTTTTCTATAAGGCTGCAAAAACTAATAAATATGTATATTTTATATAGGCACACAGGAACAAATACAAATATATTTATGTTTTAGTTATTAAATGTGTTCGTTGTGACAGTAGCTATTACTGCCTTGCACAGTTAAAACACAATTCAGGGTGTGAAAACTATCCTAAGGATGCATATTTACAGACTTGTAGTTCTGAGTTGTGTGTGTTTTGTACTTGGTAGTTCACCCAAATGGTTAAATTACTGGGGTTCAATTCCAGTGCACTCAATATATTGGTTTGCGCCTGCAATTTTATGAAATGCCTCTGGTAATTTGATCTGTTCAGACTGAGGTTCTCTCTCTCAGTCTTACTTCTCTCAGGCAGAGATAGAACCTTTCCCATCATGTAAAGACTAAGTGGCATCACTCACCACTCGCTAGAGAGTTTGAGTTACAATTGCAACCGGTTATAGTTGATCCCTACTAACTCTTGATTGACACTTAAAACACTCAGAAGTTATCTAGATAAGGGAACATTCAGAACATCATTCGTAAATTTTTGTTATAAATTCAAAGTTATGAGGTTTTTATGTGAGCACACAACAATGGTGCAAATAGACTCACATAGTAGGATCTTTGTAGAGAATGGACAAAGCTAATTAAATTTGCCACAGGTTATATTAAATGAATCTTTGAAACAGATGTAACTAGAAATGTATTAATAATTTAATGTATTTTTTAAACCAAGGGATCCCAAAGTCAGTCCTGTCCAGACCACAGATTATGCAGATTTTTCTGCTTTCCTTCATCTAGCACAACTGAATCAACTCATTAACTAATTAACAAACTTTACATGTGCTGGGTCATCTGTATTAGAATAATGAAAACAAAAATGTGCAGAGGGTAGACTTTCCAGGACTGACTTTTTGGGAACACTGCAATTAACTATGTATTGAGATGTCAACAAGTTATAGCTTCTTACCTATTGGGACTTCGTTCCAGGTAGTAATGAGCCTGGGTTTGTTTTTGCTGATAACTGGACCGACTTCTGAAGCCCATGTGTCTCCTGCACTACAGGCCAAAGCACCTAGGAGTGACAGGCACATCCAGGAAGCAGAATACTGCTTCCCAAAATCCACAGGCATCTCCCCTGGACCAACCTCAATCATATAGAGCAAAGCCAGTTCTGTTGGCACACCACCATTGCAGAAAACCTGAACCCAGTTCCTCTGGCCACCTACAGGAGGATACAGACTCCATCAAATAAATGCAGAAATGCAGGACAGAATCAGAATTACAAACTAACAGAAATGCATCATTAGTGTAAAGCTATTGTAAGGATATCTAAGTTTATTAGTGGGGCAAGTTTGAACTCTCTTGCATAGCATGACCAGACCAGCAATTTGGAAGCTTGAAGGCTCCAAACATCTCCAGAAACAATCTGGTCTGCCAGTTCCAATATTTTTTAATTGTTCATTTATCCTAAAAGACCTATAGGTTTAAAACAGAAATGGGCCCAATTTTTGGACGTTAATACTTTGACAACTATAATACTGCCCAAGGAGCCTTGTCAATACTGTGTCTTCCAAAAGAGATAAGAGTAAATATCCATGTTGGCTTTTTTATTTAGAAGTTAGAAAATGAAACTGTGTTAATGAGGGGGAATAAAAACAATGGCAAGAACACATACAAAAAGTAACATGATAGAATTGAATATTCCAGAATATTCCCTTCACTGAGAAAGCAGATCTAACTGTATTTTGAACATGTTAAACATGGCTGGACACAAAGTCAATCCTTGTTGGCCTATCCAGATTTACTCAGCTAAGTAAAAAACAAGACCATCGCAGTTGATGCCGGTTTGACATTTCTGGACAAATCTGAAATTGTACCTTCTTTATATTCTGAGTCAGTGCGTTTCTTGACATCCCCCTTCCATCTTGTCAGATTGGTGGATGTGATGAAAAATGCCAGCAGAGCTGCAAAGAAGCTCATGTTGGCCATGGTGAGAATAAAGCCAACCAGCAATGCTGAAACAGACAGTGACATATAAAATGTGGGTTGGAACATAAAATTCAAACTTTCATATAACATATCCAATCTATCATGCCTTGGATTTTGTTCCTGTTGTGGTGGTAAAGCTGGCGGCACAAATTTTCTGATAAAGCCTTTCAACTGTGCTCATTTTGCTAGGACAAAGACAGTGATAATCATTAGATAGTTAAAGCGATCAAAAACTCAAACTTTTTTCAAAACATATAATGTTATGAAAAGCTCTCAGATTATTTTTTTCATTTTTACAGTTTTGCATTATTGCATGCTGATGATCATTGAGTAACAAATCAATTTTCCAGTTTCACATACTCTCTACGGTTCTATAAACCACATAACGCCAATGACGTCAAAGAAAAAAAATTCAATTAAGATAACTTTTTTAGATCAATTGATTTGCATTTCTTTGACAGAACATTTGAGGTAAAGGGAAAAAACCAAGAATGTAAAACAACCCATTCATTTTCAAAGCCTCTGTCCTTGTGACCTTCCACAAGTAGGTCCAATGGCTACAAAACGCCATGTTATCTACAAAACAAGGTCTCAACCATATTGTGAAAAAGTCATCAGTATTACTTTCCTAAACCTTGGTGGTGTTTATATAATTTATATTCTATGCTGAACTTTAGTTTAGGTTTCTTATTAATATTAAACCAATGTAAGGCTTTGTAGCCTGCTCTTTGGGTCAGTGCAGGCAGATATTTAAGCAATAGAACATGAGAGGGAGTGTGTTATGGCAAAATAACATCATGGCTGTGATTTGGTCGCACGCACGAACCAAAGGCTGTTTTATACAACAGTTAAATAAATAAAGTAAGAAATAAATAAATTGGGCTGTGAATGTGGCATTTAAAATGTTTTAATGTTAGCAGTTCCTTCTGCCAAATTATAGTTCCTTAACAAGCAGCTTGTTGCTACATCAGAGTAACGAGCACCACTCACTGGCTGCACAGCCAGCAGTTCGTTCTCCAGATCCTTACACAGAATAACTGGCAGTTTCAGAATTTAGTGTAGTCTCATCTTCAGAGTCTGACCAAATCAGCGGTAGGTCAAATGTAATCTTAAAAGTATCCATGTTCTGTTTGTGCACAAAGTAAGAAACAAAAAATGTTCAAATGACTCTCAGCGGAGTGATACAGTGTTTGTGAAAAACCAGCTTGCATGGCCGGAACTACCTGTCGTATAATATGCAATATCTTAATCCAGGAATTAAGCTATCATTAGGATAAATCCACCTCGATTTACTAGAGTTTCAGAACAAGTTCCTGACTGACCCATCTCAGATTTGCTGAATACTTTCAGTAAATAATGTCACTGTGCCCGGGAGATAGTGTGCAAATTTTTAGGCTTGTATCTTCATTAGCTTAGTTTAGTCAGTTTAATTTTTGTCTTAAAATGACTGCTATGATAGAAAGTGCAAACCAGGCTTGTATTATTGTGTGCAATAGGCAAGGTACCAAAACCTGATAAGATCTGATGTAAAAACAGACACATTGGCCCTTATTCATTCAAGCTACATACAGTCAAACCACACTGTCAAATGAGCGCATGTAGATTTCAGTTTTGTTATTCATCAGTTTCATCTTTCCCATATCTGTACGATCCCTCAAGCAGACAGTCTTTTATGAAAATCGTTTTCAATCGTTGTAATTTCATGACCGTAAAGCTATTCAACCTCTAGTCAGACCTCGACCCCCAAACTCTACCTCAAATTGGCTCACTATCAAAACATCTGCATGAGTTAGGGCAGCAGTTCTCAATCAGTGGGCTGCAGACCACCAGTGGAGCGTGAAGCACCCTCTAGTGATCTGCAGGCCTGTACTCAGAGGGAGGCAGTAATTTGTTGTGGGCTGGTAACGTCAAAAAAGATTAACTTAATAATTAAAAATCTAAAAATTAAAAGTGTTGATATTAAAACCAATACAAATATTAATAGAAACGTACAAATAAAAACGTTGCAGCAGTGGGCGAATAAAATGTCATCAGTTTCAGACAACGCAGCCGCAGCACGATGCAGACAGCTAGCCATAGATGGTGAGGTTTCTCAGGGCGCTTTGGTTGGCTTTTTTCTTTAGTTCACTCTGTTTTGACGTGTGAAAACTCCACCCGTATTCGGGTCTGAAACAAAAAGGTGAACCGATCCAGCAAAAAAATGTGGGGCTTGGTCCACTTCCAAAACAAACACTGGTTCAGTTCACTGCTGAGGAATTCATCAGCACAGCTGGCTTTCCTTCTCTTCCAAAGGCACATCGGTGATATACAGTCATCATAATGACTGTTTTAATGACTGACTGTGGAGATGTTAAACCCCGAGAAGAGGATTTGGGGTTTTACGTGTGGCTTACTGGTAAGGTATGAGAGGGTGAGCAACCAATAGGATGGGCAAGACCAAAAGTAGAGTGCACAAGCAAGCAGTTTATTTACACAACGTGAAAACAGGAAAACAAAAACTGTACAAAGGGAAAAATAAATGGAGAATAGAGTATTTACAGTATGTACAAACACTAAGCGTCAGGCTTAGTCATGGCATGGGAAGCAGCCGCAAGGCTGGGTCCCAACTCACTTTAAAAGTTCCCCACACCATTACTTTAGATACTACAAGCAGCTAGTGTTCACGGTGGCAAACAGAGTCATGGGGAGAAGTAGAAGACTTCTCCGAGGAACCCTCGGGTTTTTAAGTCTAAAGCCCCGCCCTCGGAAATCCCATTCCCCACCATGAGGTCAGAACAGTGTGGTTTACACCTAAAACAAACAATAGCACTATACACAACAGTCAACCTAGGTTAGTTAAGCAATTCATTACCGGTAAATACATTGTCTTGGCCATTAAGTAATTAGCTTCTTTTCCCCCCCACAGGATATTAGATGAGGAGTGGACCCCCCCTTTTCTACCCATCGGTGGATCCTCCCGATAAGGATAAGGTAAGTAGGTCTCCCTGCTGTCCCCCTTTTGCTATTTTCCCTTTCACAGGCAGACACAGGTAAGTACCTTCATATACACACACACATGTATTTTGTAGTCCGAGTGATGGTATTCGTTGGTGATGGGGTAGGCCTCGCCTTACCACATCACACTGACTCTTCACAGATATCCAGCACAAGCTGCTGTTAAAAACCATAGACGAGCCATAAAATAATAGTGAAGATAAGCGTTTGATTTCACCTCAAGGACTGTGGAGTGTATATTTGGTTGAGTGACCTGAGTAGTTAACTCAAATTGTTAAACCTATGCTATGACAAAGGAGCAGATATCAAGTAGAATTTATGAACTGAAATATGTAATAAAAGTCAGTATTAGTCCAAATAGCCAACTCTCTTGTTCTCTTTCTCTTGAGTGTACTGGGCTGCGGCAGATTTATCTACCCACTGTTTTCTAGGGACTAGACCACTGACTGTCGCCATGTGCTGTCATTTTTCTTTTTAATAACTGATGTAATTACAAGGTAAAAAACATTTTAAGCCCCAGTTCATTTAAAATACAATTTTGACAGTTGTGGGCGGGTCAGGTGTAACCCAACATATCATTGTAACCTACTGATTTCAGGAACTGTGCTGTGATTGGCTGGCTGTCTGTGGTCATCAGAACTTTTACTGTGTTAAAAACCCCAGGAAAAATACTTTCACAACACACCAATACAATGACATTAGCCAAATACAAATGCATGTAACACACACACATAAACACACATTTTCTAAACCACTTATCCTTCTGGGTCACGCTGGGTGCTGGAGCCTATCCCAGTAGTCACTGGGGAAAGGCAGGATAGCATGTAGGCAATTTAGCATGTCCAATTGGCCTGACTGCATGTCTTTGGACTGTAAGAGGAAACCTACGCAGGGACAATATGCAAACTCCACACAGAAAGGACCCTGGTCGCCCGGCCCTGAATCGAACCCAGGCCCTTCTTGCTGTGAGGCGCTATCCACTGCACCGCCGTGTTGCCCATGCCTGTAACACCTTAAATATATTTTTCTTATTTTTCTTCCCTAAAACAAATCGCCTAGACCAAACCGTAGGCCGTAGAGACGTGAAACTTGCTCAGTAGGTAGTAGTCCCTCCCACTACTCAGGTGCATGACACAAACTCAAAGGTGGCGCTATGGTGCAGCAAAATGCGTTTGGCTCTGTAACTCCCAAACCTAAATTTTAGGAGACAAATAATTTTTTTTCCTGATTCTTTGGGTCAAGACCCACTACTCTGTAATCTGAAACTTTTTGCTCCACCCACTTTGATTCTTCACAAAATTGAGTAATCTGCGAAACCTACTTTTGCTAACCAGTCCTAGGGTTTTTGCCCGATCCTCATGAAATTGGTGTCAAAAAATTCAGAAGAGCCAAACCTCAGTAATTATCAAAAAATATTGACGTTTATAAACAATATGGCTGCAATATGTTCATTAATTAATCCTTCTGGAATAATTCAAAATAATTCAGAAATAACAAAAAAATCTGTAACTCAGGAATCTTTCACCCCAAAATTGTAAAACTTAATTGTAAAACTTAATATAACTGTTTCTCAGCCTCCATACATCTGAAATTTTGCATGTAGCATCTACTAAACAGACAAGTGAATCTCAAAGGACAATTTGATCCATTATGGCCACCATCAGCCAATCAGCATTAAGCAGGCTTTTGACAGGCTTAACATTGACCGATCACCATGAAACTTGAATGGTGTCTCTACGTAGCCACTTTCTAATAATCAGTGAAAGTGCAACATATTTAGCAGCAGGGGGGGGGGTGTCAATTAATTATTACAAATTACTTTTATTCTAATGTAGTACAGCGTGACAAATAAATTTCAGTTTTTTGTAATCATTAACTGTTTAAAAGCCATACATTTGAACTAGTCTCTGGATTTTTATCGTAACTTTTTGAAATTGGTCTAGAAACACCTGTGGCCTCTCTAAGTAAATAATAATAAAAAAAAGTTTACTTTTTTTACTCAGCATTGTGTCTCTCTATCAATTAATTACTATGGACCAATGACTGAGTTATAGCAATTAGGCTCGCAGCGCCATGGCCAATCATTTAAAAATTTTAGAAAATTGTATATATTGAGACTCAGATGCGGTCTGCTTAATTTTATCCAGATTGGCCTTTATCGAGCGCTTTAGCACTCAAAAACATTGTTTGAACCCGCTGATTGCTGCTTGCAGCTATATTTAGGGTTCAAGCACGCAGTGCGTAGACCCCTATTGGTATTGTCAAGATTTTTAGGGTCCAAGCATGCAGTGCGTAGGACCCTATTGTTTTTGTTAGAGTTTTTCTTTTTATTATTATTAGGGTTCAAGCACGCAGTGCATAGAACCCTATTGGAATTGTGAGGATTTTTAGGGTTCAAGCATGCAATACATTGAACCCTATTGTAATTGTCAAGATTTTTCTTCCTATTCCTTTTCTTCCCTGAAACGGAACGCACAGCCCAAACCGTAAGTCCTAGAGACACCAAACTTGGTCAATAGGTAGTAGTCCCTCCCGCTACTCAGGCGCAAGGAATCAGCCCAGTCGACCACAAGGGGGCACTATAGTGCAGGTCAACGCGTTTGGGTCTATAACTCCTAAACCAGGTTTTTGCCAGACATGACATATTTTTTTCCTAGTTCCTTGGGTCCAACCAAACAACTTTGCCATTTGGACCATTTAGCTCCGCCTACTTAGATTTTGAGCTAATTTGCATAATTTGCTAATTTTGCGAACTAGTCCTACAATTTTTGCCCGATCCTCATGTAATTGGTGTCAAAAAATTCAGAAGAACCTGAACCTCAATAATTATCAAAAACATTTTGACTTTTCTAAACAACATGGCTGCCATATACAAATGAACCCTTCTGGATAAATTCAAAATAATTCAGAATTAATTTAAAATTCTGTAACTCAACAACCCTTCAACCAAAAAATTTAAAACTTGACAGACACATTTCGGAGAAGATTCTGAGGTAGCCATTCGATTTTTGTGCGCATGTGTCATTAGGGGGCGGAGTTAATGCTACATGGCTGTTTCTCAGCATCCGTACATCCGATCAGGCTGAAACTTTGAAAATACCATCTGTTGGCCAGACTATAAGTGAATCCATAAGGACAACTTGATTAACTGAAGTATATGGTCGCCAACGGCCAATCAGCATTTAGCAGGCCTTTTGACAGGCTTAACATTGACCAATCATCATGAAACTTGAATGATCTCTACATATAGCCACTTTCTAACAACCAGTCGAGTTTCAAAAGATTTGACCACTGGGGGGCGCTAATCATAAAAATTAACATATTATTACATAATATTACTATTTTATTACAAGTTTGCTTGAAATTCCTTGTGTATCATATGTAGTATGTTATTCCAAACAATTTTGCAAATGCATATTTATTACAAAACTGCATAGTTTTTTTGTAATCGGTAACTGTTTAAGAGGCCTACTTTTTGAACTAGTCCCTGGATTTTGATCCAATCTTTTCGAACTTGGTCTGGGAAAATTCTTTGCCATGTGTAGGTAAATAATTATCAAAAACATTTTGACTTTTCTACTCTTCATGGTCAATCAATTAATTACTGCGACCATGGCATTGTTAGCTTGATTTGCTATAACTCAACAGTCATTGGTCAGATCATGTCCAAACTTTAAGGGCTTTAACGTATTTGGACTGTAATGGTGTATGCCAAAGTTGGTCCAGATTGGCCTTTAGGGGGCGCTTTAGCACTCAAAACACTTAAAAATCAATTAAAATGCTATTACAATGTTATTACAAGGTAGACAGATAAACAAATGGTGGCATACGACTCAGTTCACTCACATGAACAACTTTCTAAGTACATGTTCTGTCACAAATTGTACTGTTTGGTATTTTGGCTTATTTATTCGAAGACTACATTATACAAAGGCTTATTATACAAAGGTCAAAAGGTCAATCTGACCAAAACTTGGTAAACATCTTTGGATATGGTCCCTGATCAAGAATCATACCATTTTGTGGCCTTTTCACCAATTCTGTTCCACTTTCACTAAGCTCATACTTTACTTTAGTCCTATGTTTCAACTTTTCATCTTTTTCAACTTCACTAATATTTTTGCCTGTAACTTTTGATCAGAGTGAGATAGAGACAACATTTTTTCTGCTGATTCCTTGGGACGTGCTGAACAAGTGTACCCCTAGTGACTTTTAGCCCCACCCCCTTAGTTTTTGAGTTAATTTGCATAATGTGAAAAACCTATTCTTGCAAACTAGTCTCTAGATTTTTGGCCAATTTTCATCAAATTCATATCTTCAGATTCAGAAGACACTGATCCTCAATAATTATCAAAAACATTTTGAATGTTCCACTCAGTGTATTGAGGATCAATCAGTTAATTACTGCAAACATGGAACTGTTAGCTTGATTTGCTATAACTCAACAGTCATTGGTCAGATCATCTCCAAACTTGCAATAATTTTACAAATTAGGACTCTAATGGTCTTGCCCAATTTTGGTCCAGATTGACCTTTAGGGGGCACTTCAGCACTCAAAAAAACTTAAAAATCAACTAAAATGCTATTACAATGTTATTACAAGGTCGACAAATAAACAAATGGAGCCATGTGACTCAGTTCACTCTCATGAACAACTTTCTAATTACATCTTTTATTTTGGCTTATTCATTCAAAGATTTCACTATACAAAGGCTTATTATACAAAGGTGAAAAGGTCATTCTGACCAAAACTTGGTGAACGTCTTTGGATATGGTCCCTGATCAAGAATGAAACCATATTCTGGCCTTTTCACTAATTCTGACCCACTTTCACTGAGCTCCTCACACCAATAGGGCCTCTTATGAGTGCATTGGGCCTCATTATAGCCAACATCAAATCAATGTCTTAAATATAGAACCAATCCACTGTGCAAATGCTACTATGTGAGAAATGCTGCCAATAGTCATGTAGTTTTGACATGTATGTTGACAACCTCTTGGATGTTCTACAAACCAGTGTAGATCAGTACATATGAATATAAACCTATAATGTGTTTAAAGATCTCTGATCGTTGTTTATGGCAACTGAAGGCCTTTTGATGAACTGACTTCCTTTCAGTTCTATTCACTCTGCCTATAAATAAGATGGGCTAAACGAAAAGCTTGAGGCCTTTTTAGGCCTAATGGGCTAAACCAAAAGCTTGAGGCCTTTTTAGGCCTAATGGGCTAAACCTGCAGGAGGGCCCATGCTGCTGTTGCGTGCTTGAACCCGCTCATTGCCACTTGCGGCTATATTTATTCTTATTCTTTTTCTTCTCTAAAACGAATTGCCCAGACCAAACCGTAACCGTCCAACAAAACAACTTTGTAATTTGGACCATTAAGCTCCGCCTACTTAGAGTTTGAGCTAATTTGCATAATATGCAAAAACTACTTTTGTGAACTAGTCCTACAACTTTCATCCTATCCTCATGTTTCTGGTGTCAAAAAATTCAGCATAGCCTAACCCTCAATAATTATCCAGCACATTTCTAATTTTTTAAACAATATGGCTGCCATATGCAAATTAATCCCTCTGGAAAATTCAAAATAATTCTTATTTAACTGAAAAATCTAGAACTCAAGAAGCCTTCACCCAAAAAATTTGAAACTTGACAAACTTATTCCTAATGAGACTCTGAGGTAGTCTATCAATTTTTGTGCACACAGGTCATTAGGGGGCGCTGTAAATGCTTAATATGCCTAAATAGCTGTTTCTCAGCATCTGTACATCCTATCAAGTTGAAACTTTGCAAGTACCATCTACTAGTGAGACTGTAAGTGATAGTTAAGGACACTTCGATATGTTGAGATTTATGGCCGCCATCAGCCAATAAGCTTTCAGCAGCCATTTGACAGGCTTACCATTGGCCAATTATCATGATACTTGACAACTGTCTCTATCTCACCACCTTCTAACAACCTGTGAAGTTTCAAAATATTTGGCCTCTGGGGGACGCTATTAATGAAAATCAAGTATATCTTGTACAGATTTTCATTTTTGGTCAAAAACCTTAGATGACCTCATGCAGTGCAGTGTTCCAAACCATTATGTCATTAAAAGTGTGTTAAAGAAGTGCATAGTTTTTTTTCAATTGTTAACTGTTTGAAAATAGCACTTTTTGAACTAGTCCGTGGAATTTTAAGCTACCTTCTCAAAACTGGTCTAGAAATACTCTGTAGCCTCTCTAGGTAAATAACTATCCAGCACATTTCCATTTTTTGCTCATTGTGGTCTCCCTCCAAGACTTAATCATTGCGGCCTTAGCACTGCTAGCTTTAATTGCTATAGCTCATCAGTCTTTGGTCCGATCATCTCAAAATTGAACAGGTATCAACAAATTGAGACTCTGATGTGGTGTGCAAACTTTGATCCTGATTGGCCAATAGAAAACACCTAAAATCTTTAAAAATATTGTTACAACAATACTACAAAGTCTACAGATAAATCAGAGGTGTCTTTTGATTCAGTTCACTGATCTGAATAACTTTGTAATTACATGTTGTGTCATTAATTGTACTCTTTCTTTGGTATTTTGAATTATTCATTTAAAGACTACAACTTATTATACCAAGGTCAAAAGGTCAATCTGAACAAAACTCGGTTAACTTCTTTGACGAATGTCCCTGATAAATTTTCATAACGTGGACACCTTTGGGCCAATTCTAACCCACTTTCACTAAGGTCCTTTTTGCTAAAATGGCCCTTATGGGTCCATTGGGTCTGTTTATGTCATGCTTATCAAAGCCTTTAACATGGAGAAACAAAATACTTTGCAAATGCAACAAAGACAGAAATTTTACCATCACTCATGTATTTCTTCAAATCTTTGTAGATCAGTAAATTGACATGTAAACATATATTAGATTTAAAGCCCCCTGCACTCAGACTTCTTTTCAGCCTCTGTGCCTCGAAGGCCCAAACTGCGTTAGGCCTGATTGGGCCTGTTTGGCTCAAAGTGCATGAGAGTTTCTTGGGCTTATGCGTGCTTGGACCCGCTCATTGCCGCTTGCGGCTATATTTAGCAGAAAAATCAGTTTTGCTTAATAACTCCTAAAGCAGATTTTTCGCAGACAAGACACATTTTTTTCCTGGTTCTATGGGTCCAAACAAACAACTTTGCCATTTGGACCATTTAGCTCCGCCCACTTAGATTTTGAGCTAATTTGCATAATATGCAAAACCTACTTTTGTGAACTAGTCCTACAATTTTTGCCCAATCCTCAAGTAATTGGTGTCAAAAAATTCAGAAGAGCCTTACCCTCAATAATTATCAAAAACATTTTGACTTTTCTAAACAACATGGCTGTCATATGCAAATGAACCCTTCTGAATAAATTCAAAATAATTCAGAATTAATTTAAAATTCTGTAACTCAACAACCCTTCAGCCAAAAAAAATCAAACTTGACAGACACATTTGGGAGAAGATTCTGAGGTAGCCATTCGATTTTTGTGCGCATATGTCATTAGGGGGCGGAGTTAATGCTACATGGCTGTTTCTCAGCATCCATACATCCGATCAGGCTGAAACTTTGAAAATACCATCTGTTGGCCAGACTATAAGTGAATCCATAAGGACAATTTGATTAATTGAAGTACATAGTCGCCATCGGCCAATCAGCATTTAGCAGGCTTTTGACAGGCTTAACATTGACCAATCATCATGAAACTTGAATGATCTCTACATATAGCCACTTTCTAACAACCAATCAAGTTTGAAAAAATTTGACCACTGGGGGGCGCTATTCATAAAAATTAACATATTATTACATATTATTACTATTTTATTACAAGTTTGCTTGAACATCCTTGTGTATCATATGTAGTACGTTATTCCAAACAATTTTGCAAATGCATATTCATTACAAAACTGCATAGTTTTTTTGTAATCGGTAACTGTTTAAAAAGCCTACTTTTCGAACTAGTCCCTGGATTTTGATCCAATCTTTTCGAACTTGGTCTAGAACAATTCTTTGGCTTCTGTAGGTAAATAATTATCAAAAACATTTTGACTTTTCTACTCAGGGTCGTTTGGATCAATCAATTAATTACTGCGACCATGGCATTGTTAGCTTGATTAGCTATAACTCAACAGTCATTGATCATATCATCTCCAAACTTTAAGGATATTTACATTTTTAGACTTCAATGGTGTCTGCCAATTTTGGTCCAGATTGGCCTTTAGGGGGCGCTTTGGCATTCAAAAAAACATAAAAATCAATTAAAATGCTATTACAATGTTATTACAAGGTCGACAGATAAACAAATGGAGCCATGTGACTCAGTTCACTCTCATGAACAACTTTCTATTTACATGTTATGTCAGAAATTGCACTGCTTGTCTTTTATTTTGGCTTATTCATTCAAAGATTTCACTATACAAAGGCTTATTATACAAAGGTGAAAAGGTCATTCTGACCAAAACTTAGTGAACGTCTTTGGATATGGTCCCTGATCAAGAATGATACCATACTGTGGCCTTTTCACTAATTCTGACCCACTTTCACTGAGCTCCTCACACCAATAGGGCTTCTTATGAGGGAATTGGGCCTCATTATAGCCTACATTAAATCAGTGGCTTAAATATAGAACCAATCCACTGTGCAAGTGCAACTTCTTGGATGTTCTACAAAGCAGTGTAGATCAGTACATATGAATGCAAACCTATAATGTGTTTAAAACACCACTGCTTGTTGTTTATGGCAACCGAAGGCCTTTTGATGAACTGACTTCCTTTCAGTTCTAATCACTCTGCCTATGAATAAGACCCATAGCTTGAGGCCTTTTTAGGTCTAATGGGCTAAACGAAAAGCTTGAGGCCTTTTTAGGCCTAATGGGCTAAACCAAAAGCTTGAGGCCTTTTTAGGCCTAATGGGCTAAACCTGCAGGAGGGCCCATACTGCTGTTGTATGCTTGAACCCGCTCATTGCCGCTTGCGGCTATATTTCTTATTATTCTTTTTCTTCTCTAAAACGAATTGCCCAGACCAAACCAAAGGTCCTAGAGACATAAAAATTGGTCAGTAGGTAGTAGTCCCTCGTTTTGGCTAAGAACTTCTAAAGAAAAATTTTTAGAGATAAAATTAATTTTTCCCTGATTCCTTAGGTCCAAACAAACAAGTTTGCCATCTGGATCAATATTTTTGGACCAACCTACTTTTACGAACTAGTCCTATAGTTTTCGCCCGATCCTCATGTAGTTGGTGTCAAAAAATTCAGAAGAGACTGAACCTCAATAATTATCAAAAAAAATATTGACTTTTCTAAACAATATGGTTGCCATATGCTAATGAAGGCTTCTGGAAAAATTCAAAATAATTTATAATTAATTTAAAATTCTATAACTCAAGAATCCTTTACCCTAAAAATTTCAAATTTGACAGACTTATTCAGTAGAAGATTCTGAGGTAGCCATTCGATTTTTGTGTGCATATGTCATTGGGGGTGGAGTAAATGCTACATAGCTGTTTCTCAGCATCCGTACATCCGATCAAGCTAAAACTTTGCATACAGCATCTATTAGACAGACTATAAGTGAATCTCTAAGGACAATTTGATACATTAAAATTTATGGTTGCCATTGGCCAATCAGCATTTAGCAGGCTTTTGACAGGCTTAACATTGACCAATCACCATGAAACTTGAATGGTGTCTATATTTAGCCAAATTCTAACAACCAGAGAAGTTTCAACAGATTTGGCCACTGGGGGTGTTACTCAAGAAAATTAATCAATTATTATGTTATTATTACATTATATTATTACAAAGAGTTTGCCACAAAATCTATATGAATTTAATATAGTACAGTTTGCCAAACAATTTTCCAATTGCAAGTTTATTACAAATGCGCATAGTTTTTTGTACTTTTTGTACTTTTCGAACTAGTCTCTGGATTTTGATCCAAACTTTTCGAAGTTGGTCTAGAAATACTCTTGGGCCTCTCTAGGTAAATAATTATCAAAAAAATATTTACTTTTTCATTCACCGTGGTGTTGCTCTATCAATTCATCCCTGCGGCCATGGCATTGCTAGATTGATTTGCTATAACTCATCAGTCTTTGGTCCTATCATCTGAAAACTTTAAGTACTTATATATATAAAATACTAGTATAAAATAGTAGAAAATACTATTACCATGTTATTATGAAGTCTACAGATAAACAAGTGGTGCCATTTGATTCAGTTCACTGACCTGAATCTTTCACTTTCACTTAGCTCCTCTACACCAAAAGGGCCCCTTATGAGTGCATTGGGTAAAGCTCTGGGTAAAGTCTACAGTTTTTTGTGTTTTATTGTGCTGTTTCTTTGTTTTTTTGCACATACCACTTTTGGGATCATTCAATATGATCGACAAACTCTTTTGAACATCCGATCATCGCTCAAGATGGACTTTAACACAAGCGCACACTCGGACGCGAGCGGCTGCCCCTTCGTGACTTTTCTGCCTCTTTGTTGTTTACCAACACGCGCACACAGGCAGAGCAGGAGGAAGCGCAAGAGGGGCAGACGCGCCGGGATATTACGCAGGACAAGGAAAAGGTGCTTCAACCCTCCACTTCCTCGTATTCTGCTTGCAAATGTTCAATCGCTGGAAAACAAAATAGACGAGCTGAAAGCACGGGTCAGGTTTCAGCGCGACATCAAGAGCTGCTGCGTTTTAGCGCTCACAGACACGTGGCTATCCGCGGCAATACCAAACAACGGCATCGCACCAGTCGGCTTCACCATCTCCCGCCAGGACAGAACTCTGGACTCTGGTAAGGGCAGAAGTGGCGGGGTATGTGTTATGGTGAACTCTCGATGGGGAACAGTCTACATCCCACCTCAGGCACATAAGTGCATTGGAAGTTTTGTATGAGACCATTAACGGACTTGAGAACGTTCACCCTGAGGCTGTTTTTATTGTGGTTGGGGATTTTAACAGGGCAAATTTTAAGAAGGTTCTGCCCAAATACTACCAGCACCTCAAATTTCCCACCCAAGGTGAACAGACTCTTGACCACTGCTACACTGCACTCAAGGACAGTTAGAAACCCCTCACCCGCCCTGCCTTCGGCAAAGCTGATCACACCTCCATTCTTCTCCTGCCCGCATACAAACAAAGACTTGAACAGGTGAAACCAGTTCTTGCCTTCTTTTGAGGCAACTAACACCTCATCTGCTGAGAAACTCCCAGTAGATGAAGAGAGCTGCGCTCTAGCCATTCCCCTGTCTGAGGTGGTGCGATCCTTCAGGGCAGTTAACCCACCCAAGGCACCCGGTCCCGATGGCGTCCACAGCCGTGTACTTAAAGCATGTGCCAACCAGCTGGCTTAGGTTTTCGCTGACATCTTTAATCCTCCTTAAGACCGTCAGTGATTCCCAAGTGCTTTAAGGAAAGCACAATTGTTCCAGTTCCCAAGAAATCATCTGTCACCTGCCTCAATGACTACCGCCCTGTTACACTGACATTAACAGTTATGAAGTGCTTCAAGCAGCTGGTCAAAGCTCACATCTGCTCAACACTTTCAGCCACCATGGACCCTCACCAATTTGCATACCGCTCCAACAGATCTACAGACAACGCCATTGCACTAACAATACACACTGCTCTCACACACCTGGACAGAAAGAACACATATGTAAGAATGCTGTATATAGATTACAGCTCAGCATTCAACACAATCATCCCTGCCAAACTCATTCCTAAGCTCACAGACTTGGGTTTGAATGCTCGGTTTGAAGCACAGAACGGCACGACGGCGTTGAAAACCACACCTCTTCCAAGTGAACAAGTACTGTGTCTGTCCACAGCTGATGTGCAGAGAACTCTACACAGAGTCAACCCACGAAAAGCTCCAGGATCCGACAGCATACCAGGCAGAGTGCTCAGAGAATGCACTCAACAGCTCGCTGATGTTCTCACAGACATATTCAACATCTCTCTGAGCACTGCAGTCGTTCCAACGTGCTTCAAGTCCACCATCATCATCCCTGTGCTGAAGAAGTCTCCAGTGTCCTGCCTCAATGACTACCGTCCCATTGCACTCACTCCAATCATCATGAAGTGCTTTGAGAGGCACATTAAAGACCAGCTTCCTCCTTCACTGGACCCACTGCAATTTGCATATCGCCCCAACCGCTCAATAGATGACGCCATCTCCACCACACTCCACCTGGCTCTCACCCACCTGGACAATAAAGACACTTATGTCAGAATGCTGTTCATAGACTTCAGTTCAGCATTCAACACCATCATCCCTCAGCAGCTGATTGGAAAACTGAGCCTGCAGGGCCTGAACTTCCTCTGTAACTGGGTCCTGGATTTCCTGACTAAGAGACCTCAGTTAGTCAGGATAGGTAATAACATCTCCAGCACCACCATACTGAGCACCGGCACCCCTCAGGCTGTGTGCTCAGTCCACTGCTGTTTACTCTGCTGACTCATGACTGTACTGCAAAGTACAGCTCAAATCACATCATCAAGTTTGCTGATGACACGACTGTGGTGGGTCTGATCAGCAAGAATGATGAGTCAGCGTACAGAGAGGAGGTGCAGTGGCTAACAGACAGGTGTGGAACCAACAACCTGTCTCTGAATGTAGACAAAACTAAGGAGATGGTTGTTGACTTCTGAAGAGTGTGAGGTGACCTCTTAACATCACTGGCTCTGCTGTAGAAAATGGCCAAAGCACCAAGTTCCTCGGTGTTCACATCATAGAGAACCTCACCTGGTCCCTCAACACCAACTCCATAGCCAAGAGAGCCTAGCAGCGCCTCTACTTCCTACGGAGACTGAAGAAAGCTCATCTCCCCCCTCCCATCCTCACCATGTTCTACAGGGGGACTGTGGAGAGCATCCTGAGCAGCTGCATCATCGCCTGGTTTGGGAACTGCACTGCCTCCGACCGCAAGACCCTACAGCACATATTGAGGACAGCTGAGAAGATCACTGGGGTCTCTCTCCCCTCCATCACGGACATCTACACCACACGCTGCATCTGGAAAGCCACCAGCATCGTGAACGACTCCGTCCATCCTCAAAGTTGGGAACACCTTCTCCTCCACACTGACTCTGAGCACAGGGGCTCCCCAGGGATGTGTGCTCAGCCCCCTCCTGTACTTCCTGTATACACATGACTGTGTAGCCAAACTAACATCATCTTCAAGTTTGCTGATGACACTACCATCCTAGGCCTCATCACTGATGGAGATGAAACAGCCTACAGAGACGACGTCAGCGCTCTGTCAGAGTGGTGCCATGACAGCAATCTCTGTCTCAACATCAGCAAAACAAAGGAGATGATTGTGGACTACAGGAAGCTACAGAGGGGTGGTCATTTTCCCCTATTCATCAATTGAGCCGAAGTGGAGAGAGTCAGCAGTGTGAAGTTTCTCGGCGTACACCTCACTGATGACCTCACCTTGTCCCTCCACACCAACACTATTGTGAGATCTGCCCGTCAGCGTCTCTTCTTCCTGTGTAGGCTCAGGAAGTTTGGTCTGCCACCTCAGATCCTCACCAACTTCTACAGATGCACCATAGAGAGCATCCTCACAGGCTGCACCGACTACGACCACAAAGCCCTTAAAGGAGTGGTGAGGACAGCAGAAGCCATCATAGGCAACAAACTACCAGCCTTACAGGACATCTACCAGTCCCGCTGCCTCAGGAAAATCAAAAAGATCCGGTCAGACAGCAGTCACCCAGCACACAGCCTGTTCACCATCCTGCCATCACGCAGGAGATTTCGTAGCATACAGGCTAGAACAACCCGGTTAATGAACAGTTTCTACCCACAGGCTGTCAGGCTTCTGAACAAGCTGTGAAGCTGTGGGTCCTTCCCCAACTACCATTTCACTCAGTCACTTTGTCAGCATTATTATTATATCATATCTCTGCTATGGACAATAACACTTTAACACTAAGTCACTTTAAAGAACAATAACACGGTCACTTAAGTCTTGTTAAAATGTATATTGTCTCTATATTTTGTGTATATTTTCTCTACGTTTTGTGTATATTTAATATATTTCAGTTTGTTTTTCTTATTTTACTTTTACTTACTTACTTTCTGTAGAGTGATTACCTGAGCCTCACCACAAACATTTCAATGTATAAATGTCCTGACATGTTGTGCAAATGACAAATAAACTTGAAACTTGAGATATCTACATCGTTCCAAATCCAGATTGTCCAGTCTGACTGTTTTCGTACAATCTTTGGTAAATTCCAAATTTTTTTCCCCATAGGAATGAATAGGGTGAAACTTGCAAGACCATCTACCGTTCTGCTTGATCGAAAGACACTGTTTCGCATAAACTGTCTCAGGGCAGACCCTGAGCACAAATTCAATGCTTTTCTGACCTGCACTCACCTGTTTGTAATTTTTTTTCCATCCCTCGTTTCTAGCATAGTCCCATTCATTTTCGTCACCACACAAACTCTATTACTTTGTTGCCCTACAGCTACCAAACTACATGCACTCACCAAGTGTAGGGCTTCAAACTCTACTGTACAGCCATACCGACCTGCACTCCTCTATGTGTAATTTTTTCACCCCTCATTCCTCCCATAGAGTCCCATTAATTTTCAAACCCCAGTCCTGTTTTTCCCCAGCAGACATCAAGATGCATGTTCTAACTCAGGACAGGTCCCCAAGCTCTAATCCACAGCCATAATGCCCCACCCTCCTCTGTGTGTTGTTTTTTCATTCCTCGTTCCTCACACAGACTCCCATTAATTTTCAACAACACGTAGCTAACATTTAGCAACTCCCTACAAATAACTAAATAAACACCCCATATATCATGGCAATTCAGCAATCACATGGGATACCATAACAATTGCCTAGCAACACCTTAGCAACCACCTGGGATACCATAGTAACCGCGTAGCAACAACCTAGCAGGAAGTGGAGGTTTTCAACTGGAGGCCCGACTCTCTGCCTCGGCTACCGCGGACTGAAGGTCAGCCAGTCTGGAGAACTGCATGTGCTGTCTCAGCTCCTCAGGTGGCTCCTGAGCTCCTGAGGAAGTGCCCCAGCGTTATCTTTTCCTGTGCCACCCCCTCATCTCTGCCTCGGCTATATATGTGTTTGTGTGTATACACAATCCCACTTCCAAAAAAGTTGGGACGCCGTGCAGAATGTAAATAAAAATGGAATGCAACGATACCAAATGTTGAAACTGTTATTGTGTTTTAAAAAATATAGACCCATTTTGAATTTGATGGCAACAACACGTTCCAAAAAAGTTGGGACAGGGGGCATGTTTACCACTGTTTTTCATCACCTCTTCTTTTAACAACACTGTTTGGGAACTGAGGAGTCCACTAGCTGTAGGTCTGAAAGTGAAATGTTTTCCCATTCTTGTTTGATATAGGATTTAAGCTGCTCAACAGTTTGAGGTCTCCTTGGTCGTATTTTTCATTTCATCATGTGCAATGTCAGTGGGTGACAGGTCTGGACTGCAGGCAGGTCAGTTTAGAACCCAGACTCTTTTAATACAGAGCAATACTGTTGTAATACATGCAGAATGTGGCTTGACATTGTCTTGCTGAAATAAACAAGGCCTTCCCTGAGAAAGACGTTGTCTGGACGGCAGCATATGTTGCCAAAACATGTATATATCGTTCAGCATTAATAGTGCCTTCACAGATGTGCATGTCACCCATGCCATGTGCACTAATGCACCCCTATACTATCATGAATACTGGCTTTTGAACTGTGCACTGATAACAAGCTGAGTGGTCTTTATGTCCCTTTATGTCTATGTCCCTTGCATAGAGATTTCTCCAGATTCTCTGAATCTTTTAAATGTTATTATGTACCGTAGATGATGAAAAGCAAAAATTCTTTGCTATTTTACATTGAGAAACGTTATTCTTGAACTGTTGCACCATTTGCTTGTGCAGTCTTTCACAGAGTGGTGAACCTCTCCTCATCTTTACTTCTGAAAGACTCAGCTTCTCTGGGATGCTGCTTTTATACCCAATCATGTTACTGACCTGTAGACAATTAACCACCAGGTGTTGTTTTTAGCATTACACAACTTTATCAGCCTTTTGTTGCCTCTCTCTCTCTCTCTCTCTCTATATATATATATAATATATATATATATATAAACATATATATATATATATATAATATATAATTTATACACACATACACACACATTTTTATATTTTAGGGGTGGGAATCTCTAGGCACCTCACTATTCGATTCTATTGTGATTCAGAGGGCTGCGATGCGATTATAAAATGATTATCAATGCATCTTTTTTTTCAATACAGGATTTCTGTTTTCTCACTGTGTGAGGACTTTGAACTTTTAAAGCAAAGTATTTGTAATGATCCATAAAGAATTTACTTCCAATATCTTTCAACTGGGAAGCTCTCATTCACTGCTCTTCTTTGGAGCACAAGAGATGCAGGCTGCCACTCATCTGCGATAAAATGCGCAGTTACGGTAAAATAAGATTCTGTGGCAATGGATGTCCACGTCACATTACAGCTATTCTACCCGTTTTCTTCAGTGATTCTATAACTTCGGTTTTGGTCTCGTTGTAGAGAGTAGGGGGGGTCGCTGTGTCAGTAAAATGTCTTAAAGACGGGATGCTGTATTTCGGCTCCAAAGTGTGCAACATAGCCTGAAAGCCCTGGTTCTCAATGACTGAGAACAGATGCAAATCCTTGGCAATAAAAGTTGCGACAGCGTTTGTAATTCGCTTCATCTTTTCCAAGTTGGGTGGAAGCTTTGACATCGCTTGATCGATGGTCCTCTGGTTGGCAGCAACTACAACCGGGTGGAAAATGGGTGGAAACGTAATATGGTTTTCCCCTTCAACTCCACGGAAGCTAATACGCTAGCTCAAGAGTCGGCAACCTCTTTTACTCTTTTACTCGGCTCTTTTACTGGCCGGTTGCGGCTCCACGTCAGAATCAGATTTCTAGGTAAAAATAAAATATTTCTCGTTTACAGTAAAATAAAGCTCTGCTGATCATTCAAATACAGTTTTAACAATAAACGATCATAAACGCTGGAATTAATGTAGCCTATAACTGCTAATTCACCCAGCTAGTAGCTAACGAAAAGGCAAAGAAAAAGATTTAAGATGATTAAATCGATAATCTGGAGACAAAGAGTTATTTGCATTTATAATCACTCAGCTGGTTTCCTGATACATGTAATCTGCAAAGAGAAACTGTCAAACACTAAAACACATGTGAAAGTGCAGTCAGTTTCTCGTTCTCCAGCTTCTTGTTTGAATTTTCACGTTCCACCTTAAATGGTGCAGCAGTTACAGTCTGGCACCTCAGGCACCATTTAAGGTGGAATGGGAAAATTCAAACGAGAAACTGGAGAACGAGAAACTGACTTCAGCCTCGTAAAAAGTAGAACATTGAGAGACGTTTTACAAGAAACTGTTCTATGTTTGTGGAAAAATTTCCAGCTGGTGATTGCTTAAAGCAGAGCAAAGTTGCGCCTTTTGCGTAAGTGTGTGTGTATATACATATATATATATATATATATATATATATATATATATATATATATATATACACACACACACACACACACACACGTGTATAAAAATGTTGCGGCTGTTGGAATTACATTAGATTTATTCTTTACATTATTCTTCTGCTCTGATTTATTTTCTGTGCTTCCCGTTGTTTTAACCCACACAGTACCGTAAGAACGCACAGTAAGTTTGTACAGAAGGACTGTACGTTTGTAATGCGCTGGCAGAGTGTCTTCAGTTTTGTTTGCGTAATTGTGTTGAGTATCTTTCAGTGTGCGGTTTCATACACCTCAAGTCGAATTTCCTTTTAAGAACACCCTTAATTATTCCTTAAGGTTAAGTGTGTTGCTCAAAAAAACTTTACATGGTACTTAAGGGATTTTTTTACGGAAAACATCATAATGCCTTTCATTTTCCCTTAATTTTCAAATTTCAGCAGAGATGGCAAACCACTTGCAAGGAAATCACAGTTTCTGCTAAATTGTTGCAGTCATGAAAATTTATTGCAAAACACATGCTGGCACTAAGGCTTTGTTCACACAGCCAGATCGGAATTCATGAAACTTTTACGTCAACCCAACTTGACATCCATCATAATTTCGCACTGCTGAGACTGAATTAACATTTAGGCTGATGTTTCTGTACCCAAGAATTGGAATTTAAAAGATGCTGTAAACAGCCACACAAAAAAATCAGATCAAAAATCAGATTTGGGCCACTTTTACCTGCTGTGTAAACACAGCCATAGCAAGTATATATTAGTAAACTACTTAAAAATTGCATAGATTATAAAAGTATTCTTTTTTAAGGCAGTCCATCTGCTAGGAAAAGTGTCCTCTCTCAGATCTGTATAAGTTATATGTGTAGACTGTCTAATTTACATATAATTTGCATGAAGCAATAACAGCTTTGATCAAGCTTGTGTTAGATGAGGAAGACACTCAGGGCCGTAACAAGGAGCAGAATTTTAGTGAGGTCCATTTTGCAAAAATGTGACCAACATCTCAGAGTGAATAAAATAACTGTCAAATATGAGAATTACACCAACTGTAAGTTTCTCTGTTATTTTTTTTTTTTACAAAATCATAATTAGTTTAATTTGTTACTTCCCCATCCCTCCATTCTTCCATGAACTGCTATTACTGTTCTATAAACTGATTTCACTTCTACCCTGTTTAAGTTTATTTAACGAATAATTTAACTATTTATTATATGTTTATTTTTCAGCTGAAAATACATATTGAAACATGCACTCAATTAAGTCATAGTTTCAAATTGATTTTATTTAATTTACCCCCCCCTCTCTCTCGCATCTGTCCTCACTGATTACTGTAAAAGCACACATTAAACATTCGTTATAAAAGGCTGTCTGTACCAAACCCCTACTAACAGGAAAGGCAGCTACATATACAGTTAAAAAAATTGTTAAATAAAATGCAGCCTAATGTACCTTCTGATTTCTTAATAATGTTAGCTACATGATAATATACTATCAATATGCTGGTTAACAGTGAATGTTTTCATGCCAGTTGTAATATGTTATATGTAGGTAACAAAATACAGATTTAGTTTCTCATCTAATCACTAGTATAGCTAACTATGGAGCTTGTAGCCTAATCTGAGCAGCTACTGGAGTTAGACTAAAGCATGCTGATTTAGCCATGAACATTGTGAGTGCTCCAAATAAAGAAATTAATAATGGAGTTTGCATTTTATATTAAAATGGAAAAGTTTACATTAATATATAAATGGTACTCATAGCGATGTTATCTGTTAGCATATACCATGTGTGCTACCTGAACATCTCAAGAAGTCAAAATTTCTCCGGCTGTGTAGCGTCTCGTAGAGATCAACAGAGTGGGCAGTTCAGTCTATGGCCAAACCACAGCTGTTCTCACTGCTTGCTGTGTAGTATCATCGCTTTTCCCGCATTGAATCTTATAAAACCCTTTAGAACCTTCTGAGGATCTAACGCTAGTCACAATTGCTAGCTAAGTTACTGAAGCAATTGTGGATAGTAACTAAGCAGTAATTGGAGGCTTTAGAAAATAATGGTAAATTTTGATTCTCATAATTTTTCTAATTTTAAAATTTTTCTGTTTCTACATTAAATCTCATCAATGGAAAAAACCCTTCTACACTACTGAGGTCCGGACCTCGGTGTCCTCATAGCTAGTTACGACCATGAAGACACCAACGGGTGCTCTCAGTCCCATGACTTTCTCTCTCTCTGTCTCTCGACACTCGAAACCATTAAGACATTTTCTTTAGAAAGCAAAACCGTAAGGATTTAATCCTAAATGTTTCTAATGATCCTTTCTCAGCAGGGATCTAAAGCATTCCCCCATCACTTTCTTTTTTTTGAGTCAACTATGAAATGATTTTAGCAGTATATATTTGCAAACAGCATGTAAGCATTTACATGAACAAGTTAAATGGCAGCAATACCAGTGTATCCAGATTTATAATGGGCTACATTTCCTGAGAGATTTTTTTTCAAATCACTGCCTTTGGTGCAAGATTTCTATCAAGATGTGTCAGTTATAAGAGTGTAAAGTCTAAAGAACTTAAACCAGAATGGTCAGAAACGCAACATGATCGGTTTGTGAGATTTGTATGTATATTTCGTTGTCAAGGTTTTATTGCATATCAGGTGAATGCAGACCACAGCATCATGGAATTAGCAAGCAGTGTATGTAGGCTACATTTGTTACTATTGTTTATTATTGTATTGCAATATAGGCTACATTATCTTTTTTAATATGATTTACGAGTCACCATAATCTAGAACACCACCTGGGCTGTGTACACTGTGAAAAACAGCGATTTACTTTATTGTCGACTAAAATGAATATGATCTTTGGCACGTTCTAGTTGATATAAGTAAAGTAAAAGTAAAAGCTGATTACTTTCACTTTTGAGTAAAAAACATTGTGCGGGCTCCAGACAGGGGGTGCTGAATTTGGCCCAACACCGTCTGTCCAATAGACAAGTTCTCATATTTCTTCACTACTTTCCTGTATGGTTCTTGTAACAACAAGATTTCTATCATTGATCTTCTCTGTTATCTCTTCCCATATTTTTTGTTTCCTGTGCTGCTGTGATACCAGGATTAAATTTGCTTTTCAGAGTGGCTTTTCTTTCTTTTGAAAATATTCTTGCAAAAGTACACATTTCTCCTCAAAAATCTGTCCCATTATGCAGTGGGAACAATGAAACTGGATGGATTTTCCAAACAAATCTTGAATGGTCAGTCAGGAAGCCTTCAGATCACACATGCACAGACATATGAATATAACATACGTAATATACAACACACATATATATATATATATATATAATATATATATATATATATATATATATACACATATATACATACACACACACACACACACACACACATATATATATGTATATTCTTTGTTTTATATTTCTCTTCAGTACTTGAAAACATTGATACTAGTATTTCTCATATTTTGTTGTTTACAGTAAATTAATGTCAGTGAAAATGTAACTTAGTGTTGACCATAACGCAATTTTATGTCTCAATTGCTTAAAGTCCATGTCCGTAGGTATCACTGCAGCTCTTAATGTTTCTATAGTTGTTTTCAAGAGTTGTGTGATGCCTCACCTCCTAGAGCACCACTATGGTCAAGACTTTTTCTCCTTAAAGCACGCGAGGTAAGAATCAGAGGGACCAGAACAGAAAACAGCCACCTCCATGGAGAGACAGGCTGCAATGTACCTGTAACATATTAATGACAGGCAAATGTAACTCTCAAAATCTGTATTTGAACAGCCACACATATCAGAACAGTGAGAGAAACAACTTCAGTACGTAGGCTATGCAAGACATGAACAAATTAGTGCTGAAAGTGTGAGCTCACCGTAGTATGTGCTAGTAGTTATGGATATGACCCAGAAGGACAATGAAATGGCCAAAGTGAAACATAAGACTATCATATCGGTCATCATGTTGACATATTCCTTTACTAATATTTCATCCTCAAAACGCATTATTCTTCTTAAGAGGGGCACCTGTGAAGCACAAATAGAAAACAAAAAATTAAACTGAAATATTGACTGTACTGTTGTGTGATCACTGCATTGAAAAAATACTGTGGATCCTGAAAATAGGTACCTGAATGTGTTTTATCTGTGGATTTTGTGGACTTTGGAGTGGATTAGTTTTACCAAAGGAGTTCTGGTAATGTAATTTCTGGCATAATTTGACTGTCTGATTTATACAGAATAAAGTATCTGTGTAATTTTCCCAAATCACCCCAGATAGACTAGATCGAACTATCATCGCGCGGACATTTATGGCAGCATTATACGACAGGGTCCACACCTCAGAACTACTCAGAAATAGCACTCCTAGTTGAATCGACGTCACAATAATATAATAACAAGTCCAGGTAATAAAAGACGCACAAGGCTGAAGTTGCCTTTCTATTCGCTATGTCTTTTTTCAAATTTTCTCGCTTTTCCATTTAAGATGGATCGAGAAAATTCGGGCATGAAGCTGATTCCAGCTTTGTAGAAACAGTGCCTCCCTTTACATTTTTTTTTTACAGCTAAAATAGAGCTTGATTTGACCCTTTATCCTCAAGTTCAGGACATGACTTCTGAAATCCACAATGAATAGGGCTTTACTGAGAAATCCTGCTTTGTGAAATATGACTGGTATTTTGGCAATGTTGTAATTAAATATGGTCATGCGAATACAGTTTATTGAATTTACTCAGCTACAAGTCATTACCTTTATACGCGTAAGTAAACTGGGCTTCAGAAGAAACTACAGAACTTTTTTTTTTTTTTTTACACGTGGATTCACTTTCGTACAGATTAAAATTCTGTTTAAGGGCTTAATAAACCACAGACGAAAGGGAAGAAAATGCGCTCTCTTGTAGATGAAAATGTCCGTAGTAGCCTTGCTACTGCTGAGCTTTTGCCCTTTGACTGGTTTAGACCAAAAACGACAGTACAATACAGTGTAACTAGCTAGCTAACTAGCTAACTACCTACCTACCTAAAGAGTTAAAATATACGTAGGGCCAAAATAAACGTTCTCATTTACGTAGCAATATTTTATAGTTAACGTTACATGCTTTGCCAGCTGGTTTGAGAAAACAGTATAGCCCATGCAGAATAACATCAATAATTGAAGCTGTAGCGTTAGCTCACAGAGCAGGCCAGCTAGCTAGTCAGCTGAAGACTCTAGCCACCTATAACAGCGTTAACTTCGAAGCGTACCTGCAGTAAACATTCACATAACGCTTTTGTGGTGCCTCTTCCATTGTAAAACTCAACAGCCCACTAAATAAGAACAAATATGTGCCAACTGTAACTCTCAGTGGTAGTTACAGCTGAACGACAAAGCTAGGCCTACATGAACTGTCTGTCTTCCTCTGTTTATTTAAACCCTGTAGGCGGCTGACAGTTTTGCTTTTATGCTGCCACCCACTGTATTGTCGGAGAACTGTAGTCTACTTAGCTTGCGGTGGGTTGTGTCATTATATCAGTAATGAGGTAATACTCTGTGTACGTAAGGAAGTACTAAGACAATTGCACACTGCAATTAATCAGTACTGTGTCCTTGTTACACCGCTGAGAACCATTCAGGCCTAATTATCAACCTAATTATCGACCTCTGTATGAATCACTGAAGGCAGTTAGCAATAGAGCTCAGTAATAATATGTTGATCCAACCAGTGATGTAAACTGAAAGTTTGTTTTCCTGATGCTCCCTGAATTAGAAAAGACCAATCACAGCCTTTTTATATATGTAACTTTACATTAGTCTTGTTGGCTTAAAGAAAGTAATGTGTACCAACAGCACTACTCTCTGCTGTCAGAAGTTAGCTTTGACTTTAATTCGTACGACAGCATCACTGTACTCCAAAGTTACTACTGATGTTGCTATGGATTCAGCACCCTACAAATAGTGTGCTTTCTGTTTGTGTAGGCATTGTTAGAAGGAAGAAATCACTTAACAGCCATCACTGCTTTCTTTCGGAGCAGCAGTTTTTATATGTTTGGAGCATTTTGGCTGTTTTTTTTTTTTACCGGTCAAGTGTCAATTTTGTTTCCAATATTCCAGTTAAAGCTGATGTCACTGCCCACACAGGTACTGCCCCTCTGGCTACTTCTTATGTACAAAAACACATTAAAATCTTGCATAGGTTGTAGCATTCTGCATGTTGTTCTCTTTCCCATTGAAGAGAGATGTGGTTAAATGAGAGTACTCCTGATGCCGAGGTAAAGCTACCTGGCTTTTCATTGTACAGAGTGGACTGTGACCCTGCTTTGTGTCAGAAAACCAAAGGCTGAAGAGTATGTATCTAGTCCTAAACTGGAAACTCTTATTACCAATTGCAAGCCATTCTACTCACCTCACAAATTTACCTTTATAATTCTGGTTGGGATCTATGTCATCCCACTGGCACATGCCAACTTAGCACAACAACAACCGTTTGACCAGATAACAGAGATTAAACAGGCACACTTAGACTATACAGTCATCATTATGAACTTTAATGCTGAATTACAAAATATAAACAATTGATCTGACTTGCATCCCATCAAGGACTATCTATATGTAAAAGAATAACAAACCATAGTTCTCCAGCAAGCTCAAGAAACTGCATGCAGCCAAGGAAGAAGCTTATAGAAGTTATGATCATTATGATATAAAAGGGAAAAGAATGCGTTCATCAAAGCAGTCAAAACTGCCAAGCATAAATACAGAGAAAATCTGGAGCAGCTATTCTCTTCAAACGATTGTTCTTCCATCTAGAAAGAACTGTAAACCACTTTTTTTAGATGTACATACTGCACATTGTTTTTTTCAATCAACAGGGCACCATAACCCTGGGATGTGATTGCAATTATGCTGCCAAAAGCTGTCTCTGCTGTGCAGGTCTATCGGTATCTCCTGGGAAAGGGTCTGGAAGCTCCCTCTTTAAAAGTATATATTTGCTATGTCTGCTCCCAGGGCTGGGATAGCTTCTGAGTGACTGGACTGACTGTTTTTATGCTGGATTGTGGGTACGAGTGGTTGTCATGAGACTTGTGCTTAATGTCCACAGTATATTTTGCAGCCATCAAATGTTTTAGAAACCTTTTTCAATTATACTAGCTTTACTGGTGGCTTTGTATGGGTGTCTGAAATATTAGAGGTTGAGCCAAAATCGGATAATTATTTGCGCTCCTGCAATAATCATGTTAACATGTCAATTAACATGTTTTATTTTTTGCAAGTGAAAGCAACATTGTGTTCACTGAAGATCATTTACACCATTCGATTTTTTTTGTTTCAGAAAGAAGATACTACTGCTCACTCTGGTTTTCTGTTGGCTCACGCCTCCAAGGTTGGTGAATTAGCAAGGGTAAAGTTCACCTATATTAGAGTTGCCCAAAGTCTGGCATATGGGCCAAAGTGGCTGGTGAAGATGTTTAATTTGGCACCCAGAAGGTTACACTGCCCCCCCAATCTAATGAGAGAACAGACATATTTTCATACTACATATTAGGTATGGGAATCTCTAGGCACCTCACGATTCGATTCAATTACGATTCAGAGGGCTGCGATGCGATTATAAAACGATTATCGATGCATCTCGATGCATCATTTTTTTCCATACAGGATTTCTGTTTTCTTACTGTGTGAGGACTTGGTACTTTTAAAGCAAAATATTTGTAATGATCTATAATGCATTTACTTCCAATATCTTTTATTAATAAATCAAATGGAAGTGATGTGGCAAGTGAACTGGAAGGCTCTCATTCACTGCTATTGCTTGGAGCACATGAGACGCTGCCACTCATCTACGATAAAATGCGCAGTTACGGTGAAATAAAATCCAGTGGTAATGGATGTCCATGCAGCACGTTACAGCTGTCCTACCCGTTTAATTCAGTGATTTTATAACTTCGGTTTTGGTCTCGTTGTAGAGAGAGAGGGTCGCTGTGTCAGTAAAATATCTTCGGGTCGTGTGCAACATAGCGCGAAAGCCCTGTTTCGCAACGACTGAGAATTGCCCTGCAGCCTGCAGGTCACATAGCAACGATGCATTATTCGCATTCATAAGCGCTGCTGTTGGTTTACTTGCAAGCTAAATCTGCAACGAGAGACTATCAAACACATAAGTTGCGAAGATGAAGTCGCTTCTCTTTCAAATTTTCCCATTCCACCTTAAATGGTGCTGCATTTACATTCGGCACCTCAGTCAGAATTTAAGGTGGAACAGGAAAATTCGAACAAGAAGCTGGAGCGACTTAAAGAAGCGACTTCAGCCTCATAAAACAGCAGAACTTTGAGAGACAGTTTACAAGAAACTGATCTACTTTAAAGGAAAAGTTTTCTGGCGGAGATGGAAGCAAAGCGAATATAGCTAAAGCTTAAAGCAGAGCAAAGTAAATCCGCGTTTTCATTTATATTTTAACCTAACTTATAGCAGGACATTAACACATACTGAGACATACTGGACATAAATGTTGTGGCTGCCAAGGTGGTTTGATTTTTGTTGAAAAGACAAAATGGCTCTTCTTATCATTTGGGTTGTGACTCCTGACCTAACCTGGCTTTTAATGCAGAGGGAGCCGGTCGGATTTCTCGATCATCCATGTGTGTTTTTGTTATGTGCACCTCACAGAGTGTCCGGGCACTGCACTTCCGCACTTCCAGGTTCCGCCTTTTGCGTTCCATCAACATTACGGTATAAATTAAATATTTAGAAAATCGATTTTTGACGTTTGTGAATCGATTCAGAATCGTTCACGTCCGCATCACGATGCATCTAAGAATCGCTTTTTTCCCGCACCCCTACTACATATCACTTGTTAAATTCTTATTTTTACTTTAAAATTGTATTTTGAAGTATTTTGTAACAACATATACAGTTATACATCGCATTTTAGAAATCTTTCTGAAAACCAAAACCAAATACTCAAGGCAAATCCTCCAGAAACAGTATTTACAATAATGGCACTTGGGTGTATAAAAAGTAATTAGCACGATCACCCAGAAATAGACAGGACATCTCTATGTCTTAAGTTTCATTCAGTCTGTTTAATAAAGGTAAAATGGGTGACATACAGCATTAAGCCTGAATTGCTGTTTAACAAAGATATTCAACCTGGCAATTTGTCAACTTTCTTTTAGAGACTATTGATTATTATACAAATATTGTAAAAGTGGCATCGCAAGCGCTGATAAAGGGTTTTAGGGCACGTTACGCTTCTTAAATTTCATAGGTATGGCTCTGAATGCAAAAAACCATGAGCAAAGTGACATTAAAAAAACACCTTAGCAAGATCTAGCAATACAGAATCAATACCTCAGCTATTTTGACTCATACTCTATATACAAACAGATTTGTGGCTTTAAATACAAATAACATTGTAGAGGAACAAGCATGGAAAAGGCACCTACCCAAATAATGAATGTCTTCAGGAACAAAGCATAAATCCTAAAATACGCTGTATTCTTCCCACAACATTTTATAGCTTAAGCCAGCATGGATCCTCCCTGCTCAAAGAAGCAGGTCAAATGTGAGAAATATCACATGAGATAAAGAAGGTCTCTTACACTTTAGACTCTTTCTAATTTGTCTTTCACAGTCATTTTCACAGCTATTTAACATTGCCTTAGTCCATTTCTTTCACCATAATTAATTTTTTAGAACTAGTTTTCAACTTGTTTCTAAGAATCAGAAAAATGTGCAAGGTTTTTTTAGCTGTTACGTATGAGTTTAACATTTATTTGTTAATACGTTAATAAAATCTCTATACAAGCTTCTGTGTCACACAATGTTATGAAAAGAAATAATATTTCTTGTGCATTCTATATGCACATAATTATAAATAATACATAAACTCTTATATAAGACAAAAGCAATTAACTTAATGTATCAGTGTCACGCCTCTTGCCGTGGACACCTCCTCTACCTGTACCTTTTCCCTCACAAGATCACTGCGTTTCAGCGTGAATTCCTCACCGGAATTCTAAGCTGTTACACATGTTTGTCATTATACTCTATTAGTCAGTTAGTATAGAAAGCTCAAGATTTAGCTTAGTAACTTGTGAAGTATTGCCAACACCTTCCATTGCATACTGACCATTCTTTGTTTGTGTAATTTCTTCTGTGCATGACTGTTTTCCCTGTTTTTGACGTGCCTTTTTTGCTTTGTTTGCTGGTAATTATCTTTGCGGCCACTGAGCAGCCACTCCACCGTCACTTTTACTAGCAACCGTCACTTCAATGCCACTGCTCCGTCACTTTTAAATGTACAATTCCATTTCAAATAAATTGCAATCCACGCCAAAATAAATTTCAAACAATATAAACAAATACAATATATTGCCATGTTAATAACGTTAGTAAATATATTTTAAAATGCACTTATGTTAAAATTTATGGGAAAATATTACACATAGAAACATGCATGTATGTAAATGTATTTATGAAGTACATTTGAAAATGTATGAAAATTGCCAAAATACTTTGTCTAATGCACTTTACTGTTTGGAAACATTTTGAAATGAATTTATATTGTTTGAAATGAATTTGCACTCCAGTATCTTAATTGTAAATGTTGGTAAATGGACCTTTAACAGGACAAAAGCAAGTGTTGTAGATGTTGATACACTGTGAAAATGTAGTTTGACGATTTGATTTCTTGTTTATTTGGCATATATTTTGTGTGAATGTCTTACTGCATACGTAATGCAAAGTACAATGCAAAATACAGAAGTCAGTACCGTTCATTCAGTTCATGTATATTTAGTTACATCTTTAACCTTTATTAAAATGACATGCAATTAAAAAATATAACAACAAATACTAATAAATGCATTTTAAATATACATTTAAGAAATACATTTTTGGCCATGTTTCATATATTGCAAAAATATATTTCATAAATACATTTGAAATATATATATTTTCTTAATCTTAGTATTGTTATAACTCCCTGATAGGCTGATGCCTGCTTCTGTTTAACACTACTCGCACTCTATTTAAGGTATGCTGAACTAGACCACACACATTTTGTTAAACTTGACAGGCAAGGATAATTAAACATTGTATTGATATTCTGTTTTGTAGGCTTCTTGAAAATCAGTATTTTGAATCAAATAATGATAAAGGGCTTAAAAATGTGTAAAGAAATAACAGGGAAAGCAGTTCAGTTTTATTGTAGAAATTACAAGATTAAATGTTTAATTGTGTAATGAACATTTCATCTTCTAGATGCTTACGGTCCTTGTCTTATAAATTAAGAGTCCAAGCTGGTAATTGGTAATTGGTAATGCTTTGGTGAAATTAATTACTACATTTATTAATATTAATAAACCATGAACATCAACGTTATTAAGACATAAATAATGTTCACAAAGTATTTAACACTTGTATTAAATTATGTTTGTTAGTGTCAATTAAATAAAAAATACTTGAATTATATCATGCCCTGCGATGGACTGGCGACCTGTCCAGGGTGTATCCTGCCTTCCGCCCAGTGACAGCTGGGACAGGCTCCAGCACCCCACCACGACCCAGAAGGATAAGCGGTTTAGATGATGTATGTATGTATGTATGTATGTATGTATGTATGAATGAATTATATCATGTTTAGTCTCTCTATGACTATTTTTTTTTAACTTATTTAATTTTTTTACTTTTTGTCTTGTTTATATCTTTGGATTTATTAATTTGTCAATTACTCAATACAATTGTATATATTTAATATTTACTATTTCATTTAATATTTAATGTTTAAGAACTATAATGCAAATTCAACATTTCTTTACGATGTCTTTTTACAGGTATCATGTATTTTTTCATGCCTTTAAATCTCTCACTTCATTCTCAGCCTTTGGAGAATGGGGCTTCTGACTTTGGTCCTCCCACACCAATCTACTGAACGTCTCAGGTGGCAGAGCAGTTCTGTGAACAGGACAAAACAAATGCACCTAAAAAAAGCAGAAGCATTTCAAAAAATAAAAAATAATATAGTGCTGGATAATTCACTGATGAGTGAAATGAAACGATGGAAAAAGGGAAAAAAAATCAGATTTCCTCCCATCAACCAACAACCATCACAGGACAAAGTAAATTTAAATTGCCACATCGCTAAATATTCTCTGTACAAAACCAAAATGGCACGGCTAACATACACAGCATTTTAGTCAGGCTAGCTAAATTCATGTGGGATGGGATACTATTTACCTAGACATTTTATCCTGTCCAATAAAAATCCAATAAAAAAGTAAAAGTAGTTTGCAATGCTTGTAGGATGCAACTTATTAAGGAATGTAGCGGGTTCCAGTAATCCCAGTAAATCCCAAGCGCCACAAACCTACAACCCATGGCAAATCCCTTTAGGTAGTGGTGGCTTATGTGACTTCTCACCATAGCTGTGCAGATGGTGTGACAGCTACCACGAAATATGCCCCAGGAGAAGTGGCTAATAAACGTGTCAGGTGTAGAGCTGGTCGCTAATAACACTGTCGGCCAAGTGGTGGTTAAGTGGCGGTCGGTAATAAAAGTAGCCGCGAAATGGCCGAAAAAAGTCCCGGTGAAGTGGCTGCTCAGTGGCGGTCCTAATAAAAATGGCCGCAAAGTGGCCGCGCACTGGCTGCTCAGTGGAGGGTGCTAATAAAAGTGGCCGCGCAGTGGCTGCTCATTGGCGGTCCTAATAAAGGTGGCCACGAAGTGGCTGCAAAGTGGCTGCACAGTGGCGGTGAAGTAACTGCTCAGTGGCGGCCGCTATTAAAAGTGGCCGCGAAGTGGCTGCTCATTGGTGGTCCTAATAAAGGTGGCCATGAAGTGGCTGCGAAGTGGCTGCTCAGCGGCCACCGCTAAAAAAAGTGGCCGCGAAGTGGCCGTTTCCTGCTGCCACAAGAGCCACCACTTCCGTCCGTCACCCAGCATGCAGAGATCCAATTTCTATTGGGCTTTTTTTCCACACTGACTCACATATAACCCTTCTGAAACTTCCAAGGAGCTTGGAGTCCTAACGCTAGTCACGAACATCATGGCGCTGATTACTGAAGCAGCTGCGGATAGTTTGCTAAGCAATTATTGGAGGGTTGAAGAAAATGACTCGCTTGGCAGAATTTGATTGGCTATAATAGAGCGACAGCGCTCACAAAAAACAAAACAAATTTCATATCATATAAAATGATGCATTATAAATATTCTAGGCAGGTCTGTGACACTGTGGCTGCGCCCCTGAGTAAGCAACTGTATTGCCATAACAGTGCTGTTTCTACGTTTAATCCCATAAATAGAGAAAAGTAAAAAAAAAATCCTTCTGAAACTACCGAGGTCCGGACCTCGGTGTCCTCATAGCTGGTTATGGCCATGCGTAAATGCATTATAAATGCATTGTGCTACATAATTTTAGGGGGGAAATGCAATATGAAAAACAAAAGGCTCAAACATGTTAATTTTTTTCCTATGTATTTATTGTAGTACATCAGTATTCTCTGTCTGCATGCTTGTATTATCACTCTCTGTACTGTTTGTGCCTCTGCTTCTTGCTGCAGTTATTCTCAGTGTTCTGAAATTTAATGTTTAAAATGTACTTCTATGGCATTATTCCAGTTAATATATGGGTCATCCTACAGAAACGTCCAATTTTTGTGTCCCTAGCCTTTACAGATAAATTACACTTTAAAAACACATTAAGGTTAATTTTTTTTTTTATATTTTAAAATAAAACAATAGGTTATTTTAACGATTACACCTTCTTGTGTCATCAACTTAGCAATATTAGTTTTTAAATCAATCATATAGAATGCCAAGCACCACAGAAGTGCTTGTCCTCACAGTCATGTGTAAAGGGTGAGGCCATATTTTGAGGTAAAAAAACATGTTTTTCTGCAATTGTAACTGCAATAATCTATACATGACTAAGATTTAAATGGCATAAAGAAAACAAATGCCAAATAAATATTATAAAATATATAATGAAAGTTGTTGTCCCCAGGAGTCATGTCACTGGTGTTACTGCGTAACAAAAAAATCTCTTATTTTAAAATAAAAACAACACTGATGACATCACTTGACTTCCTTTTACCTATTTTCTGAAGATCCATGAAGAAAAGCACATGGTAAGTGTCTTTCAGTTAGCAGAAATTTTCTCATTTAGCTAGTTGACGTCACTGGTATGACCTACTTTATTCTTAGGTAATTGTGAAAAAATCAAATACAAATGAATTAAATTACATATTTTAGTGGATATTCCATGATTGACAACATGTGGTTTGATACTGTGTAACAGCCATTTTGTAAAATGCATTTTTCATGAAAAATGTCACTGGTGTTACTGTCACTGGTGTTACCTTTCTTATGTGTAACACCAGTGTCGATCAGTAACACCAGTGACTCCAGTGCATATATAAATGTTATTCAAAGCTGTTCACTGAGTTCCTTTGCATAAACTACCACACAGATTTCATGATTATTACTTTTATTTATCACTGTTAATCCTCTTTTGGTCAGTAATGGCTAAATTAAATGAAGCTGAGAAGCAGCAACATTATAAACCCCATAGGGATGCTGATTCTGAACGCAGAGCAGAATACTTGCAGAAAGAAACAGGGCTATGCCAGTGACATTGACAAAAAAGAGGAAGGGAATAAATGATTTAAGTGAAAGATAGAAGAGAGCTGAACATAAGATCTCTCTTTTTTTTTGTTAGGATGCTGCTGCATTTTGTACGAGTTGTAAAGGATGTATCGGTTTCTTAGGAAGTCCAGTGAGAAGAGCATTACAGTGATCAACTCTGCTTGTTACAAATGCATGAACAAGTTTCTCTGCGTCACTCAGAGAGAAAAGGCTGAACTTTAGTGATATTTCTCAAATGATAAACAGCTACTTTAGTGACTGTGTTTACATGCAGGATAAAACAGAACTCAGAGTCTAAGATCACCCACAGGTTTCGTACTTCAGGTTTGGTATATGAAGCTAAAAAACCAAGTTTCTCATAAAGCAGAGTTTTAGTACCAAAGGTCAGTATTATCTGTTTTTTTTATTTTTTATTATTTAATTGTAGAGAATTTTGCAACATCCACTGAGAAATACCTGATACACAGCTGGTTAGTCTGTCTACAGAGTCTTGATCATCAGAAGGAATGGAAATGTATAACTGGATGTCATCAGCAAAGTTTGGAAAACTGATATTTTGTTTCTTAATGACATCACATCGAGAGGTAACATGTACAAAGAGAAAAGCAAAGGCCCTAAAACTGAACCTTGAGGGACTCCACAAGAAATGTTACATTTTTTGATGAATGATTTCCCATTGAAACCATGAATTGCTTATTACCTAAATATGATTTAAATCACTCTAAAGCTGTATCTGAGAGGTGACCCAGTATTCAAGATAGTGTACTAGAATCTTGTGTTCAACAGTATCAAAAGCTGCACTAAGATCCAAAAAGACCAGAATAGAAGGATTAGTAGTAAAAGTAGTAGTAAAATAGTAGTGGAGAAGTGCAGTTTAGACAATGTACTTTGTTGGACAGGTTTAGTTGTTTTCGAATAAAGTTATGTATTTTTAAACTGTTGTTTATGACCTATGTCTTTTACTTAGTGCTTTCTTTAAGTATCAATGATAACCTCTGATTTTATGCCAAATATAAGAATTTAGTCTCACTTTCTTAATTAGATTTGGGAGATCTTTGTTCTTATGTATGTCACTGGTGTTTCATTGTGTCACTAGTGTTAGTGTGTTTTTTCTGTCATGTTAAATAAAGTGTCACATTTGACATGATAATTTTATATGAATTGACTTCTGCTACATTCAAAAGTTCAGATTTAAGGCATTACATCATTACTTGTTTCTAACTGTTTTTTCAAATATTTTCCCTGTTATAGCAAAAATATGGTTGTGCAAGTGAAAACATCATTGTCATATTTTTAACAGACCTAAATAAAATAAATGAAAGAATAATCTCCTGTTTTTGCATTATCATTATACCTCTGTAACTCTGACTACATGTGCTGAAGAGATTGGCAAATAATATTTCATAAAAGCCTTTAATATTGCCAAAGGTAACACCAGTGACAAAAAGACAGTACACACAATGTTTAAATAAATGTACAAAAAAGTAAAATATCATTAAGCTGTCATTTATGTGTATTTGTACAGCTAGTAAGTTACGTAATAACAGTCAAATTTTAAATGTTAGAAAAAGAAATGAATTTTAAGATATCTTGCCACTCCAAAAGTGAACATTTCTGTAGAATGACCCATATCTGACTACTGTGGCATCATTTAGTATATTAGGTAATTGGTAGTTGGCATACTAGGTAATTATGCTGGATATTACACTGAGCATTAGTTAACTAGCTGGCAAAAGTGTCAGACAGAACCTTTTCATTCCAAGCCCCAAACAATTTTTTTTAGGACAAAAGCCAAACAGCCACTCTTTTAAATAGGGCTCAAATAGGTCATTTATTATATAGGTTTATTTTTATCTCCCAAAGAACATACAGTTACATCCTTATCTGCCGGATTACAGCAGTACTCATGGTTCCAGCACAGGTCAACATGTCAGGCAACATGTCTTTTTGACAGGCTATGCTTATGAACATTAGTAAGGAGCTGGAGAACAAACTGCTGGCTGTGGAACGAGTGAGCGGAGCTCTCACGTAGCAACAAGCTGCTCGTTAAAGAACTATAATTTGGTGGAAGGAACTGCTAACATTAAAACAAATTAAATGTCATGTTCACGGCCCAATTTATTTATTTTTTTACTTTATTTAACTGTTGTATAAAAGCAATATAACACTGGAGGTCGTGTGTTATCCTCCTTCGGCTCATGCCTGCGACCAAATCACAGCCGTGATGTTATTTCGCAATAACACACTCCCTCTCATGTTCTATTGCTTAATTAAAGGATTCTAATGGTTTATCATTCCATTGAATTGACGTAATCAGTAGCCAGTAGGCCCATTTATATGGTTCAGTAGGGACCTCCTGCGCCTGATAGAATGTTCAGAATGTGGTTGTCATCCGTTCCTATAGTTCATCAACCAGACCAATAAGGAGCCAGTGATGTCCACCAATTGCGAGTGACAACACCCAATGAAATTGAAGGATTTATGAATGAAGGATTTACAGACGCGCTTCATTCCGGCAGTGCCTTCAATCAGGCAAGCATCTTTTCATCATATAGCTAAGACAAACATTTGAGTAGGACTGGCATTACTGTGATCGCCTTTAAAGTACGCGGTTCTGTACCATTTTCCCCTTCGCAAAAATATAGCATTGGTTAGTTGTTTTGCTTTATCACGTTTACCACATGCCTCAAAGCTAAACTAATGCTCTCTACCTGGAACGCTAGCGTTCAGCTGCTTCTTTCAGCCGAATACTGCTAATACTAGCTAGCTATGTCGCTAATCCTGCTAACGTTTGTAACGTTATGCTGCATGTGAACGCAGCACATTATCGAGATACAGCAGCCTTTCTGTGTAATTACAAAAGATGGTCCACTTTTACTTCACTGAAGTCTTTGCTCATTTAAAATACTGTAGACTTGATCTAAGTTTTTAGACCAAAGCTTTTAGGTTTTGTAGCTAGCATGTCTCATAATAAATTTTTTTCTTCTTTCCCAGATAGCGTTCATTCTTTCACATCCATCTGTTCATCCATTAATCTCTTCACCCCAACGGCTCTTATAAGAGCCAAATATATCCTGCAAGAAATATATATAAGAAAAATAATGCATATAATTCACATATGCACATACATTTCAATTTCATGATCATTTTAAATGTCTTGCATATGTATCTCAGATACAGGTGATATGACATTAGCTATCAATTGATACTGGGGATTGTAGTGATGTTGTAATATAGTGAAGAGATTATGTTCTCTTTTTCACCCCTCACCCCCCACCCCACAAACAGAATGCCTACTTCGAACCATCTTCACTAATGTTTTACACATTTAGATTTACCTGAAGGACATGATGCTGATTATACAAGGGAATTGAGGGTCATTGTCAATTCAGGGTTTTAGTTCTTAAAATGTGGCTTGTTTCTAGACAAGTAATTTGATCTTATGAAATGTAGAGCAAACATTGCAGTAGTTCATCAAATTAATCATCAGTCATACCAGTAGCAATACTTATGCTCTTGTTGATATATAAAGTGATTTTCAACAGATTGATCTGGTCAACTTATTATTGGTTTTGATAACATTTAAATCCTTATTTCTTGTTTTTATTCAACAGGCAGACTGCAACATGAGCATCATTCACCATGTGAGTGTGAACAAGAAAAAATATTGGATGTGGGCCCTTTAACAGGCAACTTCTTTACACTCATTAATGGTTGTTTTGACCCTGCTATACCTGCTAGAGTCTTTCTTGCTTTTTGCTGACATAGGCATCTGATATGGTCTCTAGCTGTTGTGGTACATTTGAGATATAGTATCAGAGACTGCAAGCCAGGCCTTCTTGTGTCTGACCTCACAAATGCTCTGGAAGAAATGTTTGTTCCTTGGAGAATAAACTGGACTACCTCCGGATTCAGCGGGCTACCCAGCATGAGTTCAGAGACTGCTGTGTTTTTGTTTTTAAAACACAATAAAGACACTTATGTCAGAATGCTGTTCATAAACTTCAGTATTCAACACCATCATCCCTCAGCAGCTGATTGGAAAACTGAGCCTGCTGGGCCTGAACGCCTCCCTCTGTAACTGGGTCCTGGATTTCCTGACTAAGAGACCTCAGTTAGTCAGGATAGGTAATAACATCTCCAGCACCACCATACTGAGCACCGGTGCCCCTCAGGGCTGTGTGCTCAGTCCGCTGCTGTTTACCCTGTTGACTCATGACTGTACTGTAAAGTACAGCTCAAATCACATCATCAAGTTTGCTGATGACACGACTGTGGTGGGTCTGATCAGCAAGAATGATGAGTCAGCGTACAGAGAGGAGGTGCAGTGGCTAACAGACAGGTGTGGAACCAACAACCTGTCTCTGAATGTAGACAAAACTAAGGAGATGGTTGTTGACGTCCGAAGAGTGCGGGGTGACCACGCCCCACTGAGCATCACTGGCTCTGCTGTGGAAATCGTCCAGAGCACCAAATTCCTCGGCGTCCACATCACAGAGAACCTCTCCTGGTCCCTCAACACCAACTCCATAGCCAAGAGAGCCCAGCAGCGCCTCTACTTCCTGCGAAGACTGAAGAAAGTTTATCTCCCCCTCCCATCCTCACCATATTCTACAGGGGGACTGTGGAGAGCATTCTGAGCAGCTGCATCATCTCCTGGTTTGGGAACTGCACTGCCTCCGACCGCAAGACCCTACAGCGCATAGTGAGGACAGCTGAGAAGATCATCGGGGTCTCTCTCCCCTCCATCATGGACATCTACACCACACGCTGCATCCGCAAAGCCACCAGCATCGTGAACAACCCCATCCATCCCTCACACAGACTTTTTTCACTGCTGCCGTCTGGCAGAAGATACCAGAGCGTCCGTGCCATCACTGCCAGACTCTGCAACAGCTTTGTCCCTCAAGCAATCAGGTTTTTAAACTCACAAGGACTGAACTAACCCACACACACACACCCATACACACCTCTTTTGATGCTCTACTTGCACTTGCATCTGTCTGGAACATTGTTGCTAATACTGTGTTTTAACCACCTCAGTAACTGTCTTACTACCTCAGTAACTGCTGTGTATATGTATGTTATCTGACGTAACTTACAGATCACATCATTTTAAATATGTCTGCATCTTATTCCACTACCTCATGTCCAGAAATCTGTGCTGTGTCGGTGCCACACTGTCCGGTCTGTTTACTGTGTCTAATGTCTGTTTAATTTATCATATTTATTGTTTTCTTTCTAGCTTAATTTTTGTTTGCACACTGTCTGCACGTTCGCACTTTGTAATTTTGTACTTTTTGTTCCTTGTTGCACCTTGTTCCTGGAGGAACGTTATTTCGCTCCACTGTGTACTTAGATGGAATGACAATAAAAGCCTCTTGACTTGACTTGAGAATGGTCAAAAATTCTCATAAACACACTCCTAAACCTTGTGGAAAGCCTTCCAAGAAGAGTTGAAGCTGTTATAGCTGCAAAGGGTCGGCCAACATCATATTAAACCCTATGGATTAAGAATGGGATGTCACTCAAGTTCATATGCGTGTGAAGGCAAACGAACAAATACTTTTGGCAATATAGTGTAGGTTAGCCTATCCCCTGTATGTCATCAGTGAGCTTCTCACAAAATGTGAGGACAAGAACATACGTCTGCATGTAGTCTATGACATAACATGTTTTGTTGCTTCACATATGCGTGTAAGTAAATTATATGCTGCGTATAACTGAAAATGTACTTAATATTGTTTTGTCTGAATTTTGTCTAATCTTAACTGCATTCAACCAGACAACAGGCAAAGGCATACCACACAACCTGTCTTTGACTGTACCTGCATTTCACATCTACAGTCACAAACTGCCATGTCAGGTAATTGCATTGGTTTTTATAGATCGTGTATTATATTTTATTTATAAGTAACAGCTTTTGATCTCAAAAGCTCATATGTTCATATATGACATGTTTTTCTCTGTCTCTCCCTAGTTCATGTTAAAAATGGTTAAATGTAACCTTAAATCATCTATGTATCTTGTGGTTTGTTTTAAACACTTCGATATTACTTGCTTGCTGTATGTAAAAAAAAAAAAATAAATAATCATGCTAGAGGGAGTAACTGTCTCTCACAGAAACCACTTTTCCCAGCTGCCGGAAAGGCCTCATTGGAATTCCAGCTTTTTCTCCAGTTAAATGGTGACTTCATCTCATAACACAGTCCTTATTGCCCACCTACTGGTAAGCTTTGCATGCCCTCACACAACACAAAACAACTTTCCTCAGTTTTGTAGCCGTGTGGAGAAGATGCTGACTTTAAGGATTCGACACCGTTGGGAAAACAGCCACATTGGAATTTACAGCTGCTCAGGAGAGAAGGGTTTGTCTGCTAGTGATGTTACATTCGCGAACGACCCAGTTCTTTTCAGCAGGAGCCCAATCGTACTTAAGAGCTGTTCTTTTTATTGTTGTGCCCTAAATTCTACTTTACTCCCCACTGACAAGTGAGAACCAGCCTATCATAAGAGACAGACTCTCACGTTAGACTTTTTAAAGGCAGAATGAGCAGGATTTGTCTGTTGCTGTTTAAACACACTATTCAAAGTTGAGACACAGACAGAGCACAGTGGTGGTCGAGCAAGGTAGAATGAATGAAGAGAGCAGAGTTGGGATAGCTACTGAAAAATTTGTAGTTCGCTACTTTGTCGCTACTTTCCCAAAATTTGTAGCTAGCTACAATTTAGCTACTTTTCCAGAAAAAGTAGTGGCTACTTTTTAGCTACTTTTTGAAAAGTAGTGCACTACTTATTAGCTACTTTCAAAGCGCAATTGTCAGAATGTTTGTGAATCTCCACCTGATACACCAAACAAGCCCAACTGACAGTGTGAACAAGACACTGCATTTAGTTATGTGCCAGAAAGAAACATACAATTAAAAAGCTGCAAATATACAAAAAGATCACCAAAAAGTAAGTTTAAGTGTAACCAACAATCAAACTTGTGATATCCTACAAAAATGTAGATTAAGTAAAGGCAAAGTCAATCATTCCAGGTTTTTCCTAACAAAACTCAACAAAAATAACCAGACACAAACCAAACAATTTTGTGCAAAGCATTGTCAACAGTTGAAATAAACCTGCCTTTGTTAAACTTCAGCAACACTTCAGCCTCAAGTGACACTGGCTCTGCAGAGTACTATTTCGTAATAGACTATTACTAAATGTTTTTTCCACTTTAGCTAAGGCAGGCGTCAGCAACACGCAGCTTTTTTACTGCCCTGTTGTGGCTCCACAGCAGAACTACATTTTTAGGTAAAATAAGTCATCCTTTGCAGTAAAATAAAGCTCTGCTGATTGTATTAAAACAGTTTTAACAATAACGCTGGAATTAACATATAACTGCTAATAGGCCCGTAACTAGGATCAGAATTTTTGTGAGGTCAATTTTGCAAAATGTTACTTACATCTGATTGTGATTAAAATAACTACCAAATAGGAGTATTACAGCAACAATAAGTTTCACCTTTTGTTTTTTTTATTCAATCACTGTTTATTTTTAGAAAAATACATTAAACCTATATGAAATCAGGCAATAGTTTCAAATTGATTTTGTTTAATTTATCTCTCTCTCTCTATCTTTGCTTGTCTCTTTTGCATCTCTGTACTCACTTATTATTGTAAAAGCACACATTAAACATATGTTATAAAAGGGCTGTTTGTACCAAAGCCCAGCTAAAGGGAAAGGCAGCTACTCATATAGATAATGAGACAAAATATAGTCTAATGTACCTGCTGATTTCTTAATGTTTGCTACATGATACTATACCTTCAATATGCTGGTTAACAGTGAACTTTCTCACGTTGCTTGTAGTATGTTATGAGTAGATAACACAATATAACTTAACTTTCACATCTAATCTCTAATATAACCTACTATGGAGCCTGTAACCTAAACTGAGCAGCTACTGGAGCTAGACTAAAGCATGCTGATTTGGCTAGCAACATTACGAGCAGTCCAAGCAAAAAAAAAAAATGAAATATAGGGTTTTCATTTTACAATCTTAATGTGTTAATTGTGCTCATAAACTCTCAGCTAGCTACATTTTTGCCATAGCAATGTTATGTGTTAGCTTATAGCACGTGTGCTGCATACCTGAACATCTCAAGAAGTCAAAGTTACTCTGGTTCTCTGGGCTGTGTAGCGTCTCGTACAGAGACAAACAGAGCAGGCAGTTCAGTCTATGGCCGAGCCACAGCTGTACTGAGGTCAGCTGAGAACCTCTCACTGCTCGCTGTGTCGTTTCATCGCTTTTTGAATCTCATAAAACCCTGAGATACTTCTGAGGAGCTTGGAATCCTGACGCTAGTTACGAACGTCACAGGCGCTGATTACTAAAGTAATAGGAGTTATGCGCAACAAACTTCCGTATTCTGTAAAACAGGTCGCATCATTTCCGGTTCTTGAGCTACCTTCAATATGGCGCTACCATTCAGGCGCTACCAAAGATGAGCATAACCGATGTCCATCGCATATGCAGGTTGACGTCTAAACTCCTGCCACCAAAATGGATAAGGGGTTTAAGCTATACGCTTCCTCATACACATGCGACTACAAGGGTGTTTATCTGCTAACGTTAGCTAGCTAACGCTAGTAGTTCCGAATAGGGATCATGTAGTATGTCACTAGCTAGCTAACATTAACTAGCCAATTTTAGTTGATAGAAAACTTGTCACTGTGCACATTTCTGATTTTTTATTGCCAGCCATAGACCCACATAATTACGTTGTCATTTATTTGTCTCCAGTATCAAACAAAGACAGGCTGACTGGTGCTGTCAGCATCAGGGCAGGGTGTTACAGGTCTATGAGAAATAGCGAGAAGACTCGCAGCCTGAGAGTAACGTTAGGGATGGGTTGGGTTTTCTGTTTGAGTTCTATCCCAGACACTTGGTCTAATTGCTGGCAGAGAGTAGCTGTTCCAGGCAAACATGTGTCAGGTATGTGGTATGAAATTATCAAACCAAGCAATTAGGGTATATTTTTGCCTATTTAGTTTTACTGTAATATATATGATGGAGAATTTAAAATTGAATTAAGCTGAGCCAGGCACAGGACGTTTTTCCATTAAATCTTCTTAATGCAGTCTCCCAAGTTTCATCGGGTATCCCCGATCCAAACTCCCCCTTCCATTCAGTACGTATTTTACTCATTGTCGTGTTTTTGAGAGACATGATAGTATCGTAAATACGTGAAATCAGGCCTCTGAGTTGCGAATAAGTTTCTGAGATGGTATAAATTCCTGATCTTGGGGGCAAATTAGGGAAAGTTGGACATTCAGCATGAATGAAATGGCATAACTGAAAATAACGAACTAGGTTGGAGTTTGGAAGCTTTAATTTCATGGAAATGTCTTTAAAGCTGGCAAAAGTCCCATCTATGTATAGGTCGCGGAATTTATTGAGACCCAGCTTCTGCCATTCTGAAAAAACAGAGTCCAATTTTGCTGGAAGAAACAGATGATTATAACATATAGGACCTTGTAAAGAAAAATCTAATAATTTAAAATTCCGACGAAACAGTCCCCAGATTTTAAGAGTAAAGTTAACAACTGGGCATGACGTAAACGGTACACTTGGAAAGGCAGTTTGGCTGTAACTAGAGCAGCAAGAGATGTTAATGGACAAGAGCTAGATTCATTTTTGCACCATTCTGTCTGTGGGAACTGCACCCAGTGTATAATGTTTTGCAGATTTCCAGCCCAGTAATAATACATAAAGTTTGGGAACGCAAGACCACCCTGGGATCTAGGTCTTTGAAGTAATTCTTTATGTACTCTAGGAATCTTGCCACACCATAAAAATGACAACATCATTTTGTCCACTTTTCGAAAAAAAGATTTTGGCAGAAAAATTGGGAGGCACTGGAACAAATACAAAAATCTGTGCAGAACATTTATTTTGATGCAGTTAATTCCGCCTCCGAGAGATAAATGTAAGTCATTCCATTTCTGGAAGTCGAATTTAAGTTTATTGATCAAAGGTACAAAGTTATGTTTGTAAAGACTAGACATAGAACTATTAATATTGATTCCTAAATATCTGAAGCCTGATTTGTTCAGACGAAAAGGCATGTCCGAGTCTAAAATCTGCAGAGCTGGCCGATTTACAGGAAAACATTCACTCACTCAAATTCAGCTTATACCCTGAAAAACTGCCAAATGTGTGTAATATTTCCACTATGTTTTGAAAACAGGAATTAGGATCTGAAATGTACAGTAACAGATCATCAGCATACAAGCTTACTTTATGCTCTATTCCCCTTCTATTAATACCATTAATGTATTGGGAGGTTTTAAGCATGATAGACAAGGGTTCGATGGCTTTTCCAGCACAGTAAACAGATATTTCCATTCCACACTATCAAAGGCCTTCTCTGCATCTAAAGAAACAATTACTTCAGGGGTTTCCAAAGATGCAGGAGAGTGGATAACTTCCAGCAGTCTACAGATATTGGTAAAGGAATGGTGATTTTTAATAAACCCAGTCTGGTCTGGTGAGATTAAGTCCGTCATAATGGTGTTTATCCTAGAAGCGAGAACTTTAGCTAAGATTTTGACATCTGCATTTAAGAGTGATATTGGTCTGTATGAGCTGCACTCTAACAGGTCCTTATCAGGTTTCAACAAGAGAGTGATGGATGCTTCAGTAAGGGTTTGTGGCAAGATACCTTGATTTTGAGAATGTTCAAACATTTCTAGAAGTAGTAGGGCCAATTTAAGTAGAATTCAATTGGATAACCATCTTGTCCGGGTGCTTTACCACTTTGCATTGCTAGTATTGATTCCAAGACCTCCTTAAGCTCTAAGCGTTGATCCAGAGTTTCCTTCACTTCAGGACTAATACTAGGGATATTTAAGCTATTTAAAAAAGCAAGCATGGTTGAGTTATCCTCAGGGAATTCAGAGGAGTATAAATCTGAGTAATATTTTTTAAAGGTGTTTCACGCAGATCTACCATAAGTTCACCAGACTCCTTACGAATCTGTGGGATGAGCTGAACAGCAGATCTACATTTTAATTGATGAGAAGTAAAAGTAAGAGAATTCTTTACTATGTGGAAAAAGAAACCACCAGGGGTCTATACAACCAGATTGTGACATGAAAACTGCTGTAGCCTGAGCCATCTTGGAGCAGTATGAGACCCTACTGTTTGAACGGTCTAAAACTGGGTCTATCACACAGTTCAGATCACCACCTAAATTTATACGATGCGTATTTAAATTGGGTAATAAAGAAATAACCTTACTGATAAAATTCACGTCATCCCAATTAGGTGCATAAACATTAACAAGGGCAACAGGAGTTTGGAATAGGGAGCCAGATACGATAATAAACCTTCCCTGGGGGTCGGGGATAACTTTAGTTGGAGAGAACTGAATATTTTTATGAATCAGTATTGCAGTGCCTCTGGCTCTAGTACTGAAACTTGAATGATAGATATGTCCAACCCATGGTTTTTTAAGTATATTATGGTCAATTGCACATACATGTGTTTCCTGTAAAAATGCTATCTCAGTTTTTAATTTTTTAAGATTGGCAAATATTCTGGCCCTTTTGACTGGTCCACTGAGACCTTTAACATTCCAGCTGATGAAACAAACTGCTGATCCCTTTGATCTATTTGCATTTGAATTGTCAGCCATAATTATTTACGTGATCTAATATACATGTAGAGCAGATATGGTTCCCAAAACTATCTAACAACACTGTGATTCTTAGATGGCAGTACATGACATCTTCTACAAAATCAATCCCTCTCAATACAAAGAAAGCAAAATAAACAATACTAAACCACAAGGCAGTAAACATAAAATTACACACTGTTAACTTCTCCTGGTCTCCCCAACTGAGGCCAACAGCAGGTCCCCTGATAAACTGTACAACTTCCAATGAGCTACAATCTAATACTTTCTCTAACTCTAGTCTAAGGGGACTCTAACTGAATATCTTAAGTAATCATTTGAGCATCATTACTCAACAATAAAACTCAAATCGTAACCCAAGATAGATTATAATATAACAAAAGTGACATTAGCAAACCAATACAGGCACTTCTTGAATAAACTGCAAAATAAAAGGATTAAAAGTAAGCAAATGTTAACAAAGTACTGAAAGTGAAAACTTTAACAAATAAAAAGCCAGGTAAAAATGAACATGCACATCGTGCAAACAGGCCTACCCGCTCCATAGGCTTATCTGTCTGGGAGTAGCAATCTGAGCAGAAACACCGAGATGACAACCCTGCCAGTCCACGAGACGAGTGCCAAACAGTTAATACTTAGGCAGTATCACCGAGTGCAAAAAGGCAGCCCGTCTTAACGAGCAGCGATGGACAGTCAAATAGTTACTTGGACGTTTGATAAACCTAAATTTGCGACCCACCGGCTGGAAAAAACAGCCAGCACCACAATAGCGGCTTCATTCCTGACTGACCACACGATGATGATAGAATGCGTTAGCCTCTTCTGGTGTCTCGAAAGTGAGAGTTTCTCCTCCAAACAAAACCTGAAGACAAGCAGGATGCAACAGTCAAAATCGTATTTTTTTCCTCATACAGTGCTTGCTTGACTTCTTTGAATGCAGCGCGCCTTTTAACCAGTGTGGCGCTTAAATCCGGATAGATTCTTTACATAGATCCTTTGTAGGTCAGCTCATGTTGTGTAGCCCAGCGGAGAGCCCGTTCCTTTTCTTAAAAACGATGGAAACACACGATGAAAGGTCTCGGCAGTTTCCCTTGCGCAGGCTTTGGGCTGAGGGAGTGGCGCACTCTCTCGAGCTCCGGGGGGTTGTCAAACACGTTTGCTCCCATAATCTCCATCAACATCTCGGATATGAAGTTCACCGGGCTTTTGCCATCTTCACTTCCTTCGGGGACAATTCGCAGATTTGCTCTGTGAGATCTGTTCTCAAGATCGTCGAGACGGTCAAGCAGGGATGTGTTTAGAGACTGTAGAGATTTGATGGCTGATTCTGCGACGGTAAGTTGTTCAAAGTTTTCGCCAGCGAGTGACTCCGCTGAAGTGAGACAGCTCTGGAAGGAGTTGATCGTCTCTCTTAGCGCATCTACTGATGTTTGCAAAGGCTTCACAGAGTTCTGAATAAGAACGATCAGGTCTTCTAAAAGGCCAGTTCAGTGCTTAGCTAGTTCTGAAACCAGCTGACTCATGGTCAGAGTTCCTGCAGTGTCGCTCTCCGTGGTCTGGCCCTTCATATCGTTTGTAGATGTAGCCGCCATTGACACTAGCCTGCTCGCGAGGCTAGTATTAGACCGTGTTGCTGGCTGGATGCCAGTTTGCTTCTGCTTCAAGCCACTCATTATAGCTCTAAAAGGGTACCGAGTGTCACTTGTAAAAAATTTAAATCAAAACTAATTGCAGAGTCCGATGCCCAAGGTGTTTAAATCTAAATGTAGTCAGGAGAACCCCTTACTCACGTCCTTCTTCTACATCGTCAAACCCGCAAGCCCAGAACTCAGAACATTCCTGATTGGAGAAAATTCTGCCTATGCGGAGTTGATTGCAGATGCACGATGGTGCGCGAAACTCGCGTACTTGGCCGACATTTTTAGGCACCTCAATGAGCTGAACGCTAAAATGCAGGGCGAAGAAGAAAATCCTCTCACTTCGTCTGACAAATTGCATGGCTTCAGATCTAAGCTCACACTCTGCCGCTCCTTTGTGGTACAGGGCAGGCTTGAGATGTTTCCCCTGTGCAGTGAACATTCAAACAGCAGCACACTTTCTGACCTTATCTCTCAGCATCTGAAATTCTCGATGAGAGATTTAGTCAGTATTTTCCAACGGAGTCTTTTGCGCAGTTTGACTTGGTCCATGACCCTTGGAGTCCATGTGCATTGGAAAGCTCAACAGACTTGCCACTACTGAGAAGTTTCAAGTAGTGCCACTGGAATTCTGCTACCCTTCTCTACGATGTACTTTTGCGAGCTGGGCTTTTCAAGCCTAACTTGCATCAAGAACAAGTACAAAGAGCGACTGAGGGCTGTGGACCAGGAGCTCCGTGTCTGCCTCTCATCCATCCGTGCCAGAATAGGGCGGTTGTGTGCATCATCCCAGGCTCAGGTTTCCCACTGATAGTAAGTCCCCCCTGTGCGTGCGCAGAGAGTTCGGACAACAGGGAACGTTCCCTACAACAGTCTGCTTTTTTTTTCCTCAGACCACGCTCACGCCATCTCTGCTTCTGCACTGTCTTTCTTTGGCTTGGCGTCCCTTTTTACCTCTCACAATCAGTGTGACAATGCTGTTGGGCTGGGATACGTCCGTTATAGGACAGGCATTTATGATGGAGAGTAAAGCTCTCACTCCCTCCCATCATTTGTGCTCCGGCACCATGCTGTAATCTGCAACAGACAATGTAGTCCGTTACCTCTGCAAAGTGATATTTAAACATAAAAACTAAAATCAGCACGTGTTTTGCACGTGTACATGCACTTAACGCTTTAACTACTTGTAATTCCAGTTCTGTAACTTCCCCACCACGTTAATTGCCCAAGTGCTTGAGGGAGGCACTTAGTCAGCCTGTTGTATGAACTTTAACGTCAGTAGGGTTCAATAAACCGTCTACCTAGAACTCCATATTTACATCCAGAACCATATCTAGCACACTGATTCCAGCACTATTGTAATTTTAATAAAATGAATATCTGCATAAGCACTGTTACACAGTAACACCCTCCCAATTTCTGATATCTGATAGTCCATGTTTTCTACATATGTCAAGACAGGTTGCCAGGTCTTACAGAACTTATGATCACAGCCAGTCACAGAGTAACAAATTTTTTCTAGACTCACGTAGTGCATTACATCCTTAATCTAGTATTTAAAGGTGGGTGGGAACTCATCCTTCCATTTCAATAGAATAAGCCGTCTGGCTAAGAGAGTGCCAAAAGCAATCGCCCTTTTGGTAGAGTTATCTATGTGAGACTCTGGTAAAGTCACTCCGAATACTGCTGTAATAGGAGATGGCGTCAGTGATCTCTTAAAGACACTTGAGAGAAAAGCAAATATTGACTGCCAGAATATAATTAATTTTGGACAAGACCAAAACATATGAGAGAGCGTGGCTGGTTCTTTTTTACACCTGTCACATATAGAATCAACATTCAGAGTAAATTTAGCCAGCCTATCCTTGGACCAATGTAGACGATGGACTACTTTAAACTGAATGATGGTGTGCCTCAAACAAATTGAAGAGGAGTGTATTCCATCCAAAATATCTTGCCACAACTCCGTTGATATCTACGTATCAAGTTCCTCCTCCCACTGTTGTTTTAATAAAGTTAGAGGCTTCAAATTATATGAATTAAGCAGAGAGTACACCACACCAATGCATTTCTTAGACTGTGGTTTTCAACATAGTGTCTAAAAAGGAGTGAGGCGGTAATGATGGAAATTGCGAATAGCTTGATGAGATAAAACTATGAAGCTGTAGGTATCTAAAAAAATGTGATTGAGGAATATTAAAATGTGTTCTGAGTTGTTCAAAAGACATAAAAGTTTTCTCAACAAACAGGTCTTTAACTATTCTGATTCCTTTCTCAACCCAACATTTGAAGGCACTATCGGCAACAGAGGGGACAAATATATTATTTTTCGTTATTGGGCTGTAAATAGAAAATTCGTTAAGTGAAAAAGCCCTCCTAAACTGTGACCAAATCTTAAAGGAATGCTTCACAATCGGGTTTAAGGAATAAGTAGACACAGGCTCAGACAAAAGCATCCTTGAGCAGAGTAGTGCGTGCAGTGAGGTATGGCTACAGGATGCACTTTCCATTGATAACCACTTGGGAATAACCTGATCGTTAGGAATATTAATCCAGTAGAGTAAAGCCCTAATATTAGAGGCCCAATAATAATATTGAAAATTTGGCAAGGATAGTCCACCATGCTGACGATGTTGTTGTAGTGCATATTTGCGGTTTTTATTACTCCAGAGAAAACCAGATATCAATTTGTTTAAATAAATAAAAAATGATTGTCAGAAAAATGGGGAGACATTGAAACAAATATAAAAATCTAGGCAATACATTAATTTTAATGGTATTAACTCTACCCCCTAAAGATAAAGGAAGTAAATTCCAACGCTCAAGATCTTTCCTGAGACACGCTATAAGTGGGGGAAAATTAGCTTCATAAAGGTTTTTAAACATGTGTAATCCAGACCCCTAAGTATTTAAATTTTCCTGTGTTTATCTTAAATGGGAAGGAACTATAAGTAATCTTTTGAGAAGCTGCATTAATGGGTATAAGCTCACTTTTTTCCAAATTAACTTTATAGCCAGATATTACACTAAAAGTCTCCAATAAATTAAGTAGTTTAGGCAGACTAACAAGGGGATCAGATAAATATAGGAGCATGTCCTCAGCGTATAGAGATACCCTATGTTCTGAGCCCCCCCTCCGTATACCCATAACAGAGGTCTTATCACACAACGCTATTGCTAGTGGTTCCATCATTATGGCAAATAAAAGTGGTGACAAGGGGCAGCCCTGTCTAGTTCCACGATGTAATGGAAAAAAAGGGGATAGATTATTATTTGTACAGACTGCTGCTAAAGGAAGTGAGCAGAGAACTTTGATCCAACTAATGAATTTAGGGCCAAATCCGTATCGTTTTAATGTATAAAAAAGATAATCCCACTCCACCCGATCAAATGCTTTCTCTGCATCAAGTGATATTACTATCTCCGGAATATCGGATGGAGTGGGATCGTAGAGGATATTGAGAAGCCGCCGTATGTTAAAAAAGGAGCACCGTTTTTTAATAAATCCTGTTTGATCATCAGATATTATGGAGGGTAGAACTGTCTCTAGTCTGCCAGCCAACATTTTAGCAAGTATCTTGCTATTCACATTTAAAAGTGAAATAGGGCGGTAAGAGCCACACTCCAAAGGATTTTTATCTTTTATAAGAATGAGAGATATGACTGCTTGACGCATAGTTGGAGGTAAAGAGCACACAGAAATCAAGACAGGGGCCAAATCTTTAGCGAATTTCTTAAAAAATTCACTCGGAAACCCATCTGGTCCTGGGGCCTTTCCGTTTTGCATAGATTTCACTGCGAGGATAACCTCTTCAGTAGTAAATGGGTTGTCGAGTTCTGCTGCAGCCGTTGTATCTATTAGTGAGATATTTAACTTATTGAAAAAGTCCTCAAACAAAGATTTGTTCTTACGTGACTCTGAATTATATAGTTTAGAGTAAAACTTATGAAAACATTGATTAATCTGCAAGTAATCCATGTGTTTAACACCTAAATCATCATTTATTTGAGATATACATCGATCAACAGTCTTCTGCCGTAACTGATATGCCAAAATCTTACCAGTCTTATCACCATGCTCATAAGTCCTATGCTGTGTCTTATTCATGAGAGTTTCGATTTGTTTAGTAAGTAAAAGGTTGTGTTCTGTTTGAAGTGTTAATCTCTGTTTGTATAGCTGAGGCGATGGTGAACCAGCTAACTCTTTATCTACTTTTAAGATGTCATTTGTTAAATTCTCAAGACGCTGCATCCGAGCCTTCCTCATCTGAGCACTATACCATATAATTTGCCCTCTCAAATATGCTTTCATTGATTCCCATATGACTGAGGCGGACATTTCAGGTGTCTTATTATTTTGTAGAAAGGTGGCTATTTCATTTGATACAAAGGTAACAAAGGTCTCATCCGAGAGCAGTAGTGTGTTCAGACGCCAGGGGCAGTAGTTATCATGTTTAGTTGGTAAACATAGGGTCATGAGTAATGGGGCATGATCAGAAATTACTATTGCATGATATTCACAGTCACTTACTAAAGGAAGAAGTTTACTGTCTAAGAAAAAATAGTCTATACGTGAGTACGTCCTGTGAACCTGTGAAAAAAAAGAGTAGCTCCTAGATAAAAGGTTCCGAAATCGCCAAACATCAGATATTCCATACGTGTCAAGAAATAATTAAATTGTATGAGCTGATTTAGTTTGAGTCATGGTGTTAGATGAACTACGATCTAGAGATGGTGATAGTACACAATTTATATCTCCTCCCCAGATAAGATGGTATGAGTCTATGTTTGGTAGACGGGAGAGGAAGTTAGTAAAAAATGTGCAGTCATCCCAATTTGGCACATACACATTGGCTAGAATGACTGGCATATTGTATAATCTACCTGCAACTATGAAATACCGACCTGCAGAGTCTGCATCAACCTGTGACATAACAAAAGGAATATTCTTGTTGATAAGAATTGCAGTTCCTCTAGATTTAGAGTGGAAGTTAGAGTGAAATGATGGGCCTATCCAGCCTCCTCTCAATCTAAAATGATCAAATGTACACAAGTGAGTTTCTTGAAGGGAGGCGATTCCCACCTTAAGTTGTTTCAGATGTGAAAGAACCTTGCTACGTTTAACTGAATGATTTAGAGACTTAACATTCCAACTTGTGAACGTTACCTGACAACCTGCAGATAGATTAAGCGGCTGTGCTTTTGCCATTTAAAGTAGTAAAAGATATTAGAATACAGTTAAGTACCACAGTTTTGTGTCTTTGTACATAGATGTGAAATCCCTTTGTGGATTCGACATAGGACATAGATAACAAAAAAACAAAATTAACTTCTGGTGCAGCATAAACCCAACCCTTGTCACTGAGAAGAACAGGGTGACCCCGCAACCCCATGAGAAAATATCCACACATTCAGTGCTTGTACTGGCGAGGCCTAGATTAACAGGCTGCTCTGCTATGCATATTAAATTGAGCTGCACCTTTAGCAAAACTTGGATACAAAAAACAAAGAAGCCATTAATTTTCTAATGTAAACACCGGGGCAGAGTACAAACAATAAAGTAAGCAATCTAATTTGTAAACATTTATTCTTTCTTGATAACACAACTGAAGGTTATTAGAAGATAAATCAGCTCTAGCTGTGCTTGTTTTACATCACGACTATTCTAAGAAATACTAAATTAAATTTGTCTCTCTAGTGAAGTAACCCTGCACCAAACCTGTTGTGTTCATCCACCTTACAGAACATTCGCCTTCACATAAGCCATTGCCTCCGCTGGATCCCGAAAGTCCTTTTCTGTTCCGTTGTGCGTGATGCGGAGCCTGGCTGGATGGAGAATGCCGTAGCGAATGCCATCTCGTCCTCGGAGTAGTTTCTTAACGTCGTTGAAAGCGGCTCTAGCAGGCATCACACTGGGGGGATAGTCCGGGAAAATGAGAATTGTAGCTCCTCTAAATCGTAAGGGTCCTGCTTCTCTGGCACGGCGAAGAATTTCGATGCAATCTTGGTAGTAGTGCAGTTTAGCCATGATCGCCCGCGGCTTCCCGCCCGGCCGCTGTGGTTGAAGACCTCTGTGTGACCTATCGACCAACACCTCTTTATCCATATGCAGAGCCTCTTTTAGCAGCTTTGAGACAGCGGTCGGAGAACTCGAGCCCTGTCCCTCTGCCACATTTAGTATGCGAATGTTTGATCTCCTCATTCTCCCCTCCATGTCGACGCATTTTTCCTGCAGATTAGTCACTTCCGCCTCGAGCTTGCGTACCGAGGCTTGGAGAGATGTCACCTCGTCTGAGCACGCAGAAAGTCCGCGTTCCATTTCTGTTACAGTCCCCTTCATCACATCCAAGTCAGAGCGAAGTAATGCAATGTTGTTAACAACTTCTGTCTTTACTGCTTGCAGTTCGACCTTCACACCATCGAATTCGGCAGCAAGAGAAGATTGTAGCTCTGACCTGAGAAGTGTGGAAATGTCCGCTTTTAGAGAGGAAAGAATCTCGGCTTTCGTGTCCGCCATGCTGGATTGCTTAGCTGACGGCGGCGAGTCGCTAGGCCTGTTAGCGATGCTCTTCCCCGTGTACGTGTATTGATGCAAATTCTTGGCCATGTACGCGTTAGTATCAAAGGAGACGAATGAAAAATGAAAAATAGTAAGTTTAGGAATATATCCTATACATTTTGCTGAGCCAAAAGTGCCAAATATATAATTTTATATTAAATTTTAGCAGAGCACGCCAAACACACAACCTACTCCATTACCGGCTCAGTAGCGCCCCACGCATTGCTCACACTTTAAATTCTACGATGAAATTCTTATCAAATTCCTTGCATCTGAAAGGCAGATGTGCTCTTCCTCCTTGCTAGAGTGTGGAAGCTAGTGGTTTTAGAAATGATCTGCTATCTGTTCTGTTACCTTTCTAAAAAACAAGAATAGTTGATGAACTTGAGAGAATCTTCTGAGTAGCGCACTCACTGTAAAATATTACATATTATAAAAAAAATTCTTGCTTTACTTGAACTGCAGGCCTGTAGAACATAAGGCATCCTCCATCAAAATAAGTTTTAAATCACCACTTTTATGCATTAATTCCTAGCTAGCTCCTTCCACTGTTCCTACTAGCTAGAAAGAACTAGTCTGCCCATGCTTGGCGATAATCTGAAAGTTGATATGTAATATAAAAGATGTAATCTCTTAAACAATTAGAGTCTGCACACGGCTTTCTTGCAAACCTGAACTTTAAAATTGAGCCAATACCTTGTAAATGTTGTTTCCAAGTCTGGCAATAGCACTAGCTGAGGCTGACAGGTGCTGGATTTGTCCCAAGAACTCCTAATAAGGGCTCTGAAGAGACAACAGCTTCTGCACTCTGTCATTGTAGTCCAGTAATTCTGACTGTATGAATGCAAAGATTAGCGATTACAAAAGCATTACAGCAAATAGTTATCATTTTATCTCAGTTTAATGAAAAACAAAACTGTTAATATAATGAACATTCATTTGTACAATGAAATGGCTAAGTCGAGATTTAAATAAAAAAGTCAGTGTCACTCAAAGTGAAAATATAATCAGAAGGACATAGCGAAGGCTGGTACAACATATAGAAAAATACTTTTCTTTTAAAGTTTGAAATCACTTGTTTTATTTATTTTTGTTACATTGTTGAAAACAGTGATTCCAAACTTTTGAAGAAAAGTACTTTTCTATATGTTGTCCCAGCACTCTGAATACCCTTTCAATACCTAGATCATGCGAAATCTGTTTTGATTGTAGGTGCAATATAACAAACATGACAAGTGATTATATTGCACTTAGAATCAATACAATTTCTCATGATTTAGGTAATCAAAGGGTCGTAGGCAGTGGTGGACAAAATACACAAACAATGTACTTGAGTTAAAGTAGAGATACCCAAGGTAAAATATTACTCCAGTAAAAGTAGAAATTCTCCCTTTAGACCTCCACTTGAGTAAAAGTACAAAAGTATTTGCCTTCAAATGTGCTTGAGCATCAAAAGTGAAAGTACTAAAAGATTAATTATGGCTCTAATGTCCTATTATCATTTTTGTAACAAGACTCTTGCTTTATCAACTCATTTTAGGTGAAAATACACTAGTGTCACTCTTGTAACACCAATATTTTAATAGAATGTCTATTAGAATTATCAAAAGCTCAAAACACTGAAGGCAAACAATTTCCATTAAGTAGAACCAAGTGGCTATGATATAACTTTGATATAACAAGCAAAGTTTCAGTTGACGATTTATTTGCAACTAAGATTAAATAAAAATTAGTGTAAATTTAAACAAGTTTAAGTTTAATAAAAACTTGCTTTAAACACAGGATCACAAATGAGTTTTCCTTTACTATATTGCATCTGTAGGTCTCTGTTCAAAAACAAAAACTAGCCAAAACAAATTTACTATAAAATTAAATAGTGTTTGTATAAATTCCGAAAAAAGACACATGCCAGTCACAACTACATAATGTAGTTATGTTGTAACTGAAGTTTGAGGGGAGGAGCATGGCTGAAACTCCTCCTTCTTTCAATCTAACGCCCTATAAGTTCACATCCTCACCTTCCGTTCCCGTGATGACGTGTTCGCAATCAGTTGTGTGACGCTGGTGCAGCTGCAAGCCACTCTGGCACAGACCTCTATTCTCTCTTGTGAGTTTCCTTCGGCCGTCAGCCTGCTCCTTACGCAGATACAGACCAGTCCGCATCCCAAAGAACCTATTTTCATCGTACCCGCTACTCCGGCTGGCGAGCCTCCGATCTCGGATCTCGGATCTCAAATCTCGGATCTCGTTTCCCCGCCTTTCCGGCGCTTCCAACGCGAATGCGGCGCTTGAAGCCTCGACGGCCCGCGTTCCTCCGCTCCTGCCCTCGGCCTCCACGAGCTTCATTCAAACTGCACCTTTCTCTGGACCGCGACTGCTTACCGGCGAGCCCTGATGGACGGATCGCGTCTTCCATACTGATGTATTCCGCTCTGTCTCGGCTCCGGGCGGAGGTAAACAAACCTGCCTTTGGCGCCATTATTTCACCCTCAGCTCGCGCGGCTGCACAGACCACGTAACTGCACCACGCTCGCCCTACGCGATTTCGTCACGACGCCTACGCATATTCTACATGACGTCGCCACCCCTTCACGCTATTCCAACCCGTTCCACTAGCCACCAGTTCTCCTCTGTCTTGCCCTTGTCTTTCCACCTCCCTTGCATTCCCCTCTTTTCTCTCTAGCATGAGGCCAAACTTCCTGTCCCTTATCACGCCCCTCTCTCTCTCTCTCTCTCTCTCTCTCTCTCTCTCTCTCTCTCACACTTTCACCCACTCACCCCCCCCCCACCCCTTTCATCCCCCTATCTCAAGCCTCCATCCAATCTTGGCTCCATCTCAGCCCAATCCATCCTGGATCGGCTCCTACAACTCCCTTCTGAGTCTACATGGCTCCATCTCCACCCACCTCCATCTCAGATCAGCACCTGCAACCCAGCTTTGCAACTCCTTTCTGACTCTACATGGCTCCATCTCAGCCCACTCCATCTCAGATTGGCTCCCGCAACCCAGCGCCATCTCAGCCCGCTCCATCTTGGATCAGCTCCTGCAACCCAGCTCTGTGACTCCCTTCTCATCTCAAGTTCAACTCCTTCAAGGACCAGCTCTGATGTGTCTCAGCTCTGTGACTCCCTTCTGACACTATATGGCTCCATCTCAGCCAACTCTATCTCAGATTGGCTCCTGTAACCAAGCTCCATCTCAGCCCGCTGCATCTCGGATCATCTCCTGCAACCCGGCTCTGTAACTCCCTTCTCATCTCAAGTTCAACTCCTTCCTGGTTCAGCTCTGATGTGTCTCAGCTTTGCGACTAGTCTCTCCCCTCGGCTCCATCTGAGATCGGCTCTGTCTCGGTTCAGCTCCAGCATCCCAGCTTTGGAACTGCTTTCTGACTCTACATGACTCTATCTCAGCCTGCTCTATCTCGGATCGGCTTCTGCCACCCAGCTCGGCAACTCCTTTCAGACTCTTCATGGCTCCATCTCATCCTGGCTTCAACTCAAGTTCAACTCCTTGTTCAGCTCCAATGTGTCTCGACTCTGCAACTCCTCACTCCATCTCGGATCGGCTCCAGCACAACTCTGCTTTGCAGCTTATTTCTGTCTCGACTTTGCTCTGTCTTGGATTAGTTCCCATACAGTCAGCTTTGCAACTTGTTTCGGATTCCACTTGGCTCCATCTCAAATCAGCTCCTATGCAGCTCGGTCCTGCATCTTGTTTGAGGCTTCATTCAGCTCCGTCTCAGATCAGCTCCATCTCAGATCAGCTCCAACTAGGTTCGGTTCCAATACAGTGAGCCCCATGGCTCATCGCTGTCTTACCTCGGCTTCACCTCAGATCAGCTCCGTCTTGGATGAGCCTTATATTGCCTCTGTTCCATTTCTTTATTTTTCTGTCTGACTGGACTATTATTGGTTTGTTCGAAAATGCTGCCTGTATCCTGCTGCTCTCCTTGTCTCTTTGACCGTTCTTCGGTCACCGCTGATTTGACTCCTCTTGTGCTGTTGCCTTTACTCTCAGCTCTCAGTTCTGGGAGCCATGTCCTTTTGCCATTGTCAGTTTTTGGGGGCTTAAACTCCAAGCAAGCAATCAAGTGATTCTCATCCAATGTTATAATTAAACAACCATGCTGTTGCCAACAAGATCTTCCATGCCAAACAACCTCCCACAGTGGTCAGAGAATCATCCAGTTGCCTCAGTCATCAAGCCCATCAACCCTCGTATGGACCAGCTACCTCTAACAGCCATTCCTGCTTCATGTTAATTTAATTCAGGATGTAATCTGCTTTATTCCCATTCCAACCCATTTGCCTGCCATATTTAACACAATCTTCTCAATCCGGTGTCGACCAGAGGAGGATGGGTTCCCCTGTTGAGCCTTGGTTCCTTTCAAGGTTTCTTTCTCACTGGGAGTTTTTCCTTGCCACTGTCGCCCTTGGCTCACTCATCAGGGGTTCAGACCTGGATGTCTGTTAAGCAGCAAAACCTCCATCTTTCTTCTCACCTTACATCCTTGATTGCAAACTACTTACTCCAACACCATACAAGGGGCGCATGTTACTAGACCTCTTTTCTGCCTTGGCTAAACTTCTCTACCTAACCATACCATGCCTCAGATACCCAAATGCTAGACTGTCTGACCAATCTCATTCTGAATCCAGCCTCTCCATATTCCGCTGGCATAAAGTCTTACCAAGTTTTCTACCCAAGCTGCTACAGTTGTTATTTCAGAACCAGCTCTTCTCATCATGTGAAGATCACTCAGTCCTAGACGTCAACAGCTTTTGAGTTCATCCTGGAGCCTTTTGGGGATCTGGCCTTCTAGCTACAGGCAGAAGCTGCCCAGAACTCCAGCCCAAGTTCTCCCCCCTCCCTCAATCAGTTCGTCCTCATACTACCACCATATGTTGATGGCATGGTCTGAACTCATAAAATGTAGCTATGTTGTAACTGAAGTTTGAGGGGAGGAGCATGGCTGAAACTCCTCCTTCTTTCAATCTAACACCCTATAAATTCACATCCTCACCTTCTGTTCCCGTGATGACACGTTCGCAATCCCCACCGCCACCCCATCTCCTCCCCGTTCCTCAGTCCTGCATCAGGCCTACTACAGCTATGAGGGGGGGATCTGGCCTTCTAGCTACAGGCAGAAGCTGTCCAGAACTCCAGCCCAAGTTCTCAGAGTTCTCCCCCCTCCTTCAATCAATTCTTCCTCATACTACCGCCGCATGTTGAAGGCATGGTCTGAACTCCCAAATGTGTACATATTTATATATTGTGGTCTATTTACACCAAGTTAAGTTAGTTCCATCATTCATGTTGGCATAGGCACTCCCAAACTTTTATGCTGCTGCACTGATGTTAAACCTTATGCTTGAACTGGGTAGCTGTGTACAACAGGTCAAAACAAAGTGTGCGCTGTACCCTGATTGGTGTGCTTGCTTCACGCTTCTTTTGTTCTGACATGTTACGTTTTTATACACCCAAAAGCCACCAAAAGGAATAACAGATTTTGCATAATGTAGTGGAGTAAAAAGTAAGATATTTGACTTTGAAATGTAGTGGAGTGAAAGTAAAAACTCACCAAAAATGGAAATACTTCAGTAAAGTACAAACACATAAAAAAAAAACTACTTAAACACAATTAATTACTGTACTTACTTTGTTACTGTCCACCACGGGTCCTAGGGAGTGCTGGTCCAGCATAAAGAAAAGTGCTTCTCTTCCAAAGTTTGGAATCACTCATTTTATTCATTTTCATTACATTAATAAAAACTGGGATTTTGAAGATTGAGTTTTGTCTGTTTGGTTCTCATCTCACCACAAACATTGCACTTTGGGCCCAAAGACAAATATTTTGGCCACTCCTACTTTAATATATGAGTTGTTGCTTACAATTTGTGAACATGTGAAATATGCCAGAATTACATGTAAAAATGCAGATTTTTGGCAGTTCAGCTTAAATGTAAGTGGAAATTATACTGGATAGGTAGGTATGAGCTTATACTGGTTTTTTCTCTCTCTCAATTGCTTACACATGTTTCAGGAAACAGTATCTTTGCTTTCAAATTTCCAAACACCTTCTCAAAATGACATGCACATTTTATAAATCATTACATATTGAGAGCAAAATAAAACACTTCAGATACATGAACTGAGTACACATTTGTCAGTGATATACATGAATGTGTTGTATTTAACTACAGACAAAAAAAAAAAATTGAAAGTGCACTAAAACTACCACAACACTTCATACACATCCCAGTGTCCTGAATATTTCTGTATTTACATGAATCGTCATTCAATACATCACAATTATTTTATTTGTAATTTATCATAATTAAATTACACGCAAGTTAACACATCCTCTACAAAGATCACACTGCTGCATATTTTAATGCACAATTACTATTTGTTTGCTGAGTTCATGTTTCCTGCAGAATGTGTTTACTTTTTTCACTTAAAAAGTCAACGAAGAATGAAATTTGACTGGGGTGTTCAAACTTTATGTACAACTGTATATTGCACTACACAGACACATCTTTTTATCTTTTTTGAGGTCCGTGACCATCATTAGACTTGCTCATAGATGATATTCCAGAACTATCCTGGAAATTCTAGAAATTCCCTTCCTCTGTGGGGTTGGCCACTAATCTGTCCTTGCTTGCTTCTGTGTTTACCTAACAATCATCCCAAATGTACCATTTTTGTAGATGGTAATAAAATGGAAAACAAATGACCTAGGGAATTAGCTGTGATTGGTAATTTTTTGTGTTTGGCCATCTTTATGTTTGTGTACTTTGCTAATATGAAAAGCAAGTGGTATTGAATCCCTAGTTGGTGTTGTCTGAGTTCATATGAAGGAATTAGTATTAAGAGAACCTTTAGGAAAGAAAAATCAAAAAGTGATCTCCTTCATATCTCTGTAGTTATCCTAGATGACAATGAAACTTTGACTAAGTCAGCTGTGGCTGTTTAGATGTTTCTCCTGAGCAAAAGAACCCAGTAATCTCATGTGTCTCCTCTTTACTTTTGCTATCTCAGTAAAATCACACATTGTGCTCAGCTTTGTGAACACAATAACACTCATCTTTATCTACAACTGAACTAAATACAGCAACTAGGGGTGCGGAAAAAAAATCGATTCTTAGATGCATCGCTATGCGGACGTGAACGATTCTGAATCGATTCACAAATGTAAAAAATCGATTTTCTAAATATTTAATTTATAACGTAATGTTGACGGAATGCAAAAGGCGGAACTTGGAAGTGCGGAAGTGCAGCGCCCGGACAGTCTGTGGCGGCACATAACAAAAACGTGGAAGAGCGAGAAACCCTCTGCATTAAAGCCAGGTTAGATCAGGAGTCACAACCCAAATGTTAACATTTTGTCCTTTCAACAAAAATCAAACCACCTTGGGAGCCACAACATTTAATGTCCAGTATGTCTCAGTATGTGATAATGTCTGAGTAGGCTAAACAATATAAACGAGAGCGCAGATTTACTTCGCTCTGCTTTAAGCTTCAGCTATAGCCGCTTTCCTCCCATCTCCGACAGAAAACTTTTCTTCAGAAGTAGATAAGTTTCTTGTAAAATGTCTCTCAACGACTGTTTTACGAGGCTGAAGTCACTTCTTATTCTCCAGCTTCTTGTTCGAATTTTCCCGTTCCACCTTGAATTCTAACTGAGGCGCCGAACGTAAATGCGGCACTATTTAAGGTGGAACGGGAGAATTCGAAAGAAGCGATTTCATCTTCGCCACTTTTTACTGTTTGACAGTCTCTCGTTGCAGATTTAACGTACCAGGAAACCAGCTGTGCTGCTTATAAATGCGAATAACGCATCGCTGCTATGTGACCTGCAGTCTGCAGGGCAATTCTCAGTCGTTGCAAAACAGGGCTTTCGCGCTATGTTGCACACGTCCCGTCTCAAAGATATTTTCCTGACACAGCGATCCCCCCGTCTCTACAACGAGACCAAAACCGAAGTTATAAAATTACTAAAGAAAACGGGTAGAATAGCTGTAACGTGCTGCGTGGACATCCACTGCCACTGGATCTTTTTTCACCGTAACTGCGCATTTTATCGCAGATGAGTAGCAGCAGCTTCTCGTGCTCTGAACAAGAGCACTGAATGAGAGCCTTCTAGTTCACTTGCCACATCACTTCCATTTGTTTTATTAAAAAAGATATTGGAAGTAAATTCATTATGGATCATTACAAATACTTTGCTTTAAAAGTACTAAGTCACTTTAAATAACAATAACACCGAGTCACTTAGTCACTTTAAAATGTATATTGTCTCTACATTCTGTATATATTCTGTGTATATTTTATGTATTTTTAATATATTTCAGTTGGTTTTTCTTGTATTTTTATTTTTACTTATTTACTTTCTGTAGAGTGATTAGCCTCACCACAAGCATTTCAATGCATAAATATCCTGACATGTTGTGCAAATGACAAATAAACTTGAAACTTGAACTCGAAACTTAAGCTCACACAGTGAGAAAATATAAATGCTATACAGAAAAAAAAGATGCATCGATAATCGTTTTATAATCGCATCGCAGCCCTCTGAATCGTAAACGAACCGAATCGTGAGGTGCCTAGAGATTCCCACCCCTAATAGCAACACAACTATTTCTCATACAAGTCAAGATGCTTCTTAGTTTTGATACATGTCTTTTGGTCTAATGATGTTTTACGTAAGCAGTTTTAGGAGAATCACCATTAAGCCTCCTGACCCATAAAAGAGCAACATTTCAGCAAAAGTTTTTCTCTAGAAGAAAAGTTGGATTGGTCAGTCTCTAGGGGAAATTATCACCCTTCAGGCAAATGGGTTAAAATCTGATATGCTGAACTTTCACTACTCTAGCTAGGCCTGTGAGAACTTTTTGTCAAAATGCCTGATGTTTTACATGCCATGTATGTCCAGATGTATTCTCTCTTTGTGTGTGTGTGTGTGTGTGTGCGCGCACATGCATTTTTTCTTTGAAAGGGGAAAGCCAACTATGTACAAGTATTGACAGAGCATTATCTCAAGGAAATGTCAACCATGTCCAGTTCACTGTGTGTGTAAATGTGTGTGTGTGTGTATGTGTGTGCGCTTGTGTGATTTGAGATAATAACTGCTGCCACTGCGAGTTTGTTTATGTACTCCAGTGGTCTTAGGAATTTCTCATAATTTGAGGAAATACGCCCAAAGCCCAACTTCTCCCACCACCAATTTCAGCTCATTAGAAACAGTCCTCCCTGTCCACCAAAAGCCGAACAGCCAGACTGTGAGGTGCATCCAATCGAACACAGTCTTTCTTGTGGCCAAGAATGTCATGCAGATTTGCTCAAGGGTCCAGTAAAGGCATTTGAGATTCCAAATTTGGTCATTTTCCACTGCTATAACCAAAACATTTTGATGAGGTATCTTTAAACAGCTCTAAATCAGCCTGGCCTCTGCCAAGAACCACATTAAAAACACTGCCTGGACCTCTGCTTATTTATCATAAGGGCTGGATCCCAAGTGCCCTCGCTCTGTTCAGAATGGCTAAAGGGAGCACCTACACGAGAGGATTATGCATTGTTCTCAACATTCTGCTCGCGGTAAGATGTTAGCTGGGGCATCCTTGATGTGTCTTAATATACAAGGCAATTGTGGAGGTGTTTTTACTTCTTTTTATAGACTGCACATTTATTCCTGTTCACTTTCTACCCTTAGATCTTTGGGGTGATCTTGCTTCTTTTTGGTATAGTTGCAAACAGTGTTAAAGCTGCACCTTTGGAGGCAAGTAAAATACGTTTATTATACACTTGCCTTTTTGTCAGAGCGAATTTGTTACTGCTGTTATCTCACTCTTTATGTTTATTTTGTTCTGTAGCTGGATATTGTAATTTTAGATGTTGCCTTTGCTCTGAAACAGTCTTTCCTAATCTTTCTTTTGGACCAATCCAATGCAGTAAAAAGATTTTTACAGCACATGAAATGCTCAGTTTTTGTGCATACAAGTAATGCAGTTTCATATTTACCTCCCTGCAGAGTGTGTATATGTTTAATTGGATCAAACCTGTGTTCCTGCATAAATATTCCAGTGGGCCATAAGGTGTTGTTTTTGGTTTTTGATTTCAGGGATGGACTCAGGGTGTGTTCCTCAGTGTCGGATTCGGTTTGGCAACCATCCTGCTCTCTATCCTTGGAGTGTATGGAGCTTACAAAGAGCAAGTGCTGCCTCTGCTTTTGGTTAGACAGTTTTTTCCATTTACTTTTTTTTAAGTCACATAGAATATAGCATGCACACCTTAATAACAGTGTTTCTGAAAATCTTCAGTTCTGTTTTTTTACAGAACATTATCTCACCTTATATTACACTATGCTGCTCTAAATGCATAGCTATACAGAAACAGCATTCAGATTTTTGCAAAGATTTTTTTATTCACAAAGATTTTTTATGCACAAAATTTGTGCAAAGCATTAGAAACATTCTTAAAAGTAAAGGTACTTACTTTTACAGTTATTTGCTTGATGCCATAGAAGAACCCATTTTGGTTCCCTAAAAGAACTTTCAGTGGATGAATTTTGAGAACCATTTTTGTAACTAAGATGTGAGTGAGAAGAACCTTACTAAAGTTCTAAGAAAATCCACATAATGTAAACATCCTAGGAAGAACTCTTAAATTAGTGTGGAATATTTATGTTCTGTGAAGATTCTTAAATTTTTAAATGTTGAACAACTGATGATTTGTGATTGACATTACTATGGTATGATTGCAAACAGTGCTTTTTTTCCAAATATTACTTCTATTTGTCATGAAATTTCACTAGTGAAAGTATTTTAGCTTGTTCAAGTAAAAGTTAAAGTATTTTATGTTATATAAAAGTAAACAAAATAAAAATAAGCCATATTCATTATGTTATTATATAGAAACTCATGGGTTGGTTTCCTCATCAGGGATTGAGCCTAGACTGGACTATATATATTTTTTTACTTCCTTATGTATTCCTTTCCATGCTGTGTAGTCGTGAACTATGCTTAATTCCCTGTCAGTCACTGTAGTTGTTAGAGCAAGTGCCCTATGAAATCTCCCCATCATGTGACTTCAGTTTTGGAAAGCGGTCAACTACACACATGCTTAGATGTGCCTTCCTCCTCTGTATGAGGCAGAATACATGTAGTGGGTTGTGTTTTCTAATCTAGTCCTCAGGGATCCTGAGACAGTCTGCATTTTTTGCCCGATCCCAGTCCCCAGCACAACTATACCAGCTATATAGCATTCTTCATTGCTTGGGACATTTGTGCTGGGACCTGGGATAAAAGAAAGATTTGGATCATCTGCAAACCCTGGTAACAGTGACTGATCTGTTTCTCACTGTTTCTCACTCTGATAGGCCTCTAACACTAGTCATCAGTTATCATTGCTTAATCTAAATACTTCTGTCCAGTGACAGGCTGTTTTTTTCCTTTTTCTTTATTTTAATATTTTATATTAAAGGCAAAATCTTATTCTCTGTTTATACTACTCTTGTTATTGCTTTGCTATTTGGTGTCCACCAGAGAAGGATGGGTTCCCCTTTTTCCCAAGCTCATGGGGGGGCTTGGACCCAGATTTGACATCACCTGTTGTAAAAAGCACTAATAAATAAACTTTGACTTAACTTGACCCTAAAGGACTATACTGGGAAACACTGGTCTGCATATACATGCAAACTTGTAAACTCCACACACATCAGCTTGTTAATATTATATTATCTTAAATAGAAGCAAAAGCAGCAATAATTCACTAAAGCCAGTAAAGTTGATGAAAGACTTACAAAGACTACATTAGATGAGAAAGACTGTGATGAAAAAAGTATGTTCACTGGGGACCCACTGCTAGTTCTCATTTATCTCTAAAACAGGTTTTAATCAAGGGCTTTAGAATAGTATTTTACAATTCCATACCTGTATTCCATTATTCATGTTGTACCTGCATGTGAGTCATGTAATTCAAATTTGCAGAATTTTCCTCTTACCCCAAATGTAGGTAATAAGCTTGGCATTCAAAACTTTTCATGTTGAAGTAGAGCTATGAGGCTAATGATGGTAACATGTAATCTTCATCTGTTAGTATTGTGCCAAATGCATGCTTAAATCATTTCACACTTGCCTCAAACTGTATAAATTTGTAAAGTAATCTCAAGTAGACTTGCTTATGTGGCTTGCTTATATGAGACTGTATGAGAGCATTATCTATAAAAAGACCAACTGAATAATGAGTGAAAATAGATGGCTTATTTGGAGTGAAAACCTGCAGTCACACAACCTTTTGATAAGTCAAGTCAAGTCAAAGTTTATTAAATATAGTGCTTTTTACAACAGGTGTTGTCACAAAGCAGCTTTACAGAAAAATCTGGGTCCAAGCCCCCATGAGCAAGCCAAAGGTGACCGTGGCAAGGAAAAACTCCCTAAGAGCAAGAGGAAGGAACCTTGAGAGGAACCCATCCTCCTCTGATAGCAAACAGCATTAGTATAAAATATTATAATACAAAACGGGGAAAACAGGCGGAGGTGGTTAATTAGATTAGTTTTAGTTTATGCAGCAGCTGCAGCATCATCAGGAGGGTCAGTTCATGAGGGTGAGGTTTGCATAGCTGTACAGCTTGAAGCTCAATGGTGGTCAAGCCGGTCCAGAAGGCTGGTGAGCAGTGGGCACCTGATCAAGGCAGAAGAAGCAACAGCATCACACCGCACAGGATGGGCAACTGTTCAACTCGGCAAAGAAAAGGAAAACACACAGAGAGTTAGTTCTGTAAAGGGTGACTGATCACAGATTACAGTATTAACAGAGTGCAGACTCTGGCAGGTCTAGTTATTACAGCCTAACTAAAAGGGAGAAACCAGAAAGGTAACAGAGACATGAGGGCTCCCTGAGATGTCAGTGCCCCTCCGCTCCACTGCCAGCAAACTTGAGTGAACGCGTGAGAGCAGCAGGACAACACTCCCAGTTTACCATAATACTCTATGTCCATGAACCCCCAGATCTGCACCTTTTATCTAACAGGGAAAACTAATTACCAAAGGCTTGACTAAACAAGTACGTTTGTAGCCTAGACTTAAAGAGTCCCGAACACTGACTGGAAGATTATTCCAAAGTTGGGGGGCTCTCCCCCGATGTAACTTTATTAATTCTAGGTACTAATAGTAAGGCAGCACCTTGTGATCTAAGTAGGCGTGATGGTTCATAGTATGAGAGAAGTTCACTCAGGTACTGAGGGGCGAGCCCGTTTACAGCTTTATATGTCAGTCAAAGAATTTTGTAATCGATGTGAAATTTAACTGGCAACTAGGGTAGGTTTGATAAAACTGGGCTAATATGGTCAAACTTTCTGGCTCTTGTGAGCACTCTGGCTGCAGCTTTCTGGACCAGCTGAAGCTTGTTAAGGCTTTTGCTGGAACATCCAGACAGCAGGGCATTACAGTAATCTAGATCTGAACCGGGAATGAGCTATTCCTGTTACCCCTACAAGGTTTTCTGGTCTATCTATTTATATATATATATATATATATATATATATATATATATATATATATATATATATATATATGGTCTGTTGTGTCAAATGCCGCGCTAAGATCAAGGAGGACTAGCAAAGACACATTTCCTTGGTCAGAGAATAATACAAGATTCTTTACAGTATATGATTCCTATGCAAATAGGAACTTAATTGTTTTGCCACAACTTTTTCCAAGATCTTTGATATAAAGGGGAGATTCGAGATAGATCTATAATTTGATAGTTCGCAGGGATCAAGGTTAGCTTTCTTAATCAGAGGTCTAATTACTGCTATATTAAGAGTTTTTGGGATATAACCAAGGCTAAGAGAGGATTTTGTGAATAAGAATGGACACCCTTGTCATACAGTGCCAGAAGCCACATAAGCAATTTTATTGAGGTTCTGATTTAAGTGTGTGATGATGCAGGCATGCAGTTTATATAATATTAATTGGCAGTACACTTTTATTTCCTGTTAGTCTCCTTAGTCTTGCAGCTCTGGGGCAAAACTAAAGATTTTAGACACCAAACATGTCTTGGCTATCAACAACATTTGAGGTAAGGGGGGAAGTACAGTTTATTCCTAGCTTATTATTTGGCTCAGGTTTGTAAGGAGCTGCAACAGAATAAAAATGTGTACTAAATGAGGTAGCCTATTGGATGTTTGCAAAAGTAATACAGCACGTGTTTCCAGAAAAATGTGATTTTTCTCAATTATGCATTTAACATCTTTAAGCTACATTCAATACACAATATGCCATTATTATAGGTTGTCCTAAGTATATAATAATAATAATAATAATAATAATAATAATAATGATAATAATAATAACTTAGCAGACTAACAAGTGCATTCTAATAAATATCAGTCAAGACTAGTGATCCAAAAGCATTCCTTTCCATTAACACGGGCAGTGTTTTAACCAAAACAACACATACTGAAAGCTCATTTTGTGTTTTGTATGTTTGCTTTTTCTCCACAGTACAGTGTTTTCATGGCTATTGAGTTCACTGTCCTCATGGTCTTGGCAATCATAGCAACTCTTGCTCAGCCACAGGTTTGGGCCTACCTTCTTAAATTATGTCATCAGTGTTTAAAGCCCATTGCTGCTTTTCAGCATGAGCAATCAGGTTTTCTTTCAATGGAAATGTTGATTGGACATTTCTGTTGTTGTTTAATCAGTTGAAGAGGGAGATTGAACAGAGCTTTGGCAGAATGGCCTCACTTTATAACACAGATGCAGTGTTCCAGAGAGAGATTAACAAACTACAACAGAAGGTACATATAATTACTACTAAGGATACTACAATTTCAAGTAGTGGTGTGTATGTTTTTTATGTGCTTAAAAAATATGACAGGTATAGCTGCACATTAGTCTCTTACCTCTGTCTTTATTTTTGTTAACAGGCTCAGTGCTGTGGTTTAGATGATTACACTGACTGGAAAGATGAGATACCACATTCATGTTTTTGTCCTCCAGACTACCCAGGAAGAGAGGACAAATGTGTCAGTGTTCCAAAGTTCCACAACAATGAGGTATGTTTTCACATAAAATTTAACAGTGGTGTTTTATGTATTTCTTTGCACATATTTCAGTATATAATTTCATGCCATTATAATTTTTGTTGGCTTACACAATGAAAATCCTTTTCATTTATTTATTTTTTGGAATAATCGACTAAAGTAATGTTTTTTTTTTCAGATAGAGCTAACTTTAAATAATGTATATCTGAATTAAAAAAAAAATCCCATCTCCAATTATAAATTGTTTTTGTTTACAGCACTATTGCTTTTTTTTCAGTTGAAATTGTTGCTAAATTACAAAATTAAAAAAATGGCAATACAAAAAAACATACAGTTAAAAAGGGAAGCTTGTAATTTATATTAAATAAAAATTTGTTTACTTAATTTCCAAAAAGATAAAATAATTTTAAAAATAATGTTATATTACCTTATTTCATTTATCACTTAGTGCCTATTATTTATTTGTCTTATATAAATAATACATTTTCTCAATTTTAGCAGACACAATCATTTACCTATTTAAAAAAAAATAATAAAAAATTAAAAAAACATTACTATGTTTATGACTGGCATGAAAAACAGGCATGTTTTTTGTATATTTTACAGATTTTAAGTTTTAATGCACCTAGCTGCCTGAAAGCATCCAAAAACTGATTTTTATCCTTCCTGGGATGACTGGGCAGTGTTAGTCTGGAGTCCATTTACAGTTGTATGCAAAAGTTTGAACACCCTCAGTCAACAGTTTATCAACAGTTGATCAACATCAAAGGTTTAAAGGTATACTTTGGCAATAAATTAAATTTTCTGCTTACTCTAAATGCAGTCAGTCTGCTAAGACATGTTTTGTGCCAAACTTTGAAGCTTTAGTTTTCCACTGGAGATGCTTGGCTAACAGTGCTAACAAACACTGGGTGTCCATAGTCCTAACTATGTCATAAATTGTAAATACATGCTGAAACTTCTCTCAAACCTAAAAAAAAGTCTTTGTTCATCTGGAGTGATACTGTATTCTGAACCACATGTCTGCTTTCCAACCTGAATTAAGACCTGGATGCAAATTGATTGGATTGAGAGAAGTTTTAATTCATGTATTTATGGAAACGTTTAGGGTGTCTGTTGATTTACAGCATTTGTTAGTGACGCTAGTCTAGCATCCAGTTAAAACGTAAAATTTGGATGTCTTGGTTGATCGACTGCATTTGGAGTAAGTGTAAAATCATGTCAATTTTATTTTTTGCAAACTGTTCCTTTAAGTGCATACCAGAGCTTAATCCCTGCAAAAAGAAATATTTTATTTTTTAACTCATTAGTATACTTTTTACAGGCAATATCACCAAGAGATCTTTTCTCAAAATTTCTTATAAAGTACAATTTGAACAAATAAATTCAAATATCAGATATTTTAATACATGGACCTAAGGAACTTGATAAAATGTGGTGAAGCAAGCTTTTAAATTTTGGTAAATGTTTAAAATAATGTCATTCAGTCCTTAAAACAGTTATTATTATAGGGATTTTACTATCTTTGTCCTAACCATTGAGCTATCAGCTAGTCTGTTACAGTGTGTGTAACTGTTTTCTTTATGCAGTGGATCAGAAATGCTCACAGTGAACCAGCAACACCTAAGGATACAGAATACTATGTTTACAAGATGGTAAGAGATTAAAGGTGCTTTTCCTAGTCTTCCCACTAAGGCCTGACTATAAATTATATATTGAGGTTCTATAGATCTTACAGGATTAGCAAAAACTCAGACCAAAAAGTTGCATTTATGTTATAATGAATGAATACCACTGACGTGAGAAACATTACTGATGATTTGAAATAGTTTAAGGTATTTGATAGTTTCATATGATTGTCAGTGTCAGTAATGCACTGTTGGACTATTGAAGTCTGACAACTATTACAGTCTGTTTAATTTTTTGCCATACACAATACAATGCAAAATTCAGAGACTGCCCTTCATTTATTCAAGTTTCATTTTTCAGAAGATGTTTCTGAGAAGTTTTGATGAACTACATAAATTGTGTGAGGAGGTTGCACTTGTCAAAAGAAAAAACAGGAGTTAAGTCAGGACCACTTTGTCAAAGCAAATATTTTATTCCCATTTGCAGTGTTATATTTAGCAGTACGGTTTTGTTCTGGGACCTCCCTGCCCTTCTGTGAGCAGCAGAAAGACCCTCATATAGGGTACAGAACACAGCAGACATCAATGACAAAAAAAATATGACATAAAGACAGACACAGCATAAAGGAGTTGGATGTGGAGGCGGGTTGCAAAGTGGCTTCTAGAGGAAGCAGCGAGAACAGGCAGGCTAAAGCAGCTTAAATAAGTGCCCCGATGAACTTGCTGATTGAGATCAGGTGATGGTAGCTGCTGATTTGGGATTGTGGCCTAAGCTTGACTTGTGTGGTCTAAGCCCAGCAGTTGTGTTGAATCTAGCACCACATGAATGAATGAAGGGTGGATCAGCCAAGATGGCGAGCTGGCGAAATATTGTAAAATTCAAACTTTGGTTATTCAAACCTAGTATATGAGCAGCTCGAACAGTGAAATTACCCAGTACTGATGACCATGTGAGGCGCCTTACAAATTATTAATAAAAGAGGAGCGTCCTTGTTAATGATATTAACAGTTGCCTCATTGTCATTAAAAAGCAATTGTTTCCTAGACCAATGTTTACCCCACAGAAAACAAGCTATAGCAGTTAAAAATGTTAGCTGGTAAAGAAGCCAGTTCTTTTGGCCAAACATCAGCAAACCACTGATTATAGAAAAAACCCTAAGACCAATGGAAGGGGCTGCATCTGTACATCATCTAATAGCCACTTAGGTTTCTAAGGTGGAGGGGAGAAACAGTACCAGCAAGAGGTAAGAATGGAACCCTACTGGAGACTGGAACTGCAGCTCCCGGCGGTCTTGGTAGGATTATGATGTCATTGATGCCTGCTGGGGTAATGTAGTGATAAAGACGCCAACTTTGCGGTTGAGGCAGAAGGCAAGCTGGCTGGGGCCGGATAGGATTCTGGAGTTTGGAATCTGCAGTCTACAATGGCAAGCGATGACTGACAGATGGACTGACAAAATGTCACCCCCCTGTCCATGCTGCTGGCCGCTTGGGCTAGGCCTTGAGCCCTCATGGATGGTGAAGCAGCAGCTGAAGCTGGGGCTACAGCGGAGTTGTGAGCACTATGTTTCTTTTTCTCATTTACTTTCTTGGGGACAGTGGAGTCAGAAGGATCAGATGAGAGCCCTGGCAAATGGAAACTGCATTCTCTTCACCATTCGGTTCTTCCACTTCAGAAGCTTGCTGCTGCCATGGATCCCTATCGTGGGTGGGAATCGACAAGGCAAGCAGCAGGGCAAGTTGGAAGTGTGTACATGGACAGCCTGGTTCTCATAAGGGAAGGATGCAAAGTGGCTTGCAGAGGAAACAGCAATAATGGGCAGGCTAAGCTAGGCTTAAATAAACACTGTGACAAATTTAGTCAATTCCTTATGTGGCAGGCGATCAGCTGAGGCATCAGCTGATTGTGATCAGCTGATAACAGCTGGTGATTTGAGATGGTGGCCTGAGCTTGACTTCTTGGCCTGCTTGAACTAACGCTTTGCTCATTTTCCAAGTTTTTTCAAAGATACAGAGAAAAGGTGACCATCCGTGACCATCATGCAAGATCTCTTAGCCCACCAAAACTGTTGCCATCAGTACTTAAACAGTACTGCCATCAGTACTTAAAAAGCAACATTATGAAACAATTTACCTTAAAATAACAGCTTACAAAAACATTTTGATGATACACTGACTTATAATAGGCAGAATGGGCACAGGCACGAGACCTCTTTTGAGAATGCATATTTTTGTATGGCACCATTTCACACACCAATGATTATGGGTCTTCAGCTAGCTATAAGTAGAAGCTAGCTCTGTATTCCTAGCATGGATATCATGGCAAAGGCCGCAAAGAGACCAAAGAAGACGTTGGAAGAAACGAGGAAGAGAAAAAAGAGAGCGTGACCAAGCAAAAGACCGAACAAGAGTACATCTCGCTTCTCGCTGGCTTTTACTGGTTGGCGAGAGTTAAAAGAGATGAAAGGGACCAAGACAGTCTCACTGCCAACAGGAAAACAATGAAAATCTGACCGCAGTGTGTTCATCTCTACCAATGCTATTTATGAAAGACTGCACCAAAGACTGTAAACTTATCTGTGTCATCCCTGTCTTACCAAGTTTTGTAGTTCTTTTAGATGGCAAAAGTCATCTAACCTCAGTCCTGTTTCAGGTTAGCATGCAAAGAAATAATTCAATATCAAGTCAAAACGTTTGGTCAGTCTTTGTCAATCTCATGCCTAATAGGCCCGGAAAATTTGCAACCTCCTGTAATAAAATCCTGGAAAATTACTCTACCTTTTAAGTCGATGTTTTGTCTCTTCTGATGTCGTCTTTGCAGAATTGCTCCCCTTCGCGTGCACACTTGTGATTTCTATTATTTACGCAGAGAAACTCCGGAAATTGCGAGTGTGAGCTATAGCATCCATATGCCTGCGTGACACGTGTACTGATTCTGCATGTTTCAGATCATCAACAAATGCATATGTACAGCTGTCCATAAGGGGGAGTTAACGTGTGATTTGTATTTATGACAGTGGTGTAAAAGTGCAATACATTCCGCAACTGCAGTGGGGCCCCAACATCATAAAGTACCAATTCTCGCATAATGCTGCTTAAAAGCTTTCATTTTTGAGAGAGAGGAGAAAATCAAGCTCCATACCTGCTTAATACCTGCAAAAATCCATAGGTGTTTCTTTCTATGCTTCCACTGTGAGAAGAGAACTCGCTATGGGTCTGAAAGGATGTGCAGCTGTCAAAAAGCTGAGAAAAAAATTACTGAGAAAAAATACAAAAGAAGAAAATTGTGTTTTCAGAACAAAGGACTGACCGTCAGAGCCCAGAATACTTGGATACTTGGTGAGAAGCAGAAAAGAAAATGCAACTTCTAAGACTAAACCTGGTGGAAAAATATTCATGCAAATTTCTTTGAATAACTGAAAGAAAGTCTTCTGAAAGGAACGGAAAAGAAATGCAAAGGGTACATTAAAAACTAAAAAATGTATTCACTTAATTAGGTTGGTTATTTTTTTTCCTGATGCTGAAAAATGAAGTACTTAACCCCTTACGGGCAACTATGTAGTTGACTTCTAGCCTTCATAACTTCAGAACAGTTTAAGCTACAGACATGATGCACATATCAGAACACTCAGCAGCCCTTACTAGCTAGCATAATGTTGAGCTGTGATGTCAGCATCAGTGAGTAATTTGGCTCCAAATCCTGATATTATTGCTCAGCTTTTAGCTTTCATATTTCAACAAAGTGTTAAAAAGGCCTCGCACTGCCATTATATCTCTGCTTTTAACCTTCATATTATAAACAAAGGGTTAGAAATAGCGAGATGATTTACACATCAAAACACTCAGCAGAGCCTGCCATCAATAGCCAGAGTGAGAAAACCCAGCTGTGACCAACACACCCCAAGAAATACATCATCAAACACAGATTCAGTCAGTAATCCAGTTCAGAAACCCACCATTCAAATCCTGCATTTATGTCCATTAAAATGCCTCACTGTATGATCTGGAACTTATCCTTGTGTCTTACCGACCCAGACTCTGGGTTTAGTGCTGATAATCAGAAACAGCTAAATACACCTAATTACGACACAAAATGCAGTCACACTTTTAAAAATGAGACTACACGCTAACCTTTTGCTCTGTGCATGCTCTCTGGGGGAGGGTTGAAAATACACAACAAAAGTCGGTGTTCCAATCCACTACAGTGAGTGGATTTAAAACTTTCTCTCAAAATTACACAAAACCGGCCATATACAGATAAATAACAACAAATATCATATACATTATCATAAAAATAATGTTTAGCCCTGTTGTTCAGTTTACATTGATTTTGAGTATTAAAATATCTGATATTAAATATGCAACTTAATTTGTAATTAAAAGTAAAGCCTGTCTTACTATGTATCAGAAATATAACACTCAGCATGAATCCTGGAGGACAGAAAATCATTAAAAACATGGCCACCTTATGCTAATTGTTAATTTTTACTCAATAATGACCAATAGAATGAATCACCATCACATTCTTGCACTTTCAGCTCACACACACTCCAGACTAACAATTTCTGAAAAGATATCTGAGGTGACACTAGGTGCAGGTGCTAGGTAAATGTTTGATCAGAAATTAGCCAAATTTATAAAGATATCCAGTTTCTTTTAGCATTTGCATGCCAAATAATGGCTTATCTGAGTAGCCTAGGGTCTCCTGAAAACAACCACAAATGGCATTTATGATTTTCTCATGCAAATACTTGTACTTGTAAATACTTATTATTGCATTTGTAATTGAGCCAAATACCAAACAATTACCCCAAATTACCCTAGGCTTCTAAGGGTTCATGGCCATTTTGGCTGGAAATTAAATGAATGGTAGCCTCTGACTATTTTAATGTGCTGTGTATCAACCAATATCATTAAATTTGCATTTTTATCTTATTAAAATCACTATCAGTACTGGTCACAAAATGTTCTTATTGGTCAGGCCATTATCATGCTTAAATAACAGAATCTGTCTTCCACAGAGCTGTGGGCCAATCTTAACGGAATATGCGAAGAACTGCTTACGGATCTTACTTGGAATACTTTTTACATTAGCAACTATTGAGGTGAGACAAAAGAAAATCTGGAACAGTATTGCCTGTGTGCTAACGAACCATAAAAGGAAGTAAATCATGATCAGCTTTCAATCTAGCACATTTGCACATTTGAGTTTTATGCTGTCACATTACAAGATTATTTGATAATGAATTCCTAGTATTATTCACATTTACTTCAAGCAAAGTGATGGGTACTAAATGACATGGAGATTTACAGTATACAGAAAAAGTGTAAAGTATACACTGCTCTTCAAAAGTTTAGGAACAACCTATAGCTTTTCAAAATGTTTTTAATGTGAGTGAGCATTATGTCTTTGATGCTTTTACACCATTTTAGCATTGCAAATTGGTTGTTGCAATTTACTAAGCAGACACAACAGTCCTTTAGGGCCTATGAAAAGATCAGAGGGGTGGTTGCTGCTCTCCTGCATGTTTTTCTTATTGCTTCTTAATGTACAGTAGTTTACTTCTCAATGTGCAAAATACTAGGAAGAGATTATTATAATGAAGCAGTTATTCTGATTTACCAAGACTTATAGTAAAAACTGGCCGTGTGCTATTTAATGCCTGTGAAAAGCTTGTCTGATTTTGTGCTCAGAGACAGAAAAGTTTTTTCAAACATATTCATATATTTGCAATGGATAAAGACACTTGTGTATGCCTGTAATTCATATCTCTTTATTCTTAATGTGATGAAATCTAAAACCAAAAACTTTTAGAAAAAAATTAAATTGTTCTTTTCTTAATATTTTGGGTGGATTTTACAACACTATCAAAGCGCAGATTTCGCCTAAGTAATTGATAGTTTTCTTTTCTGAATAATTATTAAAAGTAAATATGAAAACTCTTTCAACTCTTGACAAACCTTGACTTATTAAGCCAGAAGCTTGAGAAAATACATTATTTAGACCTAATGAGTCACAGTTTGAATGTGAAACAGAAGAATAAAAAGTCTTTTTTTCTACCTGGCAGACATACAAATTATTATGGCGTGAAATGCAATTCAAAATTTGCAAGCGAGGAACGACGTTTTCGCGCGAGGAAAATTACTTTCGCGCGCACAAAGATAACTACTAGCGCAGAGAAAAACACCCCCGTGGAAGAAGACGAGCTAGCACGCCAGGAAAAATAGCCTGACACTCAGATGATTGGGCACTACTGATTTCTGGAACAGTGTTGTGCTTGGCTGGCTGTCAATGGTCGTCAGAGCTTTTGCTGCATTTAAAAACCGGCAACAAGATTTTTATTCTAGAAGATGGCCTTCAGAATCCACAAGTACAGTGGCGTAAGCCAAAAAAAGGCCTGTAATTACTTCATTCTGTCTTTGTGAATGTTCAGTAATCATGATTAATCACTCTCAACCAGTCTGAAACCATGTCATATTATTTTAGGAACTCTTCTTCTTTCAGTTTAACGTGAGTTTGACCAGCCCAACTTGGTTTAACCCTTTATTTCATGGTTACTACATAGTCTCAGACAAGAAAGGTTTTATACAAAATATCATGGTCATTTTAAAGGCAAAGATAACGTTATATTTTTTTTTACGGAAAACCATTTCTAAGGTAATCGCTGTTAACTGAAGTGCTTATCATTACACACAACCATTTGCAGTGTTGTTCATTTTGAGTAAGATTTATGGTTACAGATGGAGGTTAGGCTATTCATGTCACTCCTGAAAAAAATAGGGTAACATAGTTTATTATAGTTTATCTAGATTTTCCATTAGGCCTGGGAGAAACATGGTAGTTACATAAACACTGCTGTTGACTGGACCACCCCCATCTACACGAAGTGTCAGTAGACTGACCGTAATTAATGCCTCTTTTAGTAAATCTATCCCCAAGTAGGTGTATTTAGAAAAAAACAATATCAAACATTTTATAATATTTATGACAATACTAGCTTGGAAATAATGTCAAAGCCCATTAATTTTATCCTGCTTGTTGTGATGCCAGCCCTCATCAGCACTCAAGCCTTTTAGGTGTTTAAACCACCTTTGGGTCCAAAGATTTTTTACATGTATTTTTAGTAATAATGTAAAAAGAAAACTGTCAAATCATTATTAAGACATTATACAAAGACATTTTACTTCCATATCAATGAAGCTGAGAGTTGAAGCAAAATGTACCCAAAGTATTAGCAAATGCCTGTGTTATGGCAACAAAACCTTTCCTTAATTGAAAAGTATCAGTGAAAATGAAACATTTCAATGAAGAGTTAAAGTTCCCAAAATACTGACAAATGGAACTGAAACTGAAATTAAGCCAGGCTCTCTGGTTATTGAACAGTTGTTTACCATTCATTTGAGGTCTAATGGGTAATGGCTACAAGAAGAATTATACCTTTTCTGTACTAATCATGTTGTCCTCAAATTGGAGAAGTGCCAATGTACCTTTTCCTAATTTTTAATAATTTATAATTGAACAGGTTGCTGGCGTAATAGCAGTCTTGTTGCTGTGGTATAAAATCCATACACGATGCCCAGGCACAGACTTCTCACGGGATAACGACAGCAGGACGAAGTACGAGCTCCAGCCGGACAAAATGCCCTGATTGCATCTAATCCAACCAGATAACTTCTTTCCCAAACATGAGTAAACTGTATAACCTCAAGAGTAACAAGATTATCTGTCTTTTTGGATGCTTACATATCAGATGGCACTAACCTGCCCCACTGCAGGCTAATTTAAAGATGACCAGATATGGATGTGGCTTTCATTAGTAGTGTTTGGGAAAATGCACAATTTTATGGAAAAACCTGGTTTGTATGTGCAATCTGATAAACATATTCAGACTTGGAACAAGTGTGGCAGTGAGAATTTATTCCACAAATAGTGTCACTTGGGTTTTCCATCATATCTGGTGATGCAATATATAGCATGAGAAATGGAAATGGGGAAAAAATATACACCTACAGTGGGCAGGATTTAAACTTCTAAATTCTTCTAAGGAACCTTTGGATGACATTTGTTATTGTATGAGTACATGGCATGTAGCATTTAAAATAGTCTATAATAATCTGGGCAAAAAAGGGACCCAATTATTGTATTTATTTAACCTCTGGTATAAAGCCACATAGTCAGTGCTAAGGCAGCTTGGCCTATCTTTATCTGCATTATCTGCATTTATAAACTGATGTCATGTAAGCTATTTTTATAATCTTTACACCAGAATGAAAGTGGACATATAAGCATATGTTTATTTCATTTATTTACATTCAATGTAAAAAAAATGTTTGTAGACACCTGCCAATCCAATGTTTCTTCTGAAATCAATGGTATGAATACAAAGTTTGACCCTGCCTTGCTGCATATTATATTATTATATTAATTATATTATTATATTAATATAATATGCATATTATATATGCTAATATTTAATTGAACTCAGCCACAGCGCTCAAATGCAGGGAACTTTGGTCTCTGCTTGGCATTGGCCATGGTGATAGTAACCAGACACTAAAGTGTTTAATTCTACCTCAAATAATGTTATTACATGAAATGGTTACAAATACATTGTCTAATGTCTGAGATACTGTTTTATGATAATTTTGATTTATGAAAATGTTTGGACTTAAACATATTTTTTCAAAACAATCAATGGCAGAGAGGTCCATGCAGAGTGTTGTAAGGCAAAATAACATCCATAAACAAATTTTTAGAGTTATGTCTTTTACCTTTATCTAAATTATATATAAAAACTCAAAGTGCGTTTTCGGTTCATTGGTCGTATAGCCTCTTTGTTGGCTATATTTGCATTGTGATCCCATCACCACCACACAAATCTGACTCAGTAAGTTTCTTCACAATGCACCATTTCACATCAGACCACTCTAAATTACTTTTTTAACATTTCAGTGATTGAGTTTTGAAGAACTGTAGACAATTGGTGAAGTTATGCTCTAATTCACTGATAAGCAGGGATAACACTAAAATATGAATTCACTCCAGGACCAGTTGGTTGCAGTTAGTTATGGATGTTGATTAATAAACTGATAACATTGAGGACTTTCTCATTTTAATGCAAATAAATCATGTAACCCAAAACAGTAAAAGTGTCACCTAAATTGTCTTTCACATTGCAATTTTAACATTACATATGTTCATATCTTGCAATAGTATAGCACTGAGTGTAGATACTGCTTATTGTTAGAATTAGGTTTGTCCATTTATATGACACTATAAATAAGCGTGAAACAAACTTGACCAAACTGTGTCTTCAAGGGGAGTAACTATACTGAAATTATTGAAAGCTGAAGAAGAAAATGAGGTTTAATCATAAATGTATTTCTTTATATGGTGTCAATTCTATGGGTAGGACTCTGCTTGAGAGAATACTCAGTTTCTAGCATCACTGAGGAAGTGAAGGAAACTTAAACTTTAAACTACATGTGAAACAAATTTCAATATAAATTATCCTACCTTAATAATTTAATAAGTTGTTGACAGTACTTGATGGCACCTGGAATCATGACGAATATATTAACAGCACTTTGGGTCAGTATAGAAGCAAGTGCTTAAAAGTAAAGTGAAATGTTGGCCATATGCTTTGGTTGATCTTGGATAAGGCTATAGCTATAGCTTCACTGTCAGATCAAAGTAATTTAATTATTTGATATCTGTGGTGATGTTCAACTTGTCATCTGTCCCTACATATTATGGAGTTAAATCAGTGTCACCAGAACCTGAATTTGTGATTCAAAACCTGAATTCGTTATTCTGAACCTGAACTTGTAACAGTGAAGCCGAATTCCTGATGCTTTTTCAGGTTGGGAATTTCAGGTTGTGAAGTTCAGGTGGTAAAATTGAGGTTGAGAAACATCTGGGGTACTCGGGAAGAGCAAACAAGCGTAGATGTAATCGAACTCACTCCTGGCAAATCACTAAACATCTCTGAGGTCACTGGGAGGGGCTTCTTTGTGAACAGTACATGCCGATGAAGGACCATGGCTGAAGAGCACGCCAGTGGAATGTTTCCAATTGTAAGTTGCTTATGCTTCCTTTGTTTTTATGTAAGTTCACACCAGATACTAGTATTTATTGCTTTATTGGTTGTTTGTGCAGATATAAGCCGATGCTTGATTTCTTTCTTACAACGCTGATTCTAGCTGCCTAACTCTACCTTACCATGTTACTCCTGGAGACTCAGAGCACTGCACATTTCGAATGTCATCTTCCCTATCAAACCTGATTAAAGTTATAATCTCATTAGCAGAATGCTTGATAAGGTGAATTAGGTGTGACAGATTGGACCTATAAAATATGCATTGCTGTGAGTCCACAAGGTGCAGGATTGTAAAACACTAACATCAGCTCTATACAGTGGTGTGGAAAAGTGTTTGCCCCTTCCTGATTTCTTATTCTTTTGTATGTTTGTCACACTTAAATGTTTCAGATCACCAAACAAATTTAAATATTAGACAAAGATAACACAAGTAAACACAAAATGCAGTTTATAAATGAAAATCTTTATTATTAAGGGAAAAAGAAATCCAAACCTACAGGGCCCTGTGTGAAAAAGTGATTGCCCCTAAACCTAATAACTGGTTGGGCCACCCTTAGCAGCAACAACTGCAATCAAGTGTTTGCGATAACTGGCAATGAGTCTTTTACAGCGCCGTGGAGGAATTTTGGCCCACTTATCTTTGCAGAATTGTTGTAATTCAGCCACATTGGAGGGTTTCCGAGCCTGAACCGCCTTTTTAAGGTCATGCCACAGCATCTCAATCAGATTCTGGTCTGGACTTTGACTAGGCCACTCCAAAGTCTTAATTTTGTTTTTCTTAAGCCATTCAGTGGTGGACTCACTGGTGTGTTTTGGATCATTGTCCTGCTGCAGAACCCAAGTGCACTTCAGCTTGAGATCATGAACAGATGGCCGGACATTCTCCTTCAGGATTTTTTGGTAGACAGCAGAATTCATGGTTCCATTTACCACAGCAAGTCTTCCAGGTCCTGAAGCAGCAAAACAGCCCCAGACCATCTCACTACCACCACCATAATTTACTGTTGGTATGATGTTCCTTTTCTGAAATGCTGTGTTACTTCTACGCCAGATGTAATGGGACATTCACCTTCCAAAAAGTTCAACTTTTGTCTCGTCAGTCCACAGAGTATTCTCCCAAAAGTCTTGGGGATCCCCAAGATGTTTTCTGGCAAAACTGAGACAAGACTTTATGTTCTTTTTGCTCAGTAGTGGTTTCGTCTTGGAACTCTGTCATGCAGGCCGTTTTTGCCCAGTCTCTTTCTTTTGGTGGAGTCATGAACACTGACCTTAACTGAGGCAAGTGAGGCCTGCAGTTCTTTGGATGTTGTTGTGGGGCCTTTTGTGACCTCTTGGATGAGTCGTCGCTGTACTTTTGGGGTCATTTTGGTCGGACGGCCACTCCTGGGAAGGCTGTAGATGTTTTCACCACTGTTCCACGAACAGTCAAGGGGTGTCTTCAGTCCGAGGGCCACCGCGTGCAGTGGATGAGAAAAAGAGCCTCAATGCATCATGTTGACACTGCTGGTATCAAGGTTGTCAAGTATGGCTTGTGTTATTCTCAGCAAGTACTCTGTTCCGGGACCGTTAGTGTCAATGTGTTGCAAGTACAACCACAATATTATCAGGTACGCATCCAACAATGTTGCATGTAGGCTACCAATATTATACTTGCAGTTCTGTGCTTACACAGTCTTTATTATCCATCATTCTTGTTTTCAGCTATGCTTGTGCTTGCATTTTAGAATCATTAGTACCCACATTTGTATACCCACCATTTTTTCCCAACCGTTTTGTATAAATGTAATTGTTTGGTCATTGAGTTTTATTTGTGATGTGTATGCTTGTTGTAGGGCTAAAGTGTTTGGTGACAATATGATAAATTTTCTGACCAATACTGTGATTGCAATTTTAATGCTATTATTTTCTACAAATTAAAGGGGAATTCAACTGATTCACACATCACATTTCAACGCTGTAGATGTTTAGATGTTAGTCTTTCAGAAAGTCTTCAGTCTGCTTTGGCATTCAAAAACCCTGGCTAAATTCCTGTTAGAGGTCTGCACTCATGCAGATTCCCGCGGGACCCAACACAACATCTTGCAGCGCTGGAGTAATTTTCAGTGACTGTGTTTACATGCACTCAATAATCCGATCATAATTGGATTTCTGCAGTCATTCAATTAGTCATGTAAACACCATATTGCCATATTGCGATATAGAAATCCGATTAAGAAATCTGCTCAGTAATCAGATTTCTCAATGCATGTTTACTCGTACAGATTTCTTTCAAATTTCTCAGTCTGTGTATGCCCGAGAATAAAAGGCCATACCAGAAATAAGCAAGCAGCGTTGCTGCGAGATGGCAGCAAAATACTTTTGGAGCAGTGCTGAAACCAAACATGAAATAAAGGATTTAATTATTCTTCATCTTTTAGATGATGTATGTTCATATTTTCAGGTAAAATGGCGCGATGTTTAAAAAAAAGCCGTGGCATGAGTTTAGAGTTTTATGTTACGTTTACAACGCGTCTTCTTCTGCGAGTTTATTGGCTGGTTGTAAAGCAGAAATCTGATTACTGCCTGACTCATATTAACCCGGAGTTTTCACATTATCTGATTACTCAAGTGCATGTAAATGCCTTGATGGATTACTGACAAAATGGGATTTTTTCTGCAGTTATCGCATTATTAAGTGCATGTAAATGCACTCAAGTGTTGCTCGCCAGAGCAGGCGGGAAAAAGCAACCTGTAAGCAGAAGCAGGCTGAAGCACGCATAAAGAGAAATCCCGCAAATGAATGTATAGCCTAAATAAAGTAGCTTGATCACTAAATCATAAACAATATAGAGGGAAAACAGTAAAACAATTAAAATGAAAAAAGTCTTTCTAAAGAGTTGCGAAGCAGCTGATCACGTCAACACGCTAATTCTTCCTCCCAGAGGAAACCTGCTCAGAACATTAAGAACAAACAGACATTAACGTCGCCCAGTAAACAAAGAGCTAAAAGTGATGGTAACAACAACAGTAACGGAGCCATCAGAACAGTATAGCTAAGAGCTAATAGATCAAACAAAGTAAACAAACAAGTCGGCGTTTACTAATAAACACAGCAGCATGGTTTAATTTCTGCTCGGTGTTTAGTGGGAATAAATGGCGTTTCATGAAGTTACTCGCAGCAAGCCTGATGACCATGACTGCTGTGTTATTTCAGCAGAGTATTTGTGAATAGACGGTGTCAGATATTGGATGTCAGTTCGCCTTGATGGGACTATGCAGGTGGGATTCGGGAAAAAAAAAACTTTGGTTGCAGGCGGGAGCGGAACTAAAAAAACAGTCGCTCGCAGACCTCTGGTTCTTATCACCACCACTTTGAACAATTCTGACTAGCTTTCTATAGGGCAGAACATTTCACACCAAATCACTCTGAATTACTTTGTTTAAATCTTAACCATTAAATTATAACAAAATTTTGTGAAAAAAGGTGCAATACCTTTTTTAAGTAAAGAGCCTAAAAATATTCAAACACTGCTGTCTTTTTCAGTATGTAGATTAGTATTTTGTTGCATAACCTTTCTCTTTGAGTTCCTAGCTTCTGCCATGGAGTGCATGACAACATACTTAGTCAGGGTTTTTGAATGCCAAAGCATGGCAGGTATTGAACATTTCCTGTCTCGTTCAATGTATCTGCAGTCTCTTACAGACATTTCTTTTTTGAGTTATAGCTGAAATTAGTTTTTTGAAAATGGTAAAGCCAATTTCCATAATACATTCACAAATGAAACAATAATTATAAATGTGATAGAGGTACCTCGAGCACTGTAAATACCTTCATCTCTTAGAGCAACAAGAATTTAGAAGTCAAAATTAGGGCCTACCTTCCTTGAGAAGCCATCAATACCACCAAATCTTACAATATTATATCTGTGAAGATACAAAGAAAGTGTTTACTAAGCCCAGACAACAAGCCTTGGCTGAACGATTAATTGTTTTAATATCAAAATGGCTGTCTTACAAAGTTTTAAGCAGGGAAAACTAAGCTGATAAAACAGAGCTCATGAACTGGCCACCTGGTACACTATGTTCAGTGTTATTGCAACAGTGATGTGAAACGCCCCGTTCTAGAGGTACTTGCGGAGTCAGACTTGCTCACAGAGATGGGAACCAGACGCAGTTTGAAGCCTCTAAAAGCTACATTACAGAAAGCTAAAACATAAAATGGTTACAAATACTTACAAATGATAGTTTTGAAACAGTAGATTGTAGATTTTGGCCTAAAACATAAATTCTTTAATCTGTTCATGGTGGAGATATACATGCAGGGTGTTATGAGGCAAAGTAGCACTCAAAAAGTTCTTTTTTACAGGTTTTCCTTTTATCAACATTACATATAAAAACTCCAAAGGTGTGTACTTAGCTGGCAGTTTTGGACATGGAAATGGCTATATTTGTGTTGTAGATGACTCTTGGTTCCTATCACCACCACTGTAAAGAAATCTGAGGCTGTATATTTTTCTATAACGAACCATTTCATACCAAACCCGAATCTGAAAGACTTTAACATCTACAGCATTGAATTCAGCAGAAAATGTGAAATCAGTGGAATTCCCCTTTAATTTATAGAAAATAATAGCATTAAAATTGCAATCACAATATTGGTCAGAAAAATCGCAATTGGATATCATCACCAAACCCTTTAGCCCCTACAACAAGCATACCCATCACAAATAAAACTCAATGACCAAACAATTACATTTATACAAAATGGTTGGGAAAAAATGGTGGGTATACAAATGTGGGTACAACTGATTCTAAAATGCAAGCACAAGTATAGCTGAAAACAAGAATGACCACGTAAGCACAGAACTGCAAGTATTATAGTGGTAGCCTACATGCAACATTGTTGGATGCCTCCCTGATAATATTGTGGTTGTACTTGCAACACATTGACACCAATGGTCCCGGAACAGAGTACTTGCTGAGAATAACACAAGTCACACTTGACAACCTTGATAAATTGGCAGCAGTGTCAGCATGATGCATTGAGGCTCTTTTTCTCATCCACTGCACGCGGTGGCCCTCGGACCGAAGACACCCCTTGACTGTTCGGTAGCCTGCTTGCGGAAGCCTTAACTTGATATTTCTCACTACCATGTCTAGATCATCATCAGAAAGAGCAGAGTGCATATCTGACATAGACATATTGTACTCACGCATTCTACGATGGACTGTGCTTTTTGAGACTCTGGGAATGTTGGCAACAGATGATGCCAATAGTCCAATCTCAAAAAGGTCATTCAAGTGTTCCAATGTAATGTTAAGGCTCAAATGTCCGTGGTGTCCCATCTTCCAAAAAACAGAAGAGGGAGAGTCTGTTGATGCGAGCAAAGTAGAAGGATCTGAGTATAGTCCATCCAGTGCCTCCTTCACTTCATATGGTAGCCGGCTGCACTTAGGAAGATTCTTTCTTGACTGATGACAACGCATGTAGTCAACATCTGGAGTATTACTTGAAAGAGCATGCTTAAGCCTTGTCCGGAGGCTTGATATGCAATCCTGCCTAAGAGCTTCCTGCAACATGAAACTCATTAAAACATAAAAAATATTGACACTAATTATGCTAACTGAACTACACATACCAATAAATGTGGGTACAAGCTACCTAGTAAACTGGCTACTCCTGTATAATCTACACATGCACACACATATAGAGCTGATGTCAAGCTAGTGTTTTACAATCCTGCTCCTTGTGGACTCACAGCAAGGCACATTTTAGGGGTCCGATCTGTCACACCTAATTCACCTTATCAAGCATTCTGCTAATGAGATTAAAACTTTAATCAACAGACACCAAAATGCATGGGCACATTCCCAAGCTGTAATCCACAGCCACACTGACCCGCACTCATCTATTTGTCGTTTTTTCATCCCTCGTTCCTCCCATAGAGTCCCATTTATTTTCTTTCGCAACAAAGCCCTAATCTGTCTTTTTTCTCAAAAGCCACAAAAGTACATGTACTCACTCAGATCAGGTCTCCAAGCTCTAATCCACTGCCTTACTGACCCACACTCCTCTATGAGTACTTTTTTCATCCCTCATTCCTCCTATGGAATTCCATAGTAACCGTGGCGCAACCATTCCGCGTTTCCTTTAGGAAATGCACTTTTCTAGTTATTATGGTTTAGCAAGGCACAACTACATTGTTATCCGATTTATATTATTCTCGTCTTTTATTATTATTATAGCCGTTTCTTTGCCGCGTAACTCGTCCCGCAGCTTTCGAGATATCGACACCGTTCCAACTCCAGATTGTCTGGCCTGATTGTGTGATGCATGCTTGTATACAGCTTTTTGATCGGATGCACAGATTCCATGTAGCAAGGGAATTTTGCAGAATTTTTCCCATAGAAAATGAATGGGGTGAATATTTGCATGCCAATCTAAGGTACTTCTGCTTGCCCGAACAACACCGTTTTTCATACACTATCTCAGGGCAGTCCCCCAAGTATGAATCCACTGTTGTTCTGACCCGCACTCATCCGTTTGTCGTTTTATCCAATCCTTCGTCTCTCCCATAGACTTACATTGAGCGAACTGTTGGCAGCATGCCAGACATGATGTCACAATGGGCCCTTAACTCACACACCCATCCATACTCACGCACGGAGCCCAATGTCTCACATGCTCACAGCCTAACAGAAATACATGTGCTCACTTAGGGCACAACCCTAAGCTCTAATCCATAGCCATACTGACCCGCACTACTCTATTTGTCGTTTTTTCATCCCTCCTTCTGCCCTTAGAGTCCCATTCATTTTCGCTACCACTCAAACTCTTACTTCTTTGCCCGACAGCCACCGGAATGCATGTACTCACTCAGGGCACATCCCCAAGCTGTAATCCATAGCCATACTGACACGCACTCCTCTGTTTCTGATTTTTTCATCCCTCGTTCCTCCCTTAGAATCCCATTTATTTTCGGCCAAACCATGGTTAGGGTTCATCCCTCATTCCTCCCATAGAATCCCATTCATTTTCTTTCACAACAAAGCCCCAATCTGTCTTTTTCTCAACAGCCACCAAAGTACATGAACTCTTTCAGATCAGGTCTCCAAGCTTTAATCCACATCCACACTGACCCACACTCCTCTGTGAGTACTTTTTTCATCTCTCATTCCTCCTATAGAATTCCATAGTAACTGCGGCGCAACCATTCCACGTCTCCTTTAGGAAATGCACTTTTCTAGTTATTATTATTATTCTTATTTTTCTGCCAGATTTCTGTCCCGTAGATAGTCCTGCAGCTTTCAAGATATCAACTCCGTTCCAACTCCAGATTGTCCGGCCTGATTGTGTGATGCGTGCTTGTGTACAGCTTTTTGATCGGATGCATGGATTCTGTGTAGCAAGGGAATTTTTGCAGAATTTTTTCCCATAGGGAATGAATGGGGTGAACATTTGCACGCCAATCTAAGGTACTTCTGCTTGCCCGATCGACACCGTTTTTCATACACTATCTCAGGGCAGGCCCCCAAGCATGAATCCACTTTTGTTCTGACCCGCACTCATCCGTTTGTCGTTTTATTCCATCATTTGTTTCTCTCATAGACTTACATTGAGCGGACTATTGGCAGCATGCCAGACATGATGTCACAATGGGTTGTTAACTCATACACCCATCCATACTCACGCACGGAGCCCAATGTCTCACATGCTCACAGCCTAATGCTCAGCAGTGTCAGCACACATAATGATTTTTTTAAGGTGGAACTGCTTTTAAGGTGGAATTGCACTTAGCTAGCACAAGAACTAATCCACTGCCATACTGACCCGCACTCCTCTTTGTGTCATTTTTTCATCCCTCATTCCTCTCTTTAAGTCCCATTCATTTTCGCCACCACTCAAACTCTATTTCTTCTTTACCCGACAGCCACCAAAATGCATGTACTCCTTCAAGGCACATCTCCAAGCTCTAATCCATAGCCATACTGACTATGGCTGTGTGGCTGTGGGTAAGAGCTTGGAGCGGTACCCTGAGTAAGTACTTGCATTTCGGTGAGTGTTGGACAAAGAAGTTCCTCTCATTGAGTCCCATTCATTTTCGCCACCACTCAAACTCTATCACTTCTTTGCCCGACAGCCACCGAAATGCATGTACTCATTCAGGGCACATCCCCAAGCGCTAATCCACAGCCATGCTGACCCGCACTACTCTATTTGTCGTTTCTTCATCCCTTGTTCCTCCCATATAGTCCCATTAATTTTCACCACCACTCAAAATCTATTATTTCTTTGCCCGACAGTCTCCAAAATACAAGTACTCATTTAGGGCAGGTCCCCAAGCTCTAATCCACAGCCGTCCTGACCCACACTCCTCTATTTGTCATTTTTTCATCCCTCGTTCCTCCCTTAGAATCCCATTTATTTTAGGCCAAACCATAGCCCTGTTTTTTCCATTGTGCAACAGATACCAAAATGCATGGGCACATTCCCAAGCTCTAATCCACAGCCGCCCTGACCCGCACTCATCTATTTGTCGATTTTTCATCCCTCGTTCCTCCCTTAGAATCCCATTTATTTTCGGCCAAACCATAGCCCTGTTTTTTCCATCGTGCAACAGACACCAAAATGCATGGGCACATTCCCAAGCTCTAATCCACAACCACACTGATCCACACTCATCTATTTGTCATTTTTCATCCCTCGTTTCTCCCATAGAGTCCCATTTATTTTCTTTCGCAACAAAGCCCTAATCAGTCTTTTTCTCAGCAGCAACCAAAGTACATGCATTCACTCAGATCAGGTCTCCAAGCTCTAATCCACCGCCTTATTGACTCACACTCCTCTATGAGTACTTTTTTCATCCCTCATTCTTCCTATAGAATTCCATAGTAACCGCGGCGCAACCATTCCGCATTTCCTTTAGGAAATGCACTTTTCTACTTTTTACAGCTTTTTGATCAGATGAACGCATTCCGTGTAGCAATGGAATTTTGCGGAATTTTTTCCCATAGGGCGGAATGTTGGCAACATGCCACACGTGATGTCACAATGGGCCTCTCTCTCATACACACATACAAACTCACGCACGGAGCACAATGTCTCACGTGCTCACAGCCTAATGCTCAGCAGTATCAGCACACATAATGATTTTTTTAAGGTGGAACTGCTTTTAATGTGGAATTGCACTGAGGCAGCACTGAATTTTAAGGTAGAACTTCTTTTAAGGTAGCACTGAGTTTACACTGACACTGAAATTAAGGTGGAACTGCATTTATGTTAGCACATAGCATTAAATTTAAGGTGGAACTGCTATCAACATATCACTAAATTTAAGGTGGAACCGAATTTAAGGTGGACTTTCAATCAACATAGCACTAAAATTAAGGTGGCACAGAATTTAAGGTGGAACTCTCTCTAAGGTGGCACAGAATTTAAGGTGGAACTTTATATAAGGTGGAGCTGCATTTAGGTTAGCACTAAATTTAAGGTGGCAGTGAAGTTAACACCACATTTAAAGTGGAACTGCTCTGAAGGTTGTATTAAAATTAAGGTGGAACAGAATTCAAGGTGGAACTTTCATTAACCTAGCAACAAAATGAAATGGCACAGAATTTAAGGTGGAATTTCTTTTAAGGTGGTACAGCATTTAAGGTGGAACTTTAATTAGCATAGCACTAAATTTAAGGTGGCACAGAATTTAAGGGGGAACTTCAATCAACATAGCACTAAAATTAAGGTGGTATGGAATTTCAAGTGGAACTCTCCTTTTAGGTAGCACTAAAATTAAGGTGGCACTGAATTTAAGGTGGAAATTTTTTTAAGGTGGCACTAAATTTAATTTGGAACTGCAATTAGCATGGCACTAAATTTAAGGTGGAACTTAGTTTAAGGTAGCCCTAAAATTAATGTGGCACAGAATTTAAGGTGGAACTTTCCATTCATGGTAGCACCTAGCAACGAATTACCATCCACCACGGATACTGCAGCTTCTGCTTAAAAACATTTTGGCAACATTTTAACAACTATCAACAGTCTTCAACGATTTTAACATTTTAACGTACTTAACTGGCTTTTTCAAGCCAACTTAAAGTTCGTTCACGAACTTTCCCTTTCTAGTTCTAATTCTAATTCTAATTCAACCGGTGCTTCGCCTCGCATGCGTCGTAAGAAAGAAATCAATATCTGCACGAACAACCAATAAAACAATAAATACTAGTATCTGGTGTGAACTTACATAAAAACAAAGGAAGCATAAGCAACTTACAACTGGAAACGTTCCACTGGCGTGCTCTTCAGCCATGGTCCTTCATCGTCATGTACTCATTCACAAAGAAGCCCCTCCCAGTGACCTCAAAGATCTTTAGTGAAGTTCGATTACATCTACACTTGTATCCTCTTCCCCAGTACACCGGATGTTTCCCTGAATTTCCAGACCTGATTTTTACCACATGAACTTCACAAATCGATTTTCTCAACCTGAAAAAGCATCAGGAATTCAGGTTCAGAATGATGAATTCAGGTTCAGGTTCTCGTGACACTCATTTAACTCCATAGCATATGCTTAAACATACTTAAAGCCATATTCAGTCTTGATCCATGTGTGTGTTACTGATAAGCTATACTACATCAATCATAATGTGATAATGAATAGGTAGACTTTATAGGTCTGCTACTTTAGCCAAAAGTCTCTAGATGTTTAAGGTAAGAATGTTAAACTGCATGTTTTTTTACTCTTCATCAACAGCTCCTCACTGACTTCTCCTGTGACTGTGGTGAAGGTTACAGAGGAATTTCACCAATATTTTAAAAAAACTTTTAGGCCAAAACCTTATCTAAACAGTACCAAAAAAAACCCAAAAAAAAAACAATGTCTAAATACATCATGCAGTGTATTCATAACCACTTCATGTAATAACTTTTTGTGAGGTTGCATATAGAGGCATTAAGCACATCAGATGCCTGGTTCCTATCACCACAGCTGTGAACAATTCAGACTCAGTAAGATTCTCCAGAATGGAGAATTTTACATCAAACTCCAAATGACTAAATTTACACATTTAGTCATAGCTGGGTTAGTGCAAGTCTGAGTGTGAGACGAAGAAAGCATGTGCTTGTTTAGACTATGATATGTGTAGTAACCACTGAGATTAATATATCAAAGGAAGCAGTGCATGAAGCAAAATGCTAAGGGCTGATATTTTGTCAGATCAACCCAGTCTGCCCAATGTTCTGTTTTAGCTTTAGGCAGACAGAGATGAATATGATTACCTTATATTTTCGTAGAAAATGTAATTATAATAAGTAAAAATACTTTAATACATAAAATACATATAATCGGACATAGCCCATATACTGACCACCCCAGTTGTACAGTGAAAAAGTTGCCTGAAGGTTGCTTTAGCGTTACATTTTTCAAATGTGTACATTGGCTCATCATGAATAAAATATGTTACATCAACATCATAATTAAGTACTATTTAACCTAGTTACTAGATGTAAGTTAAAACAATTAATTTGTGTGGAACATGTGCACATTTAAATAATGTAAATTCAATAAATTTTCCCAGTGTACTTCCCGACGGTAGATGGCGCTCTGTTTGAGAAAATACACCCAACCTCGGCGTTTCCTTCCGTTGATGTTGACTGACAATGGCGACTTCCATGAGGATTGCAAGTACGCGACTCTTGTTAAAGACAATACATTATTTCTCATCTAAGGTACAGGAATATTCTCTTTAGTAATCAGTCATTGTGAGTTTTCGTTTATTTATCTTAATAGAGCAGGGGCTCCTTTAATCCTGCTCTCTGTTTCTCAGGTTGCTGTTCAGCCGCGTGCCTGTACAATTCACCTCCAACCAGCATCATTATGGTTTGTCTTTATATCCACGTTTGTTGGTGCGCCGGTTGCTTTTTTGAACATTGAGATTGAACATTTAACCCATTAAACCCTCTTTTCACATATATTTTAAAGCTCTCAAATGGAGTAAAAACAAGTATCACATACCGTTCTTCATCTAAAGCAGATAAAGAGAGAGTTGGCGGTTTTACAAGGCAATAACTTTATAATCAAATCCTGGGAATACCCAACATTGCCTTTAAGAATACCAGCACATGAAAATGTGTCAGGAAGGCTAGAAAATGTTCTGTAGTTAAATACCTAAGAACGCCTTAAAAGGGAGTTCCGCCGATTTTACAGAACTTATATATAATTAAAACGTTAAGATTTAAACAAATCATTCAGAGTGGCATGTGCCCTGTTTCACGAAAATGGCTTAAACAATCGAGAATAAATTGACTCGATCCGGATCTGAGGATGAACTAAGGGTAGCGCATTTTCTTTTACAGGGAATTTCAGAAGACGTACTAAGCGAATGCACTACCATTGCCTAACTCAGGGGTGCACAACTCCGGACCTGGAGGGTGCTGGCAACCAACTCTTAGGGACCGGTGTTACGCACCCCTGCCCTAACTAAATAAATGTCTGGGACCAAAAGGTGGCGTACAGAGCCTCAAAATGAGAAGCAGAAAATGAAGCGGATGATCTCTGTATATGATAAGAATCTTGTCCACTTAAAAAGTGATGCACAGAATGTACTTGATTCAAATGTGTACAAAATGGTCACATTAATAACACATATTGCACATTAATACAAATATTGCATAATTGCCACAAAAAAAACGAAAGATAAAATGTCATTTTATACTGTGTACTATATTATTATTATCTATATATAATGCCTGTTTTATTTGGAATTGATGTACATTTTTGAATCAAATAAATTTAACACATTTTTTTCATCACAGAAAAATTTTTGAGCCCACGAGTAAACAAAAGTCGTTTTGAACAATTTTCTTAAGTTTGCTTACTTTTCTAAATTTTTCTTAAGACTCCACAGATAAAATTCAGAGTGTTGCAGTAAAGCTGAACTCTGGCTGATGGAGTGTCACCGATACTAATCTGAATGCGCAAAATATGTTTATTTTTATTTTTGTGTTAATTTTAGCTTTCAATTATGCACGCATGATTTTACCATTTTACCATGTGGATCATATCTGTTCATGCTAATCAGCTAATGCTAGCCAGCAAATTTGCAATATGGTTTCAGATATTTACATTTTACTTTTAGTAAAGATATGCGATGGAAAAAGCGCTTACCGTTGTTATATAAATTACTACAATTTGATAGTAGAAAATGCGACAACAATTCTGAGCTAGTTTTCTGCTGATAGCTGTGTGGGTGTGTCAAGAACACAAAAAGATTCACAGTAGCTCTGTTCCAAGCATAGATATATATACCTAGATGTCACATTGCCTGTTGTTCTCTATCTGAGGCGATACATCTGCGCGTCCGCCACGTTGGAGTGGTCAAGATCGGCTTGTGAACAAATTCACCTGTATTGAGAGATGATGATTTCTCAGGATTAAATCGGCCACAACTTCCTTATCACTCAGCTGATTTTCACCAAATTAGTTCTAATCCTTAGACACAGGTTAATCTAGGTTGCACGGACTGCTTTCGGTAGCTTTTATTTCTTTAATAACTGCTCATGCTAATTGGCTTTCCGGACCAGCAGAAAAGTATTCAGTCTGCACCTGACGTAAGTTTGGCGCGAGCTCTGGTAGAAACCCAATCAGCAAATCCATCAATGTGTGAATCACTTCTAATATTAATACACAGAAGGACTAAGCTAAAGTTGGCTTCCTATTCGCCAGCTTCTTGTTTGAGTTTTCCTGTCCTGCCTTAAATGGTGCAGAAGTCACTTTCTGGTGCCTGAAGCTGCACCATTTAAGATAAAATGGAAAAATTTGAACAAAATGCTGTCTGATACACCATTTAAGGTGAAACAGGAAAAGTAGAAGAAGAAGCTGGCTGATGCACCATTTAAGGTGGAACAGGAAAATTTGAACAAGAAACTGGCAAATAAGATAACTTCAGGTTTGTGTAAGAAGGTGCTAACATTAATCTGTTATGAATATCTACATGGATTAAGAAGTGCTATAACTTACCTAGCTACAAGGCTTTAACCATCATTGTAAATAAATAAATACTACATAAAGTTAAGATCCCCTGAATAGATTGTTAAAAGAAATAAGTGTAATATAAAACCAGAGAAAGAACAATCACTTCAACAGCTTCTTTTTGCATCACCAATCACACGGCCATATCTAAAATTACATATAAACATCACGCTAACAATACGCATCACACAAACATGAGTGTGGATTGCTGCATTCCCTCTGTTATATAATCCTATCCCGCTTTCTAAATGCAATATTCTTGAAATAGTATAATTTTGGACAGTATTTTTCTTAAACTGCTGCTCTGTAATGGTATTGAATGCAGTCCAGCAGCGATGTTGACTGCCCTAAAATGGCAGCGCCGTTGATGCGTCTGGCTGGACTCAACGCGGCATCTAGGTATGTATATCTATAGACCGCTGTAGTCATGTTGTCATTTTGTAGTCTGCGCCATGCTCTTATGCCCATATTAGGAACTTCGGGTCTAAGCTCCATTTCTCTATGGCCACAATGAATAGGGTTTTCGAAAAATTGCCTGTAGCGCACTGTGTTAAATATAAATGTTCAGAACCCAATACGTTTTTTTCTATGAACATTCTTCTCTCGAATACCACCAGATCCTCTGAATTACGAGGTCTTTAAAGTGTTAAAATATGAATATTGCTACATGTAAGCTAATGCTACTGTACACTGAATTCACATCATTAGACTGGCAATCTCCTTAAGCAGGTTTTGGCAGTGTACATTTCCATTTACAGACTGAGGGCAGATGAAAAGAAGTCAGAACAAAATCAGCAGGTTTCCCTGCAGTTCTCTGTTCTTCATCTGATGCTCACTGAAACATGATAGATCTTTCATTTTAGTTTGATTTGAAGAGATCTACAAACTGACCTGTACTCGGGGTCCCTCATAAACCGATTCGACTTTTCCCATTCCACCTTAAATGGTGCCGCAGTCATGTTCTGAGCTGCTGCGATATTTAAGGTGGAACGGGAAAATTTGAACAAGCAGCTGGCAAAAACGAAGCTGACTTGAGCTTCATGGAGGGTTGAAAGGCATGATATGAGGAGGTTTTTCTATTTCCGCTTAACAGCTGAGTAACAGTAACTTATTTTTGCTGTTTCACAGAACCAACAGGTCAGTATTTTGTCTCGTTTGCTAATGTTTGTGATAGATAGTCACAGCTGCTGCACCATTTAAGGTGAAACAGGAACATTCAAACAAAAAGCTGGCGGAAAAAGAAGCTTAATTCAGCCTTGTAGTTTTAACATGGGTAGTGTTTTTTTGATAAGGAGTTTAAGCCTATCAAAATATCCTACCTAGAGGTTTTATTTATGGGTATAGCCATAAATATGCGCTATGGTAGAAGATTTTGATAATTATAGATTATAATTATATTGATTATTATAGCTCTTTAATGACCTCGTAATTCAGAGGATCCAGTGGTAATTGGGAGAAAAATGCACACAGGACAAAACATATCGGGTTCTGAACATTTTTATTTAACACAGGGTGCGATAGAGGTGATTTTTCGAAAACCCTATTCATTTTGGCCATAGAAAAATTGTGTTTCTAATACGGGCATAACGAGGACTACAAAATTACGCACGACTACAGTGGTCTATGGTTCCAAAGCCTAGGCTGCAGCCGATGTAGTGCGGGTCCTCCAGGCTGTGTGGTGACGTCACCTGAGCGATGCGAAGCTTGTGAGGGAACTGGTGAGAGAAAATGGAGCCCTTTTCATTGTGTTTCTTGCTTTTTCATTTCTTTGCGGAAATAGAGATGTCCTTATGTGGTACGATAAACTGCATATATACAAATACTTGTAAATAAAATACAATATATAGACGAATGCTTTAATTAGTGATTTTATACTTTATAAGGTAACGAAGACGAATTCCAGTACGTGAACAACTTACATTTTAAAACAAGCTCTACTCCAACAGCTTTGTTTTCTGCCATTTTCGTGGTGCTGGTCTCCTTCGCATCATTTGTGCACAGAGAACTGTGGGTATCCGAAAGGATACATCCAGAGAATTAGGAAGTGGCCAGGCTCCTCATAAACCGGCTCTGATACACTATATTGCCAAAAGTATTCGCTCGTCTGCCTTCACGCGCATATGAACTTGAGTGACATCCCATTCTTAATCCATAGGGTTTAATATGATGTCGGCCCACCCTTTCCACAAGGTTTAGAAGTGTGTTTATGGGAATTTTTGACCATTCTTCCAGAAGCGCATTTGTGAGGTCAGACACTGATGTTGGATGAGAAGGCCTGGCTCGCAGTCTCTGCTCTAATTCATCCCAAAGGTGTTCTGTCGGGTTGAGGTCAGGATTCTGTGCAGGCCAGTCAAGTTGTTCCACACCAAACTCGCTCATCCATGTCTTTATGGACCTTGCTTTGTGTACTGGTGTGCAGTCATGTTGGAACAGGAAGGGGCCATCCCCAAACTGTTCCCACAAAGTTGGGAGCATGACATTGTAAAAATCTCTTGGTATGCTGAAGCATTAAGAGTTCATTTCACTGGAACTAAGGGGCCGAGCCCAGCTCCTGAAAAACAACCCCACACCATAATCCCCTCTCTACCAAACTTTACACTTGGCACAATGCAGTCAGACAAGTACCGTTCTCCTGGCAACTGCCAAACCCAGACTCGTCCATCGGGTTGCCAGAAGAAGCGTGATTCGTCACTCCAGAGAACATGTCTCCACTGCTCTAGAGTCCAGTGGCGGTGCTTTACACCATTGCATTCGACGCTTTGCATTGCGCTTGGTGATGTAAGGCTTGGATGCAGGTGCTCGGCCATGGAAACCCATTCCATGAAGCTCTCTACGCTGTTCTTGAGTTTATCTGAATGCCACATGAAGTTTGGAGGTCTGTAGTGATTGACTCTGCAGAAAGTTCTGCGCACTATGCGCCTCAGCATCCGCTGACCCCACTCTGTCATTTTACGTGGCCTACCAGTTCGTGGCTGAGTTGCTGTCATTCCCAATCAAAGCAGTCTGCATGCCTAGGTGCTTGGTTTTATACACCTGTGGCCATGGAAGTGATTGGAACACCTGAATTCAATGATTTGGATGGCTGAGTAAATACTTTTGGCAATACAGTGTACATCTGATGCGTCCTTGAAATCACTCCGAACATAGGCTGCATAGACCACTGTGGTCATGCGTCATTCTGTAGTCCTCTTTATGCCCATATTAGGAACTCCGGGTGTAAGCCCCATTTCTCTATGGCCAGAATGAATAGGGTTTTCAAAAAATCGCCTCTATCGCACCGTGTTAAATAAAAATGTTCAGAGCCTGATACGTTTTGTCCTGTGTACATTTTTCTCCCAAATACCACTGGATCCTCCGAATTACGAGGTCGTGAAGAGCTATAATACTAATATTGCTACATGCAAGCTAAAGCCACTGCGCATCAATTTGATGTCACTAATCTGCACGAAACTATGGCGGGCTGTGGCGGCACTCTGTTGAGTTGTGCTACCTTATCGAACTGTTTTACCGTAGCGCATGATTACAGGTATACTCGTAAATAAAACCTCTGGGTGGGATATTTTGATAGGCTAAAACTCCTTATCAAAAACACTACCCGTGTTAAAACTACGAGGCTGAATTAAGCTTCTTTTTTCACACCTTCTTGTTTGAACGTTCCCGTTCCACCTTAAATGGTGCAGCAGCTGTGACTAGCTATCACAAACATTAGCAAGCAAGACAAAATACTGACCTGGTAGTTCAGTGAAACAGCATGCCTTTCAACCCACAATGAAACTCGTCAGCTTCTTTTCCGCTGGATGCTTGTTCGAATTTTTTCGAAAAGCTGAACAAAAAGCTGGCGAATGTCCTGAGAAAATGTCCTCAGAAAAATGTCACCAGCATTAAAATAATAATTAGGATACTCTTATAGCCTAAATCAGTTTATCAGGGGTGAGCACTCATATTAAGCTGAGTCTGTACTGGATTAGCCTGAGTGCAGGTATGTTTGTAGATCTTTTCAAATCAAGCTAAAAGGAAAGACCTATCGTGTTTCAGTGAGCATCAGATGAAGAACAGAGGACTGCAGGGAAACCTCCTTCTTTTGTCGTGACTTCTTTTCATCTGTCCTCAGTCTGTAAATGGAAATGTACGCTGCCAAAACCCACTTAAGGAGACTTCCAGTCTAATGACGTGAATTCAGTGCACAGTAGCTTTAGCTCACATGTAGCAATATTCATATTTCAACTCTGTGACGACCTTGTAATTCAGAGCATCCAGTGGTATTCGAGAGAAGAATGTACGCAGGGAAAAAAGGTATGGGGTTCTGAACATTTTTATTTAACACAGGGTGCGATAGAGGCGATTTTATGAAAACCTTATTCATTCTGGCCATAGAGAAATGTAGCGTAGACCCAGAATTCCTAATATGGGCATAAGAAGTGAAGGATCCTTCACTTTGGAACGGCCTGCTTTAACGTAGCGGACGAAAAATGCAGCCTAGGCTTTGGAACGCAGCTACTAAGCGTCTCCCAGGCAGCGTAAAATCCGCTCCAGTGCCAGTGGTGAGTGACATCACCAGTGTGGTTCAGTCCTCCATGTTTGAACTTTACTCGCAGAAAAACAGACGACTTCCCTCTTCTCAGCTGGTTTCTAAATGATGAATAAAAAGTGCAAAATTAAGAACAAGCTGTCTGATGGTCATTTTAAAGATCTAATTACATTTTGGTCGAGAATTTGGCTTTAATTTTATAGCAGGTTTATAACGGAGCGCGTGGTATTTGGAGAATAGGCTGGGTGCCGCACGAGCCCCGCAACAAAATACAGTGAAATAAGCCACAAGGATCAGTGAAAATGGAAAGGGAAACCGACATTAAAAACATAAATTTACTCATTTATGACAAGTAGCAAACAAAATACTACTGAAACATTCTGTGCTGCAGATTCCGCTGGAGGTCTGTCAAACTGTCGCCCAATCAGAAGTCTGTCGAGGGTACACAGAAACCGTGATCCTTTAAGAATTCAATTTTGATGAGCAGAGTGGCTGATTTGACTGTTTATCCATGTGATTAAATTATACCTATGTAACTTTCTTGCTGCTTCGCTCAGCAGTTCAAAAGCTATATGTGTGAATGACCCCACATGCTAGTTGTAGTGGTCACGGCCCCGCTCTGCTCACGCCCAGCAGAGTGAAACAGAAAGGACTGCAGGAAGTAATATTACATGAATGTTTGTACTCTTTCAGGTTTAGAATGGTAAGGACAAGTTTTTTAAATGAAAATCCTTTGAGACTGTACAGGTGGAACCAGAAGGGAATATCCACAAAAATTCCAGAGCTGTTAGGATAGAGCCAACATTGGTCTCTGTTAAAATCTGTTGTGTTCTTGGTGGTTCCAGTCAAATTTTCGTTGATATTTGGTGAGCATTTTTACAAGTCACAAATTAATGTGCATACATGATACATTGAAAGACCAACATTGTTTGTATTCCTTAAACTGTGTGCAATGTCACAAAAACCCTTGAAGGTTTTTAAAATATTTTCAAACAGAGAATTAATTTTTTTTAATCGTCACTTTAAATCAGCTCTGCTACTCAATGCAATTATGAAGCTTAATAAATAAAGCTAAAGAAAAACAGATAATTCTGTAACCAGGGACACCGGATTCTCAGGAGGTTTTTCAAATGTTTAGTATCAACCAGTGTCAATTTATTATAAAAAAATTTTAGCCTGTAACTTGAAAATTAAAACAGCGCAAACATTTATTTTAAGGGCATAAAAGAGCACAAACGAATGAGACAGTTTTGTTGCGATTTAGCTGCTGATGAATGACGTCACACGTCAAACCATATTGCTTAATAACTTGAGAATTTGAGTGATTTGGACGTTGATGTGGGGGCTGAGTGACGTCACTCTGAAACTTTATGGCTTTATAACTTGAGAACTAAAATATCACAAACGTTTTTTTATTTAATAGCACGAACAAATGAGGCCATTTTTGTGCAATTTAGATATTGATGGGCTGAGTGACGTTACAGATAAGAAAATGTTTAACTTCTCAAAAACACTGCCAGCACAATGATTCCTATGGCATAAACCAGCACAAGCGAATAAAGGCTTCTTTTTCACAACAGTAGCACTTAGTTTGGCATCAGCTCTTAGCAATGGGTGTGACTGAAACACCTGAATTCCACAGTTAAAAGGGGTATCCACATAAGTTTGGTCATATAGTGTATGGGAAACAGGGTCTTGATGTTAAATGGTGCATTGTAGACAAACTTAAAGTAGTGGATTTACTCTCTCTAAAACAATCAACCAACCTGCACATGCCTTCTGAGTTTATGTTGCTGATAAAGGTAGAACAGTGGTCTGTCTGAAAAACATCTGATGAACTGTTTTGCCTTGCAATGCTTTGAACATTTTTTTTTTTAACTGTCTTAGGCCAAAAGCTTATCTAAGAACAACTGTTGTGAAGAAGTCTGACTCAGCATGTTCCTATAGAAAGTAGTATTTTACATCAAACCATTTAATTATGCAGAAACTTGTACAAATTGGTGAAATTTTCCTTTTATCTTTGTGGTTGCAGCAATGTTTGCGTGATACCTGCAGCCGTCCTTCACAAAGGACGTGCCTATGGCACGCAGTCTTCTTCCGTAAGTCTCTCTCTTACAAAAAATTCAAATTTGATCACATTTAAGTTGCCCTTAGAATTTTGACCTTTCATAATAAGTTGTTCATGAGTTTGCAGTTTTTCTTCTTTGGAGCAGGCTATTCGATTGGTCTGGCTTAATTTCTGCTATTTACTCCAGGTCACAGTCACAGAGGAACCTGACATTCTGTTCCAGAAACTGGCCGTGTTGGTTAAAAGCCATGATAAAACTGTACTGGACAGTTACAAGTTTTTTGCAACCCTAGCAGCAAAAGAACTTGGCTTAACCTTGAGTAAAGTGTGAGTCAGAAGTACATTTAAGAAAATGACAGTAGACCTCAGCATGACCATTGGTTGGCTAACATAATTGTGAACTGATATTTGTGTTTTTGGTTTGTTGTGGTAGATTTGAACCTCCAAAGAACATAGAGAGACTTACACTTCTGAAGTCAGTGCACATTTTTAAGAAACACAGGGTCCAATATGAAATGAGGACACACTACAGATGCATTGAGGTGAGATCTTTATATTATTATTATAGAGTTATATATTACATATTATATATATTTATTACAGTTACATTTACAAGTTATATAATATTATATAGTTATATAATATTATATGGTTACATTATATAGTACTAGGAAATGAAACAGCATTTGGATAACTGACTGTCTTGGTTGAGTTTAAAACTGCAGTTCTGAAGAATATTTTGCACTGCATTAAAGACTTTTTGGCTGTCAGATTTCCAGGATAACAGGTTCCACTTCACGGGTATACCTGGAGTACATTCAGCGCAACCTGCCAGAGGGAGTGGCTATGGAGGTCACTAAGGTAACAGAGTTTCAAGAAATTAAGTAGTTAAAATGTCTTTTCTTAAAAAGTGGGCATGCTCTAAGATACAGAACTGTAGTTATGGTGGATTGGAGATTTCTAGACGGGTATGCTGTAACAATAGTGTGTACTAAAGTTAGTTAGCTAATGGAGTAAGGCAGGACCCTGGTAATTAAATGTTTAAACTGCATATTCCCAAATTAACAGTTCTAAATTGTGCATGTCTCCCTCTAGACTGCTATAGAGAAAGTTCCAGATCATATCCAGATGCCTCTGTGGGGTGTCCAAAGCCAAGAAAAGCAAAGCAGTCAATAATTACCTTTTATTACCTTTTTTCCCATTAACTGTTACTACTGATAAGTAATGTAAATTAAATAAAAATGGATTCTCTAATGGATAACTTGACTTATATAATACACTGTGTATAAGTGTAAGCTGATGTGTTCCTATTGCATTGCCCATAATAAAGGGGATTACAGTGGGTTCTGATTATTTACTGTGGTTGAAGTTCATCAAATGTGCAGAAGACTGGGATTACAGACAATAAAACACACAGGTTTTAAAGACAATAAAACCTTTAATAAACCACAGTTTACACAATTTGCATTTGTACCATAATTGAACTGTGTCTTAAACACCATAAATACCTGACAGACTGCCCACAGTCAGAGAACTGTTTTATTCTGACAGATTAGCCTGGATGCAAAGAAAGAAATTTGGTCCAACAGATTTACAATTAAACATTTCTGCTTGTGTCTTTTTGCGTGTCCAAAGGTGTCAGAAAATGTTTTTCTACCCATTACAAAAAAAGGATGTACAGTGCCACATAAAACCATATGTGGCTGATGGTACCTGTCTATGCTTGATTCACATTTTCATCAACATGAAAATGTTTACAATTTGGTGGTCCAGGGCGACCTAACTGACCAGTTGCACACAAGTAAAATATATGCACGTAACCTGTGCGCCACACATCAGACAGCATCTTTTGTTTTTTTTTTGCTACAGCTATCCTACAATGTAGAAGCCAAATAAGAGGTGAAAGTACAGCATATTACCTTTATTGAGTTTTAGGTGTAATAAAGTTTTTGGCAGAAAGGCACCAGGAATAGAATATAAACTTCTATGAAGTTAATTTGCCCTAGTACTTAAAAACACCTAAAACACATTGTTCCCCACATGACAAGAAATTCACAAAGGTAAAAGGAATCTGGAATCACAAAGTACAAAGACATTTTTGTAAAATGTAAATGTAGGTCACTGTCCAAGCAGTTTTAAAAGGTGGCACTACTCAAAAGTTTGGGGTCACTTGTCATTATTAATAATAATTGTTATTCAGTAATAACTTATACAGTATGGACTGGTATGCTACAAAACTAGACACCAAAATCAATACTGTATTCACAGTTTACAATATTTTGGGAACAACAAGACATGGTTAGTATGGTAATGTTATTAAAAGCTATAATTTTCTGTTTATTGGAATTTGTAGTCACAAAAGTACTATGCATAGCTGTTTGATTAGCGAGATTTGGTTGCAGTTTTCAAATACAAGGTATTGTGGATGTCAGTTTCTTTATCAGTTTGTTCTCAATGATTTCTCAGTTACGAAATCACAGCTCCATGTATCATCAAAAATGTCTTCATTTTTACAAACTAGAAACATTTTATACATGTATGTTCAAAGAAATTGGTTTTAAATGAATGAAATCAGTGACCCCAGTTTTTTGAGCGTAGTGTAAGTACATGTAGCATTTAGAAATACTAAGAAATTACATTTGAAGGTATCTTATTTATTGACCGGTAATATTGGTCTGTGACAACGGAAAGCATGTAAAGGGTTCAAATTGTTTCTTTTTTGTCACTTGCTGCATGAAAAATTTTAAAGATGATAAAATTACTGTTTTGACTAGAGCACATTAATGGAATACTACATTGTTTTATGATCTAATCTCTACCTGCTGTTTCTATAGTTTACCACTGATACTCACAGGGTTCTGCTCTAAATGTGTTTTGAGTCAGTGAGCTTTCTGTTCTAAATACAAGGAACTTACTGCCTGAAGAAATAACTGTACACAAACAATGCGACAGACAGATTAGGTTGAAAATGCTGCTGTATTCCTTCAACTTGATACTGTCATGACACAATGGATGGAATTTATATACACTGTATCCAGGCCCTAAAACTAGAGGAAGGTTCTAGGTGTAAACAAAGGCTTTTATGTAATTTATGCTATGTATGTTTCCCTCTTTATTTTGCTTCTCTCTCTGCATTCTATTTAAGTCTCTTCTGCATTCCCCTCAACAGTTGATTCAAAATGATTAATGTATTTGGAACAAGAACCCTGATGAACACATACACCTCACCTTGTACATGTACACTCCCTCACTCCAACTCGCATGATAATACACAAATGGGAGGGCAGACAGTATAGCACATAACAAAAAAGAAAACAACAACAAAATGGTTATGTTGTTTTACAGTTAAACACTATGGGGCTACAACTCAGTCATTAGTCTAGCAGCAGTTCAGTCTCCATTTAACAAGGGTTTGGCTAAACTGGCAACTTAAGGGGTTTAAATTAAATCTGATTGCTCTGTCAAAAAACTCTACCTGATCCACCACTAAGCTTATGCTAAACCGGATGTATTATGAAATTACATAATGATCAGCCCAACTAACACAAAACTGCATAAACTTATTTTGCTATCTGTTTTTTAATACAATGATCAAAGCATTAAAACAGAGCAATGTAAATTACACGAAGTCTGTGTATGTTACTGGGCCTAACTGTCATCAGCGCTGTGTTTCATTCCTATTATGCCACTCATAATTTCAAACGCATCAACTAAAATCGTGTAGTCACTCACTCAAAAAAGTATTCATTGGTGATTTTAAATGATTAGCTGACATGAAACTGAACAATACTGAGTGAATGGAATGACTCGACTCGATGAAGGAGTTTGCAGTGGAGTATTGTTCAGTAAGCTAGACTACCCCCTCTGCATCGCTACCTGTCCAAAAGGCCCACTTCACTACTTCATTCATGGAGCTACGACTCAACAGAAGCCACAAGTGCTGCTTCACTTAACAGGCTTTCTGCGTCTTAGAGATGCTTTGCTTGCCTCATTATCGGACTATGAACCAGCCCCACAGAGGGCAAACAACATCAGTATCGCTTGTGCAGTGCAATGTGGCATTTGACTAGGACTGCAGGTGCTCTTTAAACTGCAGCTTTCATGGCCGCAGCAATGGCATTCAAGAGATCCCTTGTGACTCGTTTAGGTTTAAACTCGTGTTAAACTCTAATCCACAGCTAAGGTAATGACAGTGCAATTACCATTGTGCTTTTAACCTGGGAAAACATATTGTGAATAGCTCCCTGATCAAATCTGGCAATACCTCTACTGGGAACCATCTTCTGGTCATTTTTAAATCAGACCAGACCATGTTCTGAAAAATTATGGGGATGGTTCAGTTGATATGTAAATGCACAAAATACACAGCTTAAAGGCTAAAAAAAGAAATCAATGCAATGGCAGGGTAGAGGAGAAAAATCTGAGATTTTACCGTTACTGTAATAAATTACATCACAATGCGTTTTCCTGGGTATCATCAGTACTTCAAGAACAAGGAACTGTATGTATTTTAAAATACAGATTTAGACCAATTTAAAACACAGACTTAGACAAATTATACAAAGCCTATAAACAACAATAAGTAGCAGCATAATAATTAGATTAATGATTTTTGCAACTAGCCTGCAGGTGCATCTTTATTTACAAACCTCAGGAAACCTAAATGTTGTGATACAGTTGTATGCAAATGTTTGGAAAAATTACATGTTTCTAAGAGGAAATAAGTACCCATCCTCTGCCCATTTCAATGCACAATTACTGTTTATTTGCTGAATTTAATACAATGGAAAGAAAAAAAAATGGCCTGTGCAAAAATCATAGTACATTTTATATATTTTTGTTTTTGTCCAATATGTTAAGCTCTGTAGATAAATACACATAGTGGACTAAAATTTGCAAAACAAAGTGCCATATTTAAGTGTGTTCTCTGTAGAGGATGTTGCACCTTATATTTACTGTAATTTGGCCCACTGTATATACACTTATCATGTAGCATACATGTACTTTTTTGCCACATCACCCACACATACATTGATGATAAACAAGTAAATCTCTAGTAGATAAATACCAAACTGAATCATTGGAGTAAAACAAGGTAAGAGGTCTTTTTTAATTCAATATTGTGCCAGGGTGCTATGTCCTGTGGATCACTGTAAATTTATTATTAAGTTTTTTCTGACTGCAAATATAGTCACTATTAATGATACTTGCTATGGTTCAAGCATCCTAATATTCTTACCTTATCAGGTATGCAGGCTTGTGAAGCAACAGGTTTGTGTGCATCACTGTGTTTATTCATCTGCAAACAGAGACTCTTCGGTAGGGAAGGTGGGGAAAGGCAGGGTTTTAGGAAGAGGAGGTTGTCTGGACAACATAAGACTCACCTTGCTTATAGGGGGGTGCAGGGGCAGGGTGCGAAACACTGCACATCACTGGGGCGGGGGGGGGAGAGAGAAGAAGGGGAGCATCCTGCTTCCAAGTCCAGCTGCCTTCCGAAAAGGGTGACTATGTCCCCCTTCAGGAGACAACAAGAATCAGTCCAGCATCAAAGCACAGGCTAGCAGCAGAAGCAGCAAAGGCAGCAGAAGAGAAGCACTCAAGCCTCAAAGGAGGAGTTAGTGGGAGCAAACATCAGAGCTAAGAAAAGGTGCAACACCTGTGGCAGACAGATTCCAAGCTAGTCGCTGTTTATATGCTTTTGTACATGCCGTTTTACAAATGTGGATACAGCAATGTTGAGCTTTATCTAGTCTTCAGGCATGTTTATATATAGCTTTGGACATTATCTGCAAGAATGAACTTACCAGTAGTTAGTCATTCAAAGATTCCATCACTAGAAGAGCACGCAATTGTTTTCCACACTTGATCATGTCTGTTTCACTGTTGGGAATGCGCTGGATCACTTTATAATTGTTTCATCTCAAAAGGTAATTTAATCTCACAAGTTGTTAATAGACACATATCCATGACTGTTAAATGTGATGTTTCCATTCATACACTAATAAATGTTTAATGCTAGGTTACAGCCAGTTTATAACAAATAACTGCTCATATAAAAAGTCTGTTACAATTATTTGTGCCAACAAATGGATTAACTGGACCATTTTCTTGCATTAACAGGTTTTTTTTTTAACTGTTCTTATTTTATACAAAAAAAGTATTCTCATGTATTCTTATTTGTGCCTCAGCAGAAGCAGGTGGTGGTTGCTGTATAAAGAGTGAATAGTTGCCTGAACTATTGTCATTCCTTATGAACTGTTCATCAAAAGATATTGCTCCTTTGCGTACATTGTCATGCACGTTAGCAGGATCGACTGCAATTAGACACTTATCAAAAGAGAAGACAATGCCTCAGCCCCACAACAGACAGCAAAGAAGTTATTTTCCAAGAACTTAAAAACAAGAAAAAATTTTCATTGCCCCCATTTTCTACACACTGCTCCTCTGATTTAAAAAAATAAAAAGAGCGAGAGAGAAAGACTATAATGTGCATTAGGGACTCCTGGTTCCAGCAGTGGGCCAACAGTTTCAGCTTTCAGAAGAGTGTATATGTGGTACATCTGATGTCTTCTCAGTGCTTTAATATCAACTCTATAACAATAACTTGCATTCTTTAATACTTAAATTTACCAGACCATTCTTAGTTCTACATTATGAGACACTTGGAGATATCACGTTAGCACAGTAATACAAAATGTATATCTACATTAAAATGACTGATAGTGATCTTTTAAGTTATCTGTATGACAAGAAATGTGCAGTTTCACATAAAATATACATAACTGAATGTTACTGCAATTATCAAATATTGTGCTATTCTTATGTAAACAGAATACATACCTATGTAAATACATTGTCCATTTTACTTCAGAGCACTATACCTCAGTCATTAGATTTATTAAATGGACATTCATGTACTGTGCAATAAACAGTAAAAAGAAGAAGTCAGTTTATTTTAACTTTATTTTGACTATGTCAAAAAACTGATACTTTTAACCAACTTACATTGACAAATCCACATAACTCAATCACAGTAAGTAAAAGTATGGTCATAATGATAACACTTCAGCATTAAACACAGTGAATGTAGTGCTATCCTACCATCAATCCACCTCTTTATATGAATATCAAATCTGTCAACAGAATGGATTGCTGAACACAAACATGAAGGGTTGTCAACAGCAATATTTTCACTTTACTTAATAATAGCTGCACATTTATGATAAGAAGTAACTTTTGAGCCAGGAATACATACAGAATGGGTTGTTTTCTCTGTAAATGTCCATACAGCATCAACTGCTGTTTATAAATACTGAGTAGCTATATTTATATAAAACAACTATAGCCATGAAACAAAAGGAAATGTCTGAGAGGCCCAAGGAGTCCACAAAAACATACTAATTTTACAGTGATGAGTGAGGACTACTGTGCGGTCACATTTTACGTTCTTTGTTTCTCTCTCATTCTCTCAAAATCACATTTATTCTTCACTACTCAAGGAAAAAGACCAATTAAGGCTTACAAGATTAGCACCACGCAAAGTACACAATGCTTAGGGAGGTACAGAATGAACTTCTCTTAGAATACAGTTAAAATTAAAACAATAAGTGCTATAAAAAGACACTGAAATGATTTGGGGCCTTCCCTCTCATAACACTGTAGAAAATAGAGCATGGTTGACCAGTATAAACTAGATTGGAGTGTCAATTTGGACATGTGTTACTGGCACCCTCTAGTAACACCCTGCGCTACAGATACGGACTAATATTTTATCGCGAGTTTGAGCTGTCTTAAAACCGCCGGCCACCTGGGGGCCCCGGCCAGCGCTGACCCCTGCCTGGGGCCAGATGGGGAGGAGGAGGGGGTGGTCCATTGTGGTAGCTGCATGAAAGGATAAAATTACACAATTGGATTCTGGTGCTGCGTTAAAAAAGGGCCCGTGCCACAACCTGTAAGTTTTTTCCTCTGTAGAAAATATAGCATTTAGTATAAAATAGAGATTCATGCATTATTCAATTCATGTCCAAAGCTACAACAGTTTTAGACTTGAGAGTTTCAGTACAGAATTTATTATAATCTTTTGCATTTACAATTTGACTGAGCAATGACTGTTTCCTAGATACTAACTTTGTAATGGCAATGTAAAGACAAATTACTTACAAATAGTGAAAATACTATGTTGAGCTGTAGAGATGCACATAGCCAAATGTGTGTCTGTGAAAGAACAGAAGAAGAAAACGGGGCAAGTGATGGAATCTAGGTGCAGGTCTTACCCTCTGGGGTGGAAGTGGGGTGGGGGGCCAGGTGGCATCATGCCCCGTCCTCTCAGGGGCAGCGGTGGTCCTCTGAAAGCTGGGTGCCCTGGTGGAGGTGGCGGAGGTGGGCCATGTCTGTAACAAAGGCATTTCACCAAGTTACAAAAGCTGACTGATTCTGTGGGTAGATTCTGTCAAATGTTATACTAGATTGTCAAGCATTCTGGCTGTACAGAATTACGACAATCCCAAAATCTTTGGGTCCCCAAATGCCGGTGATCAAATTAAAATTACTTATTTTAATTACATATTAAAAAAATATACCATTATGCCTGATTTTACTCTACAACTCTACAAGAACGCAAAGGGTTTTATAGCCATGCTACTAGTGAAAAAACACAAGTACAACAGACATATCAAGGCAATATTTTATTAATACTCTCTTCTAAATCAGACAAAAAAAAATGGAAGCTTTGATAATATTTTTAGAAACTACAGAGGTATGTACCTGTGCATTGGTGGTGGAGGTCCCCTAAGATGCATTGGTGTGGGAGGTGGTGGGGGTGGACCCATTCCCATTCCCATGGAACCTCCTCTACCTCCTTTTCTGCCATGCATATCTGGATATGGTCGTGGTCTACCCATTCCCCTCCTAAGAAAGCAGATTTTGGCTTTACAAGTCATGACAAATTGTTTTAAATGAATAATTAATACCAACAAATACTCATTAGAAAAATCTAATTTGCACAATTTCACCCCATAAAATTAGGTGATCAGCCAAGACTGTCTGAAATTAAAATCTGAAATTAGGTAAATTAGCCCCACAAGCTTTAGACACTAAAATTTTAGCTGAAAAACTACCTTTGGGGTCAGGGTAAACACTGTGTAAATTAGATATGTTCACCAAACTATTCCTTTAAGAGGTTCCTTTAACAGATTCAGAAATGTTTAAGAAATTCAAAAATTCTAGGATGCTTTAGGGCAACCTAATTGGTCCAAATCCATTCATGAACCCATCGCGACTCCTGCCCCGTCCTCGTCCTGGTGGGCCAAACCCTTTATTCATCATTGCACGTCCACCACGGCCTCCTCGACCCATTCGGCCACCTCTACCTCGACCCCTAACCTCACGACCTCTGCAAAAATAACACAGAAAGAAAAGAAAACAGAAAAGTTCTCAGTTCATCATATTTCTCCGTGTGGGGCGGAAACTGACAAGTGACAATGGATGATCTGATCATGTGACCTACCTGGATTTATTGGAGTCTGGAGCTGGTTCCTCCTCTGCGGGCGTCTCGGTGGTCTCTGTTATCTCTGTGGACTCATCCAACTGCTCTGCTGTGGCAACGTCCATCTGTTAAACAGCCAAAACACAAATTCCAATAATTTTTCATATATTTCATAACCTTCTTTGTTATACAACCTTCTTTGTTCTCTTTTGTAAAATTCCAGAGTAAATCATAACAAATAGTATCAAGAATAAATGACATAATACTTACTGAGCAAGGATTTTTTTTCCTTATTGATTGATACACTCACTTTCTCTCCATAATTTACTATATTTGTTAACTACTAGGAATGTGGGTTATGTGATTTACTTAAAAATATTGTAAACATGTATGTTTAAAGAGGGCCCTAATACGAAGAGAATCTCCACTCAGTCTTACTCTAAAAGCAAGCAAAATGCTATAATGTAAAATGTTTTCAATCTGCAGGTTTGGAGATAAAATAATTTAGCAAAGCTGCTAAAAGACTTAAAGACAACATTCGAGGGGAAATCAATTTATTTAGGATTGTCAAAATAATTTTGGAATATTAGAATCCTTGACTCAGAAAACACTTCAGTTATTCAGCTCCTGTACCTGGGTGAAATTCTACTCTTACCATTAAATATAAATGTTAATGTTGATGCTCTCTACTACATACACGAAGTGAAGTACCTGTTACAGTAAATAATTCATGCCAAGACTTCTGTTTTCATGCTACTGAACTCAGCAAGATTTTAAACCTAATATCAAAAGCAAAGCCTACAAAGGGGGTGCTGATCTAAATATGCAGGGCAGTAGCTCTCCAGGAGCAGAGTAGAGTAGACCCTCACATTCCTAAGCTAATGTAAGCCAAACACATTAATTGGAATTACTCATGTGGCAATTAGTTTTTAAATATATGATAACGTTACGAACAGTTTTTGTTTTATTCAGAGAATAAAAATACAAAAGTGGGTACTTTATACCCTACGTGAGAAAATGTTAACATGGCTAACGGATAATTTGGTTGCCTACATTTGCTCCCACGATGTTAAAACGGTTTTCAGCTTATTCCGATACGACATACATTCGTAAGGATATTTCAGATATTAAATGTCGTACCTGAATGCACGCTAAGTTAGCTAACTTTAACCTAGCGAGCTAGGCTAAAGTAATTTCAGAGACGTATCAGTGACTAACGCTAAAACTGATAGTGAACGCCCAAATATATATTTCACACGACGTTTTACAGGATAAAATCTCTGACTAACATAAGGAACGACTCTTATTCTTTGTTGAGGTTAACAAATTTCTAAATACGATGTGAGGTGTAAGTTATCTATCTAGCAATGCTACGCTAGCTAACCTAACGAGTCTGTTGACTAGGTTCTTTAACTACATACAGACGTGAATCAGGTTATTAACGTTATTTTTAGCCAAGCAGATGGAACTTACCTTGATAATGAAATACCTCGTACAGTTGACTCCGTACGAATAACTTCACCTGTATGTTAAATGAAACAGAGAAATATTTCAAACATAAACTAAGAAATTCTGTAGTGGCCCTCTGTCTTGACCGATTTGAAATGGCGGCTTCTGAGTCACTGGATTTTTTTTCGTCTATCGGGCAGCGTTCAAGTTATTCTACAATCACCGTTTTCATTCATGCCCTGGCGTTTCTTGCACCCTTGGCGCAGGACTGACAGATTGTGAAAATTCAAATGAAAAGAAGAAACACTGAGCCAGTAAGTCTAGCACTTTTTCACGTTTAGTCAAGCTTTTCCGCCTATTTCTTTATATGTTTCTTACGCTTAAGTCAAAGTTAATTTCCAACTCCCTCCATTTCCTTCATATGGTGAGGTTTTGCATGTTAATAGAAACAGTAAATAAATTATGAATAAATGTTAAATACATAAAAGTGAACCGAACCGGTTAGAGAGACTTACAACTACTGAGTAGTAAATAATGTTCATCATTTTATTTCTAATAATAATACGTACTATAAATATGTTAAACTGTTGTTTTGCCTAGCCCAAGTAGAATTCTTTAATGATAATAACACATACTCCTGTTAAAAAAATACAAAACCAATTAAATTCAGAATTGTTTGTTTTCTTGTCATGCCCCACCCTGGGGGAATTTTAATGCTATATCTTTGGAAGTTATATAGTTATAGCTCTAAAGTCTGCTGCTGAAGCGTAATGCAGGTGTAAGAGCCGGGTGTAAGAGGTCAACAATAATAAATAGTAATCCAAACATTTAGCATCATCTTAGAGCTAAATGCGGCTTTCAGCAAGCAGCCTGTGTGATTTAATTGCACTCAATAGGTAAACAGAACATTTCTTTATACTGTCTCCACATACTTTTCTTCTTTTACCTTTATTGATGGTCAGCTTAGCTAGCTATCAATTGCAATCTATCAGTTTTACATTACACACAGCATCAAAAAAAGTAAAGAAAAATATAAAAATGAAAAAAGCTTCATTGCATCTGGTAATCATATTGGGCCGGGACATTGTTCTATCCTAGACAGAAATATCGTAGTTCATCATACAAGTGTTCATCATACAAATCACACAGGCACTGCTGCCTGACCCTGTGCATTTTGTTCCATTGTAGCCTACTTAAGATCCAAACTAAAATTTGCTCACTCTCTAGTTCATACAAGTGCTCATTGCTCATAGTAAAATCCAAGTAAAAAAAAAAAAGTTTTTTTTTTTTTTTCCTTTTTACAGGGTAATGGGCCTGGACCCCCCTTTTGCCCCTACCCCCAATGTCATTGTTTACATACCCTATTTAGGAAAAACAACATTGTGTTGTTGCCCACCCAAATAATGCAAATGCCCAGGCTGTTGTCTCCACATTTCGATGTACCGCTAACTTAAACTGAACGGCTCGATGAGTTAAAAAGCACACCATGTAGTAAAAGTAACCAACGGTTTATTCTAAATTCTCATTCTTGAAATGTTTGGCGACTGAACACACGCATACGTAAATAAGTGAAATTAAAATGACACAGCAACAAGTGCCAGAAAAACTAATTATACATTAGAATTATGGCACAACAACAGGCCAGGTAATAGGTTCAAAATATGTACAAACGGCAGCTAGCAGTGTTCATGATTGGAGGTTAGGATCGTTATTTTTGGCTCAGAATGTCCGACAGCTCCTTTATATATTCGATCGTGTACTTTAGTGTCTGGATCTTGGTCAGTGGTTGCCCCTTGCGGCTGTAAACCGGGGGCAGGTAATCCCTCAGCTGGTGCAGAGCTTCCGCCAAACTCCTCATCCGCAGCTTCTCCCTCTCGCTCGCCTTCATGCGCCTCTTGCTTGACATCTTCGCCTTGCTCAGTTTTCGCTGGCCGTTCTTGGCTCTCCTGTCGTGTGGGCTGTCATATGAAAAGCTCGCGAAACTCTGCTCGCCCTCGGCCTGAGGCTCCGGGGAGGAGCGGCTGGAGTAGGGTGAAGAGTCAGGGGATGAGGGTGTGCATCTCAGCGAGGCCTGCTGTGGCTCTCCCAAACCCCTCAAGTCCCACTGGGACAAGAGCCTGGCTGTCATGAGATCCACATCCATCTGATCGACTTCCTCAGCGAGGCTATCCATGGTGCTGCTAATTCACTCGGGCGGCCTATGGGGGAACACTTGTTTGTGGTAAAAACTCAGGTGAAGGGATTTTTATACCAGCGCAGACTTTATGAGCTCACAGCTTTCGAAGAAGTTCAAAGAAACCCAAAGTGGCGAAACGGGATGAAGAAACGACGTTCGTTGTCACCGAGGTGCGAATAAAGTCGATACCCCGTGGTAATGGGTGCGAGAAAAGAAAATAATTAGATTGCCTTTGGTGGGGGAGCAGTTTTAAGAGGACGTTGCGGTCATTGACAGTTTTTTTACGACACATCTCAGGGAAATGCAGTAGACAAACGACACTTTAGGGTCCTTTTCTATGTAGTTGAGAGGGACCTGTCCAAAAATACCTCAATTACGTTTAATGTGGCTACGGTGGCTGCACAGTTAACAGGAAAGAGCAGCGCGTAGCAGAGTAGCCTGCTGTAAGGCATTCTCTGACTCGTGGAGGCATTTAAATTTCGAGTTGTTTTTTGTCATATACGTGGTGGGTGTAAGTGACCGACCTGCAAAAAACATAATTTGAAGAAGGCACAGCAAGGACTGCGAATTTTATTTCGTTGAGGCCTTTCATGTCTGCAAAGGTGTGCAACATGGCACTATATAGGTGAAGAACCAGCAGCTAAGCGGCTGGGTAATAAATTGTGGTGTCACAGACAAAGTGACCAAACGCTTACGTGCCCATCACAGAAAGGAAGCCACACATTTAAACATTTTACATCTTTATTAGGACCGGACTGTCACTTTTTCTGTTAAAAAAAACAAAAAACAAAACTAGGTTGCAACAAAGACTGTTGTTTTGTCAATTTATTTGCATCACTGCAGCAGAGTAGTCAATGTGCTAAATGACATGAAACATACCTTAATATATTACTAAGGACGTGAAATATGTTACAATACTGGGACACCCAATGATATGAAGAACTTGAGAAGCCAAAGTAAAAAGAAAACTGGATTTTTAAAAAAATAAAATATACAGAATTTCACTAAATATCATGGGACACTAACCCAACACACACCAATATTCTGTTGCTGGTATTTGGCTTTATACTGTTCCAGAAGAGGAACTGAGAACACAAATGAACCAGAGTGAATGCAAAACATTCTGATTCCCAATCTCACACAGGTATGACACACCAACTCGATGTTTGGGTTTGTAACATGGTTTTGGGTCAGTGTGCTCTGGGCTTAACAATTACAGAAAATGCACATTTTTTACTTAATAAATTTAAGTTTTAACCTCTCTGCTAGTGGCCGAGGGCTATCCATCAAATCATTGGAATTACCTTCCTCAGAGTCTGAAGCCTGATTGGGGTGTACCATATTTAGCTGCTCTTCTATGGGAAACGTACTGAGTCTGTCCGGTTTAGTCAGGTGAGGGGCTAGAACAGTTTTTTGAGCGATAAGTGGTTCGCACCTGGCCTTGGCTTTGACTTTGCTTTTCATTTGATCTTTTCCAGGGTGATTCTCTGCATCACTGTCTTCACTGGAAGAACCCTGGTTAATACAAACATTTCTTTTAGACAAACTCTGTTGGTTTATCTGGGCAGTGCCACTAGGTGATCTCTTATAGCTGAAGTCAGAGTAACTTCTCTGAGGCAGTACTGAAGAGATTAAAGAGTCTTTCGGTTTAGCAAATGTGTATTTTGGTCGCACTTGAGGGAGGCACTCTTTGGGCTGCTGTGCTTTTGTGGAGACGTTTTTTTCCTTTGAAGCTGGCGCACAGGGGTTAAGTATACTAGGCTCTGATTTTTGACTCTGTGAGCAGAGAAGAACGTCGTGATTCGTAGATAGTAATTTGCAAGATGGGTGGAAAGTGTTAGCTAAGTCAGCATTCTTCATGTCAAAATCAATATTGTGAACTTTGGTCTTGGTTGAGCGTTCTCCTTCATTCAAAGAGTCAGCAGACTTTATTATGTTCATCATAATGACCCTCTCCCTCAGTGGAAATTCAGAGAGACCATCAACCTGTGGAACTGCTGATCCTCCATCTTCTGGCCCAAGAGCAGTAGCTGAGCCAGAGTCTGCTGTTTTGGCTCCATCATCCGATTTTCTCACTAGTCTTAGATCAGCCACACAGCACTGAGGCTGAGGAGATGGGGAGGCAGTGAAAGATGAAGCATCCCAGTCAATATTGCTCAAGTGCAGCTCATCAAGCACACCAGATACAGAAGGGGAGCTTTGGGCCTGAGAATATGTGCCTGTATCACAGGGGGAAGAGAGAACCTCTGGCTGGATCTCCTGTTGATTTGCGGGCTCTTGAAAGGGCTGTGGTGCATCAAGTGTAGCAGTGGAGCACTGGTCGGTTGTGGATTCTAGAGTCATTATGCTGGGTAAGACCATCTCTGAAGATGCTGAGGCTTCAGATTCTGTAGATGTCTGCAGAGACATCTGAGCAAAGAGATCAAAGACTACTTCAGGGGAATCTGCCAGCTTCTCCTTTTGTGCCCTTGGTGCTTTCTTTCCTGTTGACAGATAATTAAAGCACACAGACATATTTCTTAAAAGTGCCCAGATTTCTATTGCCATAATATTGCTTAAAACTAGCACGAAATACTACATTTCAGAGTCCATTTTCATAAACCATTTAATTGCAGAGAACTGATACACAGGGTTCATACACCTTTTCCAAGGTCAAATTCAAGAACTTTTCACGTACTTTCAAGGTCCATTTTCAAGCTTTTCCAGCACCTTACAGCTGTAGTAAATTACATATTTATACAAATACATACATACTCAAAATAATTAATTCACTTTGTATCACATTAAAAGAGATTGTATTATGCTATGAACAACCGGAATTGTGTTTGGTAATAGCAGAAGGATAAGAAATCAAAGGAAAACATATGTTTGTTGTTTCAAAATGTGTCACCTGTTTGTAAGTAGACTTTCCTGGCTATCTAACCTTGCTGAGTCAGGATAAAAGAATTACCCCAAAAAATCACTCGACAAATAACTTCACTTCCAATAAATTATTTACTGAAAATATCAAAAATAATAGCATTCACCTTTGAGGTAGGCAGTCAACCAGCTCTATAACCTTTTTCTACAGTATTGTGCCAATCAAAACAATAGGAATAGTGGCTAGTTACAACTTGAAAACAGACTGGCAGATTGCAGGCACACACTAGCTAGCGGTGTATGGGTCGCGAACGAGCTCTTTGAGCCAGGTCTTTTAAGTCAGAGGTCGACAGCCCAAACATTTAGAAGAGCCAATTTGTCCGTTCAACAAAAATCAAACCATCTTGTGAGCCACAACATTTCATGTCCATTTTAACATCTTGGCTGTAAATACGACACAGTATGTGCTAATGTACTAGTATAAGCAAAAACATATACAATATGAAACATAGACTTACTTTGCTTTAAACCTATGCTCAGCTATAGCCGCCCTCCTTGTATCTTTGGCAGGAAACTTTTCAACAAAAGCAGAACAGCTTCTTGTAAAATGTCTCTTAACGTTGGACTTTTTATGAGGCTGAAGTCAGCTTCTCATTCCCCAGCATCTTGTTCAAATTTTTCTGTTCCACCTTAAATTCTGCCCGAGGTGCCAGAATGTAACTGCTGCACCATGTAAGGTGGAACGGAAAATTTCAAACAAGAAGCTGACTTCAGCTTCGTGGCTTTTTTGTGTTTGACAGTTTCTCGCTGCAGATTAAACATATCAGGAAACCAACTGGAGTGATTATAAATGCAATTAATTTCGTTAGTCTCTAAATTATCGATGTTCCTCTTTTTTTTTTTCTCTTTGCCTTTTTGTGAGCTACTAGCTAAGGGAGACTTGTATGCATTGCTGTGGTGACCAGAGGTCTGCGCACCAACCTTCAGTGTTAAAGGGTGAATTAGCAGATACACATTACCTCCAGTGCTTAAGACCTGATCGTTCTAACTGTGTTGAATGATCAGCAGAGCTTTATTTTCCTGCAAAGAAGGATTATTTTATTTTTACCTAAAAATCTAATTCTGCCGTGAAGCCGCAACAGCGCAGAGAAAAGAGTTGGCACTACTGGGTGAGCCGGGCCAAATGATCTTGGTTCACCAAAAAGCTGAAATTCCCATCACTATCACACACGCAGACATGCAAGCGAGCCCAGGTGGAGCAGTTTTCATTTTAGACTGCGACTTATTTTATTTCTCCAGCTAACAACCAAACTATTCATTCAGATGGCTATTTGTTGTGAGAGAAATGCAGGTATAATTTCAAGCATTTTCAAGCACTTTATCCAAAATTCCAGCACTTTTCAAACCTGGAAAATACATCATTAAAATTCAAGCATTTTCACGGATTTCAAGCACCTGTACGAACCCTGGATACATTCTAAGAAATTAAGAATTTGAGCTTTATAGGGAATTGGGGATTGGGTTGGCTAACAAACAATATACACATTTTTCACTGCATATCTTGATCAAACAAATTGTTTAAACAATTAAGGTCATTGATGGAAAAGCTATATAAATCTCTTTAAAGAGGGTAACTGGAGTAATCTGTTCCAATCAGTTCACCCCTGAACATTAGGGCTTAATGATTTGGAGAAAATATCTAATTGCGATTTTTTTGCAACTGCAATTCAAACTGTGTGATTTTCTATAAATTAAGGTTCAAGACTGTTTTTTTTTTCTTTTGGCAAAAAAAGATCACAATGTTCACTTTTTCTGGCTTGAGGCTTGACCCCTGAATGTAGTATGCCAGACTGCCAGTAAGTTGTAGTTGTGATGTTGGCTGACTGATTGGTTCAACTTCTCTACACGAAAATGTAACATTTTAATTAACGTTTTTGATAATGTATGCTATATAAAAGAATGCAGCTCTTGTGTTTTGAAAATTGCACTCTCCTAAATTGCAATTTTGACCTTAAACAATAAATCTATCAGCCCTAACTGACATTAAAAAAAAAAAAAAATGTTTTGTTTTACGAGTTTTGTGTAAGTGCAGTATGGCTGAAAATGAACCTCAGAAGAAATGATAAAGCTCATAAGAGAATGTTAAGGTTAGAAAAAGGTTACAAAAGGATTTCTAAAGGTTTTGGCATTTATCACTCTTAAATCTGACAATTATAAGTCCAGCCCTCTGGCTGCTTCACCAAGGCATGGGCATCCTACAAAGATGAGTGCAGGGTTACACCTTAGAATCCTCAAACAAGTGAAAACAAACCCTAGGGTAATACATAAAAGATCTGTACCGATTCCTCACACTTGATAATGTCTGTGTTCATTAGCCTACTATAAGTAAACACTGAAAAAAAGTAGTGTTTATGGTAGATTACTATTTGAATTCCAGGGTGTGTGTCTATGATCTAAAACTCCAGAGAGGTTGGGACATGCAACACAGGAGTAAATCAACAAGAAATGGGCAGAAAAAAAATCTGTTTTTTTAGGATAGCCATGTCAGAGGCCTGTCATCAGTCTCACTGCAATGCAGTGGTGTGACCTGAAGCAGGCTGATCAAGCAAAACATTAAAAAAACTGTCTGAAACAATTCTATATGGTTCAATGGGGAAACTGCTACATAAAACCGATGAATAGCTAAACAAAGCATTTAGTTAAGGTTTTTGCCAATAAAAGAGTTTTCATTAGTCATTTGACATACTCTCATTATACTTTTTCCATCAAAGACATGGCACTGTAAAATGCTTTTTTGTTAGACATGTCTTTATTTAGTATTATGGCTCAGATGAAAACCACATACTTTAGTCTTCAACACAGTTTTGTGATTTCCAGCCCAAACCTCACATCTACTACAGCTGGTAATAACTGATTAGTTGAATTAGGTGTGTTTCAGCAGGCAAATCAGCAAACTGTGCTGAACTCCAGCCCTGCAGTACTGGAACTGAGCACCTCTGCACTTTAGTCTCTTTGTAGAAATACAAAAAGCAACATCATTCATTACATTTAACACATTCATTAATTTTGTTAAAAATTTGTTCATTAAGTTAAGCTTCTAGTGACTAGTCATCTTCAAGTGACTGCATTAGCTGTAATGTGCTGCGTGGACATCCACTGCCACTGGATCTTATTTCACCGTTACTGCGCATTTTATCGCACATGAGTAGCAGCTGCTTCTCGTGCTCCAAACAAGAGCACTGAATGAGAGCCTTCTAGTTCACTTCCATTTGTTTTATTAAAAAAGATATTGGAAGTTCATTATGGATCATTACAAATACTTTGCTTTAAAAGTACCAAGTCACTTTAAATAACAATAACACCGAGTCACTTAGTCACTTTAAAATGTATATTGTCTCTATATTCTGCATATATTTCGTGTGTATTTAATGTTTCAGTTGGTTTTTCTTGTATTTTTATTTATTTACTTTCTGTAGAGTGATTAGCCTCACCACAAGCATTTCAATGCATAAATGTCCTGACATGTTGTGCAAATGACAAATAAACTTGAAACTTGAACTCGAAACTTGAGCTCACAGTGAGAAAATATAAATGCTATATAGAAAAAAAGATGCATCGAGATGCATCGACAACACATTTTATCAGGTCATTTTTTGTTATAATGCAGGGAACACTCAACTGTCAAAAATAAACAAACAGCACATATCAGATTACATTATGTTTCTCTTTAAAGCCATGTGTATACTTCTAAATATGGACTAGAAAGGAACAAGTGACAGGTCAATGGAATGTGGATAAATGTGCATTAACCGTGGTGCCACACCTTATGTTAATCACAGTGTTTTGAGTGTGAAGGAACTGCTGGGATCTGACTGTGTAAGTGTGAGAGAGTAGCAAGCCAAGCCTAAAGAGTGTCACATCTACAGCCACAGGCTTTGATCTCAGCATCTACACAGAAGGAAAACCACATCTACTTAAAACACCCCAAAAACTCCCAGGGTCACAGTTTCCCAAGAATGCCACAACTTTCATCAGCCAAATTACATCAAACAAGGTAAAGGTTCATGCGTTGTATCAGTAGAGAGAGAGAGAGAGAGAGAGAGAGAGAGAGAGAGAGAGAGAGAGAGAGAGAGAGAGAGAGAGAGAGAGAGAGAGAGAGAGAGAGAGAGAGATTTTTCCCATTATTTACCCTAAACATTTATGTAACTTGTTTTCCAAAAGGACAATGAAAAAATGCCTTCTTCAGTTCAAAACTAAAAGCACCTGTTTTATGTACTTTCCACTTCACCTGATGGACATCATTTTTATTACTGAAATTAGAGCATGCACAGAATCTGTGCATATGCACTACTGTTTAAAATTTGGAATCTGTGTTTTAAAAAGATGTTTGTAATAATAAAACAATCTGGTTGCAAGTAATTGTATTAATTGATTCTAGTATGCTATTATATTTTAGAAGGATTCAGAATGAGGAAAGATTCTAAAATCACAGAAAAAGGTGAACACATCAAGAATTAAGTTATTATTATTTCATTTAAACTGAAAAAATATATATGCAGAATTCATCACATTTAAAAAATGGAGACCAAATCTCCATGCAGATTTGCAAAAAATACAAATATAAACTTTACAAACTTTACAAAAAAATAAATGCAAATAACCTATTACAGTACATTATTTTTCATTTATATCCATTACAGTAGTTTGTTATTTATAAACAATAATATTATGTGTCATTTATGTCTTTATTCAGAATTCTTGATATATTTTTTGGGCATTTTCATTTTAAAAATGACATTAAAATAAAAATGCTGAATGCGAACTGATGAATGTGTGAATGAAGGACCAAAAAAAGTACATACTCTTTGATTTGTTGTCTTTGGCCTCTGCTGTTTCCTTGTGGAAAAGCTGAACGATGTGTGGGAATGCAATAGAGAACAAGTTCTCCTCTTCCACTGTCCTCACAACATCTGGCTCCTGTTGAGAACTGTCTTCAGGAAATACATAATGATCTGCAAAACCACACAAGGGTTTGAAATATCAGTGTAAAATATACAACAGAATATTATAAATCATGATTTCTCAAAAGAAAGCAACAAAAAAAAAAAATGCTCTAAACAGACAAATAGCTCTAGGAACAAAACCTTAAGCTCAAATAAAATTTAAATCCAGATGCCTTTTATTTGAAAAGTGATGATCAAATTTCAAAATAGGAAACTTAAGAAAGATTACCATTAATATTTAATTATACTAAATTATTTAGCATTTTAAGGTAGAAACGTTAGAAACAAGTTAGTGTGTTTTAAATCAACGGATTTTCTGTTTATTACAGAGAAAGCATTGTTCACTGTAATTTATTATATTCTATAGATGCAGCAGAAAAAGATAAAAGATTCTGGAGAATTTATTTAACATAATATAATGCTATGTGTTTTGTTTCAGCAAGGAAGAACCAAAACATTCATTGTCAATAATCTTTTAGCATATCTCATTAAAAATCTTTGTTAAGCAACTTCTGGGCTATTGTCCAAGCATGGAGGAGGGGATTCTCAAAGTTCAGAGCGTGTAGAGGAAGCAAGTTTAGCACTTCAGGGTGATACATTTGTTTCGTCACCTGTGACCCGCAAATCACAACACCCACACCTTCCTCACATCTCTCTTCACAACAAGACACTAACAAGACCAGCAGTGACATTCATCACACTTCTACTGCTACAGAACAACAGCTCTGTTTGCAAATAAACAAGGACAGATTGGATTTTAAAATTTGCAAATCAGGTCTACAACTGTACTTTCAATGATACACGTCAACAATCAATGACTTAAGCGGTCAAATATTAAACGCCTCCAAGAGCTCAGACATAACGATTATTTAGAAAAGCTGCTTCTCAGATAATAACCACTTTCCAGACAAAGGAAATGTGTAATCTCACCTGGTTTCCTCCACAGAACTTCAAAGCAGGAGATGCCATTTCTTATGCGGCGCTTGTATATTCTGTTTGGACACGTTATACAAATTACTGAGACTATATGTAATAGTGATATGGGACCATACAATAACATTAATTAATTTCAGGAAATATTTAGCCATTTACAACAACTAAACTTTTTAAAAATATTGCAGCATGTATATACAGCATATAGTAGAGACAGACCGAATGGGCTGTATCTGCTCTGAAATTTCTGTTCCTTGTCTTTTGTTCATAAGTTCAGTGTAAGTCATCAATGCAAGGACCTTCTCACTGGTGTAGTGTTTAGGCCACTCCATCTTGTCCAGAGCAAACTTCTAACAGATATAACAAATGAAAGAAAAAAATACAAGACACTGGGGTAGAAGCTCCATCATATTTAGACATATTGCATTCAGACACTTTTGTTTTTCTTATTTAATATATTTCCAGTGCATATATTTCTTCTAGTTTACAAATAAAGTCTTTTGACTTAAATATGAACAAAAAGTATGTAGGCTATTCATTATAAAAGTTGTGTGTACAAACTTTTCAAGAAGATGTCTTGAAACACAGTTTTAAAACATCTTCAATAAGAACTAGTTAGCTTTTTGCAGCATTGTGGTTTAATTTTGGCCTATTCCTCTTGGCAAACCCTCTTCAATTTCCAAAGGTTGCATGGTTCCAATCTGACTCCACCATGAATTGTCAATAAGAATCAAGTGTGAAGACCATGCAAACACCTTCACCTTCTTTTTTAGAAACGTTTTTTAGAAACCTTGAGTCATTCTGGCTGCATGTTTGGGGTCATCGTCCTACTGAAACGTCCATGTTCTCAGAGGATTCAGTTTCTTGGCCGATGAGATTTAATTCTCCTCTCTCACTGTACATCATTCTATTAATGTGTCCTTCGATTATATGTAGTAGCCCTGTTATTTGCAGAGAAGCGGCCCTATGTCATGGTGCTTCCACCTCCATACTTCACTGTGTGCATGTTGTTCTTGGGATCATGTGCGCAACCCTTCTTTCTCCAAAGATAATCTGTTGTTTTATTTTTGTTTTGTTTGACCAGAGTATATTGTCTCAAAAGAGTTCTGATTTGTCTATATCCACGTGTGCAAATTTTTGCCACACATCTCTGTGCTTCTTTTTTTTTTAAGCAAAGGATTTTTGTGTGAGGTGTTGAAGTGGAGATGATTGTGGTGCAGTCTATTGCTTATTATTCTCTGTGTAACTGCTCTTCCTGCTGCTTTCAGGTCATCCTGCAGCTCTTTTCGAATGACTGCTGGCTTCTTTTTTTACCGTCCATAAAATGAGTCTGAGATTGTGTTGTGAAATCTTGCAAGGCTTACTTGTCTGGAATGATTAGTTGTGTTCCATGAAATTTCTATTTTCATATTATCGAACCAATTGTAGTGACAGAGATGTTAAAGGTCTTTGCTATGGCTCTATAGTTTTTTTTTCCATTCCAGTGTTGCTTAATAATGTTGTCTCTGAGTATAATATTTGTGATGGGCCAAGGGCCAAAGGCAAAAAAGGCACAGCATTAGCAGATGTGGATAAATTTGTAACATGTATCTTTCATATTGTTGACAAATGTTTAAATTCTGTAATGGTTTCTATACATATGAAGCAAGCAAACACGTTTTGTCTTTAAATTCTCTAAAAATGTATTCTTCATTACAGCTCTTCTTGCCTGTTATGATTGTTATCCATTTCTGTCATTAGTTCATAACCAGTAGCTACGTGCTGTCTCACCTGTGTTGTGTTAAGAGACTACTATGTGGTGTTAAAGATTATTGATTTTCTTTTGTAATTTTAGTTTATTACATTAGACTATGTTTCTTTACAAAATTGTTAAAATATTAAATAAAAAAGTTCTATAAAAATTGAGTGAGGTGAGGTGAGATGAAGTATTTAAGGCAACTTTTGGCAGACCAAAATCAAATGTACTTGTGGGCCAGGTTATAGAGTCTGGTACCTGCATGAGGAGAAGGTTGGGTTTCCTCCACTTAAAACTATGAACAGCTTTGTCCTTTGGAACCAAAAATTCACTGATGATCTGAGAGTCAAGATGAATTTCACAGTAAGTTATATGGACCACATGGTCTAAATCAAATTAGTTTTAGGCTACACTACACTGGATCATACTGATAGACTCACCTCTGAGAAAGGGAACTTGTCACATGCAAGCGTTTTCCTGTGAACAGAAACTGTTAGAATTCTAAAGACTGAAAACACCATAATTAATAATATTTATTCTTAAGCAAGTGTGTAATAGTACTAATAACAGTGTAATTGTTTTGGTTACTTTTAAAGACTTCACTTTTACTGCTTGGCTTTTTACATTAGATTTTTAGACATGAGATATTTGTACACTGCAATGCTAACTCACTTTTTAATGTTACTTTCAATAGAGGAGACCTGGCGAGCATGCTCAGTGCAGTGCCAATCACATGGACACTGGGAGTCATAGTCTTGAGGGTGGCAGAACTGCTTACTGTCACAGAACACACAGCCACTACGCTCATGAGATTTAGCAGAACCTAGTGCAAGCAGAAGAGAAAAAAAACAATGCATAAGGAAACAGGCTACAAAATCATGTTACAATAAACATCTTGTTTTTAAAGTATGTTCGACCATCTGATGTCAATACAGTACTGTGCAAAAAGCCTTGAAATAGTTCAAAACAATTGATCTTGGTTTCTGTCTGTAAAAAATTATAAAACATCAGAAAATAACAAATACATACAACAAACAAACACAGTAAAATGTAGCAATTATTTGTTTAATAAGTTGTTAATATGTACACCGATCAGGCATAACATTATGACACCTCCTTGTTTGTACACTCATTGTCTATTTGATCAGCTCCACTTACTATATAGTTGCACTTTGTAGTTCTACAATTACAGACTGTAGTCCATCTGTTTCTCTGCATACTTTGTTAGCCCCCTTTTACCCTGTTCTTCAGTGGTCAGGACCCCCATGGACCCTCACAGAGCAGGTACTACTTGGGTGGTGGATCATTCTCGGCACTGCAGTAACACTGACGTGGCGGTGGTGTGTTAGTGTGTGTTGCACTGGTCTGAGTGGATTAGTCACAGCAGTGCTGCTGGAGTTTTTACACACCTCAGTGTCACTGCTGGACTGAGAATAGTCCACCAACCAAAAATATCCAGCCAACAGCGTCCTGTGGGCAGCGTCCTGTGACCACTGATGAAGGACCAGAGAATGACCAACACAAACTGTGCAGCAGCAGATGAGCTATTGTCTCTACAAGGTGGACTGACAAGGTAGGAGTGTCTAATAGAGTGGACAGTGAGTGGACACAGTGTTTAAAAACTCCAGCAGCACTGCTGTGTCTGATCCACTCGTACCAGCACAACACACACTAACACACTACCACTACGTCAGTGTCACTGAGAATGCTGAGAATGATCCACCACCCAAATAGTACCTGCTCTGTGAGGGTCCATGGGGGTCCTGACCACTGAAGAACAGGGTAAAAGGGGGCTAACAAAGTATGCAGAGAAACAGATGGACTACAGTCTGTAATTGTAGAACTACAAAGTACTGTATAGTAAGTGGAGCTGATCAAATGGACAATGAGCGTAGAAACAAGGACGTATGGTCGTAATGTTATGCCTGATCGGTGTATACAGTTAGAATAGTTAAAAAAATGCAGGTTTGATTCCTGACTTCTTGCTGCACTCCAGTTGCATTCCACTGCATGGATTTGTTAAATGCAATCAGAGGCACACCTCATGAATTCATTAAGGTCCTGTTTAGCTGAAGCAGGTTTTGGATGGTAACTGAAAATACTGGACTTCATTGAGGCTAACTGCAGAGATAAATTACTTTACATCATTTTTTTTTTGGAGGACCCTCTGTAAATGTGTCATAGATGCTTAGCTTGCATTTAACGTACGTTTATGCTAAATATATATTATATTTACTTTAATTTACCCAAACCCTAAACCTAGATCAAACCCTAACCCTAACCTCAACCCAAAACCAACTCAAAAATCCTAAGCCTAACCCAGGTACTAATCCTAACCCTAACCCTGTTAATAAAATGGGAGCTATCTAAATAAATCATTTTATCAGTTTTTGCAGTCCTGTATTTTATTAAAATGTGAGGATCATGCTGCTATAAGAATGCCAGTTATGCTTTTCCATATAATACTGAAAATACCATAAACCAAAAATGAATCCAAAACATTCATATACTGACCAGGGTGACGACACACCAGACAGTGGCTGACCTTCTTCACAGCAACCTCCAGAGTCTCTGAGCCATCTCTCTTCCACTCAATGAACCTTTACATTTACAAAGGACAATGTAAGTCAAAATTGCTGGGTCATTATTTTATTGGACTTCCTCTGTTCACTAAAAAAAAAAAATATATATAAATCGGTCAAGCTTTATGATGATTAATGAGAGCAATTTTGAGCTCTACAGATGATCATTCTCCTAAATCTTCCAAGATAAGAAAACTTTACAGTACAATCACACCTACACGGATACATTACATAACTTACAACATACTCCTAACACATTATGAAAAGACTAGGTAACTTATACTTTTCAACTGATATTTAGACTCTTATGGCAAGTGAAAAACACACTAAACAAACAGGGATCACACTATCCACCATGTAACTTTTTGCTGAACTGAACACAAAACACCAAACTTGCACAAAAACACATGCTGTCCAGTTTCTAGGAGACAATGATAGCAAGAAACATGGAAAAACAGGGGTCTTTTGCGCTTTAAAATTACATTGGTTATTTATGAAATCCACTAATATAGAGTCTACACTGTACAAAAAACTAACAAGTCTGACAGCAGAAGTGCCACACAAAACCTGTTAAATAAGTAAAAGTATGTTTTCTCAATTACAGTAAGTATGTGAAATTACAGTAATATAAGCAGTGTTAATATACAGTTTATCTGTGGTTTATTTGCATGCATGTAACTCAAAAAATGAGTACTGCCCATTACATTTTACAATACTTTGACAGGGAAAATACTTTTTCCAATGTAAATTAAATCTAGATTATGTCCAAATTACATCCAGTTTCCAGTCCAGTTTCCAAATGAAATCAAATGTAATTGACATACTCCAACAGGCTTGGAGGGCAAGCAATTGTGCCTCTGTGCCCCTCAAACACAATTTTGTCCCAGCCATCGACTCTGATTGTCCCAAAATCTGCAGACTAGAGCGAGCACTGACTCACTGATTGTAAATCGCTGCTATCATCAAGGCAAAACTCGAGTCATTTAACTGTGGCTTTAGGTGTGCATGTGCATCTGCTTTGCCACAACAAGCCTGCAGTTGAGCATGATCTAAACACAACCACCTGCTTTGTGCAGCAGCTGTCTTCTAACCCACTAGATTCCATTGATCAGCAACCTGACCATGTTTGAGTGAAGTACTGCTTTAAAAACCCTTTTAAGAATACCTGTGTGTACCTACTTTTGAAGAAGAGTTTGTCCATTCAGATTCTGTATCAACTTCAGAGTTTGCTCTTTCCCAACACCTGCAACGCCCTAGAAGAGCAGAAAAGAAGCACTTGGCTTTCATACTTTTCTCTTATAAGTGGTTATCACTCAGCATATATCTATCCAAGGTTAAAAACACATGTAGTTGAAGACATACCTTAGGAATGTAATCGCAGCCAAGGAGCACAGCCAAGCCCACAAGTGTCTCACGCTTCAGGTGCAGCTCATTCTCCACTCTAGACATTTTATAGCAGTCTATCTGAGGGTCCTGGGAAGATGTGGAGAATGTTTGGATTAGAAACCAAAAAAAGAGAAACTGATGATAAATCCACCATTTAAAATACAAAGCTAGTCTGAAGGAATAACCAGCCTTCTCTAGGAACTCTGTAGCTGGACAAAACTATGGACACATGACTTGGAGTCTTTAGGATAGAGAAGTGAATAACATATCAAATTTTACCCTTAAACTGCAAGCTTATTATTATTTATTTTATACTTTGTAATCTTTGGACATATTATTCTGTAACTACTATAAAACAAATATATAGGTCCTGTAGTTATGGGAGTAAGGAACTGAAGGGTGGCCCCACATACAAGTCTCTAATGAGGGTTACATCTTGACAATCAATACATTCAATGTACTACAGGATGCAAAACTCATAAGGTAGTATATGCACTGCATATTTTATTGATTTTTAAAGCGATAAGTAGTACATCAAATATCTGCAGCAAACTGTTAAAAAATAATAAGTGTAAAATAATTATTAAAAAATTCTGCAAATGTTAATGCATTGTTACTTTATATTTGTTTTACTTTAAAGAATGGAAAATCTAACGTAGTAATTGTGGTATGTGCAAATGTTCGGACATCCTACTAAGTCAGCCCTTAAGAACAGTCCCCTTTGATGTACAGTTTGGATCAGTGTTGTAGAAGCCTGTTTTCAGCTCAAAGTTTTTCACTGGCTGTCACATTTTCTTCCAAAATTTGTCACAGTCTTCCACCTATACGTGCAATGTTTCCTGGGCTACTGACTGCCACATAACCCCAAAACATCCACCCCCGCACTTAACAGCTGGTAAAATCAAAATAATCAAAATAAAATTGCAGCAGACCCTCAATTACCTCCTGCTGTCTTGCCTGTTTTGAAATAACCCACTTTTTTTTCATAGTTCCCTTCATTGCCATTTCTTAATGACATTTCAGACAGTGGAAATTGCAAGCTGGAAATGCTCTGATATCTTTCTATAACCTCCTCCTGCACAGTAGGCATCAATTTCAGATCCTGCATTTTCAGATCCTCAGCCAGCTGCTTAGAGGAGCCTATGGTTCTTGAGTGTTAGCTAAGAGTTTGTGTCCAATTATGCAAGATAGGTAACTAATAATTTGTTCAATCTATGAGAGCTAAAGTGACTGACAGAGTGTATTTAAACTGCCAAAAGTCATTATCAAAAATATGTCAAAAGCTTCAAAGATTTAATATTTATGACAGAGCTTTCATTCAGACAACAATTAATCAAATGCATTTTGAAAAGTAAATGTAAATGTTCTAAGCAGAACCCGGGCTGACAGCTTTTTTGCGCCAAACCAAAGTTACTGTAGTTTTGAAATTTTTATTACTTTTTAATTTTATTTAGTGTTTTAATTTTGTTTTTTTAATTCCAATTTAGTTTTGGTTAGTTTTAAAAGTACATTAATGTTTTTATTTCTGTTTTTATTTACTGAAGTATAAAAGTTTAGTTTTTATCTAGTTTCAGATTTAGTGTTTAGTATTATGATGAACACTGAGATAGCAGGTATTTAATAAGGTTAGAATAAAATTAACACAGCACTAGACTTAGCTTGGCTCGGCTCCAGCTTTCCTTAAAGACGGCCGAACACAGAAAAGTTCCAGTACTAAACGCTCATTCATACACTGAAGAGAAATGTTTTTTTCTCAGTAATTCTATTTCATTTTAGCTCGTTTTTCATGGGAAAGTTTTAGTTTTTGTGTTTTTGAAAAGTGTCATTTTTATTTTTATTACAGTTAACAAGCACATTTTTCAGTGCAGGTTTTCATTTTTCATTTTACAACCCCAATTCCAAAAAAGTTGGGACGCTGTGTAAAATGTAAATAAATGTAAATAAAAACAGAATGCAATGATTTGCAAATCTCATTGACCCATATTTTATTCACAGTAGAACATAGAACACATATAAGATTTTGAAAGTAAGACATTTTACCATTTCATGAAAAACTCTAACTGATTTAGAACTTGATGGCAGCAACGCATCTCAAAAAAGTTGGGATGGGGCTATGTCTACCATTGTGTAGCATCCCCTCTTCTTTTAACAACAATCTGTAAACGTCTGGGAAGTGAGGAGACCAATTGCTGGAGTTTTGGGAGAGGAATGTTGTCCCATTCTTGTCTGATGTAGGATTCTAGCTGCTCAACAGTCCTGGGTCTTCTTTGCTGGATTTTTCGTTTGAAGATGCACCAAATGTTTTCTATTGGTGAAAGGTCTGGACAGCAGGCAGAACAGTTCAGCACCCGGACTTGTCTTCTGCGAAGCCATGCTGTTGTGCTGGATGCAGTATGTGGTTTAACATTGTTTTGCTGAAATATGCAAAGCCTTCCCTGAAAGAAAAATTGTCTGGATATGTTGTTCTAAAAGCTCTATATACTGTTTAGCATTGATAGTGCCTTTCTAGATGTGTAAGATGCCCACGCCATAGGCACTAATGCAACCCTATACCATCAGAGATGCAGGCTTTTGAACTGTGCGCTGACAACAAACTGGATGGTCCTTCTCCTCTTGAGTCTGCAGGACACGGCGTCCGTGGTTTCCAAAAAGAATTTCAAATTTTGATTCATCTGATCACAGAACAGTTTTCCATTTTGCCTCAGTCCGTTTTAAATGAGCTTTGGCCCAGAGAAGATGGCGGCGTTTCTGGATCATGTTGACATATTACCAGACTTTTCTTGAATCTGTCCTAACTTTTTTGAGATGTGTTGCTGCCATCAAGTTCTAAATTAATTAATGTTTTTCATGAAATGGTAAAAAGTCTCACTTTCAACATCTGATATGTGTTATTGTGAATAAAATATGTGTCTATGAGATTTGCAAATCATTGCATTCAGTTTTTATTTACAATTATTTACATTTTACACAGTGTCCCAACTTTTTTGGAATTGGGGTTGTAGTAATAGTTTTAGTTATTTATAATAACCCACTTAGAGACCATACTAGCTAAAGAGCTAAAAGCAGAGAATAGAGTAGAAGAAGAAGATGGAGAGGAAAGGGTTGTGACAACTCAACACAGAGAATAGTACTGATGAACAGCTAATAAATAGTTATTAGGCAATGGGCACAGTAGTCTAAACCACAATCAAGTACAATATTGTTAAATAAAATTAAGATTAAAATGATTAGAAGTCAAAATTGCCTAGCTAAAAATGCCTAGTAAAAATGTATCAAGTAGGATCAAGTACTGAGTAATCTATAGACTGCAGTGGAATGTCTTAGTACATCTAGCATCTTTCAGCATAGGTGCAAAACGGTCTACTTTGATTTTTGACTTGACTTCTTTCACAAGTACAGTAAAAGAAGCTCAAAGAAATACAGCATGATAATTCTTTGTTCTCTGGTGAACAGCCCCGTTTCTTCCAAGTACTTGCTCATTATGTGATTAAAAGTAAGTGAACTTTTGTGTTTGTGACTGGAAAATACTCTGAATAAGTACTGTGACTTTCACTCTCTGTATCTCTTAACTGAGCAGGGGCACTCCAAAGCTAGAGCTAGGAATCACAGTTGTAAATGTATCAGAATATTAAGCATAGAATATTACGCAACTACCTTTGTGCTCATGTTGAAGTTCCTGTAAACAGTTTGAGCTCCATACAGGAATGCATCTCCATCACTAGTGATGCAGCCATCCACCAAGCCCTGTGCATCCAAGAAAGCACACATTGCCTCTGCTTCGCCCACTGCAGCTACCCACGGTACACCCAGACAGTCTAACATCTCAGCACACTGAGAGAGAGAGAGAGAGAGAGAGAGAGAGAGAGAGAGAGGGAGAGAGAGAGAGAGAGAGAGAGAGAGAGAGAGAGAGAGAAAGAGAGAGAGAGAAAGTAAATCACTGAATATTTAGCAATTTAAATGTTTTAGATAAGAAAACTAATCTTAGACTTAATTCCAACCCAGAACATGAATATTAATAAAATACTCAGTGACTTTGTTATGCATGAATAAGACGGGTCCACCAGAAACCAAAGTGGCAGTGGTAGCGTATGTAGTTCTGGTGTGACTACACCAAAGCTAGGAGTGGTGTTTAGGATTTATTAAGTCCACAGTAACAGATGGGCAATAGTCAATAACTGTACAAAATGCAAGTATGGTAGGCATTTCTAATAAAATTGCCAATAACGTGTAGATACAAGATGGATCTAATGAATTAGACTCTGTGTATGACAGGGTTACCAATTATACAGTTGACACTGTACACACAGAGAACTACTAGGGGTTGAAACAGAATACACTCTTAGGTTTACCTCTCTAAGGACAGCCTTAAAGCGCCCCCTGCCTGTGTTTTTGTCCAAAGCCGGTTTAGGGTAACTCTTGGTTTTGCGACTATAGAACACCATCTCTGTCCTCTTGCTCATAGTTTCTGCTTTGATCTTGGGAGCTTCTCCCTCCATAACAAACACAAGCTTCACACCCATTCGAAGAAGAGAAGACGTGCGGAAAAACAAATTGCTGCAAAACAGCAAAAAATATGCAAATTAAGCTAAAACCATTGCAAACAAACATGGTTAACAAGACTGCACCTATAAGTTACATTAATACTGTTAAAGGGCCTGTATCATAAAAAAAAATTTACTCTTCTCACTTTTTTGGAAATAAAAGTGTGATGTAGTATGTAAATGAGGCACAATACAGAGGTCATTGTATCATTCTAAAAAGGCATAGTAACAGAAAAGCCTGTTTAATTTTAAGGGCTAAAGAGAGGTTGGAAAATGGTCATCTAAAAAGTAGTGAATGTTTTTGGTCTATAAAACCACACAAATGTTATAAATGGACCTCAGGGGAAAAGAAAAATCTAGGATATGGGCTTTTAAACAACTGAATGGCCTACAGATCAATCGGATGCATGTATGGATCCAAAGATGGAGATTCAACTGCATCAATTTAGAACTAAGTTAGAACTAATTATAATAATGTTAATATAATAATAGAAATATTAACAATACTCAAAAAAAAGAATTTGCTATCAAGCTAGTTTAATCCAAAAAAAATGGCAAAAAAAAATTCAACAAGTTGCATCTCTTTATACACTTGAATAGCATTTGGAGACAGCCAATGTCTCTCTCTGAATAAATTCCTCTTTCTTACCGCAAATGAGGTTTTGTGACTTTGCCCAACATGGCTTGGACATGTTGGGCTTCGCAGATCCAAAGACTCAGATCCACAGCCAAAGTTTTTCCTGTTAGACTGTACAATGGCACAGACTCTCGCACTGGAGTCAGAATTGACCACAGCTCAGTCACTCCCATGACTGACCAGCAAACAGGTAACCCCGTCTGATAAAAATAAAGAAATAAACACAGAAACATTAACCAAAACCATTTTCCAGTTATTAATTTATTTTTACACTATCTGGAAACACAAGCTGCCATGTATATTGTGTGAACATTTCCTGATGAATGGTCCAAAATTCTTTAGCATTGTTACATTTTTTTTTTTAAAACAGCTAACACACCCCAATTACACATTCACTATCATCAACAAGCAACTCAAACTGTTGACCCAGGGCCTATATTCACACTTAACTAGGATTTTATTTACTATGACAGGACTAGATCCTAGATCAGCACTCTTACTCTGAGAATCTTTTCGTATACAGGCCCGGGTGTCAGTTCTTGGGATAAGACTGGAAACCACTGTATTAAGTGTTTTCCGGATACATCAAGCCTGGTCTTAGACAATGTAATTTAGTCTACGAGACTATGCTTAAAAGTGCTGGTTGGTTTGTCTTCAATGATACCTTCACATGATGATAACTGTAAGCTGTAATAGCACTGAAAGATATAAAATCATGTTTGACTTTTAAACTGCATTTTGAAACCCCGTTTTCTTGCAGGTTGGCCTCTTCCATTTTATGAAATCACAGAAAAAACTGCCTATTTGGCCTATGGGGGGAAAGTGTGTTAATTTTATTTTATTTTTTAGCAGTACACTATTAAACTCTGCCTCCAGAGGGTTTCACTGTCCTTTAAGAAAGAAGCAATTACAAACATTTTAGCTCACCCATCTGAGGACAGGCTAATCTGCAAAGAAAGCAATCCACAGTGTCACAAAAGATCAATAGTGTTATACACTGCTCATCACTGGGTTACTCAAAAACAGTAAACTGTCTTTTAAAACTAATATTAATAATAACTAGACCTGTCACAATTATTATATCATTGCCTAATCTCAATTATATTAGACGATTGTAATTATTTAAGCTGACTGCAATCATTTTCTATAGTCAAATTTTACACTAACACTATGCAGTGACAAAGAAAATGTCAATTGAGTGCTTTGAATTAAGTCAAATAAATGTAAATCAATGAAAGCAGTGAATGTATTCATTGAGATATCATGGGGCTTATGAAAAAAAGTTTCTAACTTAGTGCTCTGACTTGCTTTGAGAGCAGCACTGAGTAAACCGTCAGCTAAAATTTTATGATCACTTGTTTAAATTTCATGAACTTTATTCATAGATCACTTTTCATACAAGTGGTAGCTCAAAGTGCTTTACAAACAGCTGATAAATTAAAGGGAAGAAAGTATTACATAAAAGCATATTAAACTAATCAGTTCTGCTCCAGCACTCACAAAAAATTTACAGGTGCAAAGAACTGTTTGTAGAATCAAACGCTAAATGAAAGAGATGTTATATTTTCAAATGTTTCTTAAACGTGTATACCAAACTTTACTATCTAATAAAAGGTGGGATTCCACAATTTAGAAGCATTATAACAGAAATAGGCCTTTCGATGTTTTCTTTATAAGGTATTTGCCGAAGGCCAGTATCTGCAGATCTAAGATCACGTGCTGGAACAAACAGACAGACGTTCTGTGAGGTACACGGGTGCTTTAATGTTATTTAGAACCTTAGAAACTAGCTAGGTTAGTCAGATAGCTGACATTCATAGCTACAACAGAAATGGTTCCAGACACAGACCATTATTAAGAAGTAAAGTAAGTAACTTATGGGCTTGACAGCACTGTGCTAGTAGAAGTCAAGTGTAAAGCCAGACAAGCATAACGTTACCAATTTAGACTATATTTTCAAGAGTGTATTACAGCTTCTCATTTTTCATGTAAACCGTTTAACTACAAAAGCGCACCTACCTAGATAGATATCCAACAATATTTTGCTGGTGTGTTGACAAAAGCACTAAGTTAACTGTAGATAACGAACGAAGCAATGTCTGTTTAGCTGTATTGTAGTTTAGGTTACGTTTATAACACCATCTGCAGAATGCTTCACACACGCCCCACTACATTACAATTAAAGAATAAGCTCACGCGAACTCAACTTGCTAACAATAGCTAAACTGGTTTAACGTTTCCCAACGAACTGTTTGAATTCGGCGCTGCATTTTTTTTTCGGCGGCTCATTCCTAATGCAAATATTCACCTCATGTGCCCCTAGTGTCGGGGAGCGCAGGGTTTTGCATCTGACTGTTTTGTATCCAGTTTCAGCCTCCCCTCAACGTCTTATTTCCATCACTGGTGCTGTATTTGTGATATAAGTTACTCTATTCCACTGCCGTGTTTTTTGTTCACAAAAAATAAAGTCCATGCATGTAATGTAAATTGATCGTGCATTTTAAAGTGTTATTTAAGACAATATTTTCTCCTATTTCGTCATGTGTAACAAGTTTATACAATTTTCAGTTTGTCATGACGTACAAACCCGTTTTAGTAAAGCGTTATATGAACCGAATAATCTCAGTGTGGTGCAAGCCGAAGACTTGCAAACAGTAAATCTGAAGTGTCTTGAATGCTGCATGATTGAGCTGCATGATGACGTGTCTCAGTGGCTGTTAGCTGGCTTAAGCTAAACTGAGGACTGGTGGTGTTTGCTCTGCAAGCCTGTCTAAAGATTAAAATCGGCGTCAACATTCAATGTAAGTGTTTGTGAATGTTCGTGATTATTGTAGTTAGTTTCTATCCTTGTGATTATTTTGTCTCTTCGGATGTTTTGAACTTTTCTTTGAAGGCGTTGACGTAGCTCCATGGGATAGCTAGGCTAATTTAGCTGTCTAATTTAGCCTCTGCCCATCTTTGAAATATGGAACTAAATGGCGGTATTTCTCGAAATAAGCCATAGCTGCTTTACCGTGTATACTGAAGTATTGACATTTTCACTGGTTAATTGGGTAAGCTAAGTGGTAGCTGTGCTAATTAAAGAACTCCACAGTGGATGAAATTTCGCTTTCCATATGTTCTTCTCGTATAGGAGTTGGGATGTATGAGTTCTTACTATTGTAGTCTCTGTCTTTCTGGTTCACTCCATGCAGCTGTGGTTAGATCATTTTTATGTCGATAGACTTAAGCATTGTTTGTACTCAATTGCACGGCTCAAAACCAGAAAGATGTGAGCTAACATTTACATCAGTGGTGAATCCATTGAGCTGTCTATCACAAAGAAAGTTATCCTCCTTACTTCCTTTGCTGTGTTGAATCAGTTTCACATTTCTACCAGTATTTCATGGCCATTTTATGTTTTCTTTAAACAGTATGGTGACCGACGTACAGCTGGCCATTTTCGCCAACGTGCTTGGAGTCTCCCTCTTCCTGCTGGTGGTGTTGTACCACTACGTGGCTGTGAACAATCCAAAGAAACTTGAGTGATTCGCCCCCCCCATGGATGCGACTCTTAAGGTAAAGTATTCGAGGCAAACTCCTCAGTCATGTCTGCAGAGAGCTGCAGTCAATTTTGTGTTCGTGTCATAAAGTCCAGGCTTATGAATTTATTATTTAGATTATATGCCTGCATCGAAAAGACATAATGTTTATAATTGTTTTCCCCTGTAGGTTCAGGTTGTGATTGGCGGTCACAGGGACCACTGACAAGGAGAAAGAAGATGATGCAGTCTGTAAATGAATGTTTTGTAAGACAATGTTAATAAATTTATAAATGTATGGTCTTGTGTTGTTAATACATACTAACAGTTATTGAAAAAACAACTGATGGTTGTGTTTCTGTACAATCCATCCATAGGTAATTAGGACAGCAGGTGCATTTTAAAGGCTTTGATACAACAATGCATGTTAAACAAGGGAAAAAGGATTTAGTCATTTAGATATGTAAACAGCTTCAGACACAAATGTCTGAAAAGATCTTGGACGAGGTGGGAATTTGAATCACACAAAAATGCATATAAAAAAAAAACCTGTCTAATCGATTCTGAGCGTCAGGTACTGGCCATGACTGATTAAGATGTGTGGAACCATTAACATAACTAGCCATGTCTGCTGTTGTAATTAGCCATGTCTGATGTCAGAGTACAGAATGAGGAAAAGTTTGCCTAAATTTTTAGAAACCACAGTCATTGTTTGTATTTGCTGCCTCACTTAACCCAACTTTTGATGAGCTTGATGCTTTTCAGTTTTATCCTCTAAACGTTTGCCCAGATAATTTTGCTTGGAGTCTGACATACCAACATCAAAAGGAAAAAGCAATACAGATCCTTCTGGTGGAACTGAAGCACCACACATAGTGTTCACTGGATATTTGTGAAATGTGTTAATTTTTAAAAATCAAGACCTATATAAAATAAATTAAACACTATCAAAGGCTAACAATTACACATATACGCAGAAGTGAGTTAAACACTTGGTTACATACAGAAGGATAAGTGGCTTAGAAAATGTGTGTGTACTTTCCCATTTTCAAATAATAATAATTTTACTTGTACTCAAGTATATTTGTGAGGCAAATAATCTACCTTTTCCACAGTTAAATTTTCGTTATTAATATTTACTAATGCCTGTTGCTGTTTTTAATTTCTGATACATTGGGGAGAGCTTCTGGACTGCTTGGTGATTGGTCAGACCTCTGACTTTGGAGCTTCAGCATTGTATCTTAGACCAACATAATCCAAAAAGAGACAGAGACAGTGCCTAACACACTTCTTTTTCTTAGGTGCTGGTTGTATTAAGAATTTCCACCGGGACTTTGTACTTAAGGAATTTTTGACCTGCTACTTTTGTACTTCTATGCAAGTTGTTTTTGGAAAGTTATCTTTACCAGAGTCATTATTTCACAAAAGTAACAATACAGGTAACAATATAGGTTTAAGCTACTCTACACACCTCTGCACATACACTATATTTGAACGTTACATTAATGGGATAATTCACCATGAGCATAAATGTTGCTAATAATGAATGAAAGCTATTAGGGCCTAGCTTGATATCATTATTAACTTTTTTGGGTGAAGTAACTAATACTGTAGTTAAATATCCAGCAACTCACATCAAACCCACCTTTTAGTACATGCACACACAACAGAATGTGGCAGAAGTGGCATCTGCAAAATTGCAGATTTTAAGTAAGTGGTACTGTTTCCAAAAAAAAGCTAATTTCCCACCCACACATGGTATGTGTCAACATTTACATTAACTGAATGTGAAAAGTGTAGGTCTAGATGAATGAAATATTGCAGGAAGATATGCCTATGCAAAGAAACTATGGTACATTAGAAATAAGGAGCAAGATAGTTCCAAAGGCAGTTTTGGGGCACAAGGCAATTGTTTGACTAGAGCTTTTTGCTATTTACTGCTCTGTTAAAACTGCAGGAAGCTGAGATTCTTTAGTTTCATGCAAACATACTACCACAGTTCCAAAAAAGTTGGGATGCTGTGTAAAATGTACACACAAAAACACTTTCTCTAAGCTGCTGATCCTTCTGGGTCATGGGGGTGTAATAAATAATAAATGTAAAAACAGAATGCAATGATTTGCAAATCTCATAGACCATATTTTATTCACAATAGAACACAGAACACGTTGAAAGTAAGACATTTTACAATTTCATGAAGAACAATAACTCATTTAGAACTTGACAGCAGCAATGTACCTCAAAAAAGTTGGAACAGGGCCGTGTCTACCATCGTGTAGCATCCCCTCTTATTTTAACAACAGTCTGTAAACATCTGGAAAGTGAAGAGACCAATTACTGGAGTTCTGGGAAAGGAATGTTGTCCCATTCTTGTCTGTTGTAAGATTCTAGCTGCTCAACAGTCCTGGGTCTTCTTTGCTGGATTTTTCGTTTCATGATGCGCCAAATGTTTTCTATTGGTGAGAGGTCTGGACTGCAGGCAGACCGTTGCATACAGGAATTTCTTCAGATTCTCTGATGTTATGTACTGTAGTTGGTGAGATATCCAAAGTCTTCGCAATTTTACGTTGAGAAACTCAGCTCGCACTTTTTTATACCAAGTCATGTGAGCTAGTTGCAAATTGCTCCTCCAGCTGTTTTTTATTAGTACCACTTACGTTTCCAGCCTTTTGTTGGCCCTTTCCCAACATTTTCGACATGCATTGCTGCCATAAAGTTCTACATGAGTTCATGTTTTCAATGAAATGGTAAAATGTCTTACTTTTAACATCTGACATGTGTTCTATGTTCTATTCTGAATAAAATATGATCATTGCATTCTGTTTTTATTTACATTTATTTACATTTTACACAGTGTACCAACTCTTTTGGAATTGGGGTTGTAGCATGGTACTCCCTAAAACAGTACAAATATGCACCCCCTAACATAATTTCTTTTACCTTAAATGCAGAAAAAGGGAGGTCAAAAGTTGAACATGTAAAATAGATCAAAAAATTCAATTGACTATTGTGTTTCATTTTACAAGGCATGATTGTTGCCAGACAGACGTGTTGAATCTAATCATCAATTAAACAGAATCTGCCTGGCAATGTGAAGCCAGCTAGAAAGTTTCAAAAAACAGCACATGATGCCATGTTCTAAAGAGATTCAAATACAGATGCAAAATAAAGTCATTAAAATCTGCAAGTCTGAAAAGGGTTACAAAGCCATTGCTAAAGCTCTGAGACTCCAGCAAACCACAGTGAGTGCCATTATCCACAAATGGAGAAAATTTGGAACAATGGTGAACCTTCCCAGGAGTGACCGGCCTATCAAAATTTCACCAAAAGCATATTGATGACTCATCAAGTAGGGCACAAAACAACCCAATAAGGGTTGTTAGGAGAGACACTGAGCAAAATGGCATGGGAGAGTTGCGATATACTAACCACTGCTGACCAGAAAGAACAGAAATGCTTGTCTCGCATTTGCCAAAAAACATTTAGGTGACCAACAAGACTTTTGAGATAATATTCTGTGGACTGATAAATCAAAGGTGGAACTTTTTGGAAGACATGGATCCCATTACATCTGCCATTAAGCTAACAACACATTCCACCATAAGAACAACATTTAAACAGTCAAACATGGTGGTAGTGTGATGGTCTGGGGCTGCTTTGCTTCTGCAGGACCTGGATGACTTGTCATAATTGATGAAACCATGAATTCTGCTCTCTGATAATCCTGAAGGAGAATGTCTGCCTGTCAGTTCATGACCTACAGCTTAAGCGCAGTTGATATGAACAATGATATGAAGCACACAAGCAAGTTCACCTCTGAATGGCTCAAAATCAAGTCCTGACTTGAATCTCATTTAGATGTTGAGGCAAGACTTTAAATAGGCAGCGTGCTCAAAAACCCTCCAATGTAGCCGAATTAAAACAATTCTGCAAAAAGAGTGGTTCACAGTGATGTAAAAGACTTATCGCAAGTTATTGCAAATGTTTGACCGCAGTTGTTACTGCAATGGGTGGCACAACCAGTAATTAGGTTTAGGGGTGCAATTATTTTTTCATCTGGGTGATATAGGTTTTCACATAATATCACATAAGCAAAAGCAAAATTCCTACATACATGCTTACTGCTCTCAAAATACACTCACCAACCATTTATTACAAACATCCATCTTATACTTACACTCATCAGTCACTTGGAGTTTCATCTTAGAAGGCCACGACAAAGGTGTACAATTTCAGACTGTAGTCTATCTGTTGCCTCCTAGTTGCTTCATCATTGGTCAGATATTATTAGAGAGCCTAATGCAGTAGTAGCATGGTAGTGGTGCTGGTGCGAGGGTATCAGACATGGTGTTGCTGGAGGTTACTGCTCAGTGTTACTGCTACCTCATTATCCAGCCAATTGTGGCTCAGAAAACAACCACCAATGAAGGTCTAGAGGACACCTAACACAAACTGTGCACTAACAGATAAGGTCTCCAACTTTTGTACCAGCAAGGTGGAGCTACAAATGAGGTTCTAACAAAGAAGCTAATGAATATAGTTTAACGCATAACTGAATAATGCATAACTACAATATTACCTGCTGTACTCAACAGATAAGAAAGTGGAGTTGTCTGGAAAGGGATGACCAGGAGTCACTTAAAAAAGAAACTTTAAACCATTAAAGATCTAGTGGACTACTGATCATGTCAGACATATAGATTAAGATTAAGATTAAGTGACCCTTATTAGTACCACAACAGGGAAATTCACCTCTGCAATCTAACCTGTCTGTACAGTGAAACCCACACACTAGCGAACACACACTAGGGGGCAGTGAGCACACTTGCTCGGAGCGGTGGGCGGCCCTATCTGCAGCGCCGTTGGGGGTTAGGTGCCTTGCTCAAGAGCACTTCAGTCATGTACTGTTGGCTCAGGGTACGTGACTGAAGTGACCTTGAGCAAGGCTCCTCACCTATACAAGACAGACAAGAGAAGTTCGTAGGTGTGGGAGGGTAAAAAATTGCACAAACACATTAAAGGGCAATTCCACCAATTTTGCTAAATGTTAACACATTCAAGATGTAAACAAAGTGATTCATAGCGTTTTGATGTGAAATGCTCCACTCTAACTTACACTGGTGGAGATACGAACCAGATGTCCAAAGAGTTCAACACCTCTAAAAGCTGTAAAGTTATTACTACAAAGAGAACATGGGTGTACTCCACACAGAAAAGTAGCAAACTCAGGTCCTTCTTGCTGTGAGGTGTGGTTGGTATGGTGTACTGGGTAACACCCCTGCTTTCTACACTGTAGACTGGGGATCAAACTCCTGCCTGGGCAAGCAACCTACACTATGCCAGTAAGAGTCCTTGGGCAAGACTCCTAACATTCCCTTACCTGCCTGTGTAAAATGATCAAATCATAAATCACTCTAGATAAGAGCGTCGACCAAATGCTGTAAATGTAGGTGATAGTGATACCCACTGTGCCTTTTAATTATAATGTTTTCCTTGTAAACTCTAAGCAAGCGAACCAACAAAGCAAATAAAAAAAAACTCAATGTATTGTCAATGTCAATGTATTGCAGTAATGCCTTAAAATTACTAGTACTATATGTTGTAAAATATTTAATAATTAGATTCAAAAGACTTATCCAGACAACAACATACAGATTCTCAAATACAAAGTTGGGGAATAAACATTATTTACACATTTATTTTCAAATCTTACTGTGTTGCTAAATGTTACTAAAAATCAGATTTACTTTTAATTATTCATTCAGGAATCATTTATTGTAAATATAAAAACTATGTACATGTTGAATCACTGTGTTTGTCGTGTGCTGAGAATAACTCTATTATGTCTCTAATGTGTCTTCATCTATGGTGAAGAGCCTGAATATAGTATATGAAGAGGATAAAAACATATGGATAAAAGTAAATCACTAATATTTGTTCTGATGTTTGCACATTTCATTGACCGTGTGCTACTATTCATGCTCAAAATTTGGTTAAACAGTCTGACATAAGCTAAACAAAAATCCTACATTCATAACAAACTATTCTACTAAATAACGTAACAGCTGGCTTATTTTGTACTGGATCACTATGAACGGTGCTGATGTAAAAATCAGCAAACCTTTTTTTTTAGAACTTATATTTAAGCAATAGAACACAAGAGGGAGTGTGTTATCGCGAAATAACATCAGCACTCGCCTTCGGCTCCTGCCTCCGACCAAATCACAGCCGTGATGTTATTCGCGATAACACACTCCTCGAGTGTTCTATTGCTTTTACACAACAGTTAAATAAATAAAGTAAGAAATAAATAAACTGAGAACGCGGCGTTTAATATGTTTTAATGTTAGCAGTTCCTTCCGCCAAATTACAGTTCCTTAACAAGCAGCTTGTTGCTACGTCAGAGTAACGAACTCCGCTCACTCGCTGCACAGCCAGCAGTTCGTTCTCCAGCTCCACACAAACCAACTGACAGTTTCGGAATTTAGTGTAGTCTCATCTTCAGAGTCTAACCAAATCGGCTGTCGGTCAAATGTGATCTTAAAAGTATCCATTTTCTATTTGTGAGCAAAGTAAGAAGTAAAAACGTTCAAATGGCTTGAGAGTCTCCTACGGCTGTCAAAGTCGCTGCTTAGCAACGGCGTCTCAGCGGAGTGATAGTGTTTGTAAAAACCTGTGATGTTATGGCCAGAGCCGTATAGAGAGAGAGTAGCGTCAACGGAAGTTCAAAATGCTTGATGGTCACGTGATTCACGTAGACTTCAGATAGTTCCAGGAAGTTCTTTGCGGGCAATTTAAACCCATAAACACTCAGCGACAGAACTGCGTCTTTCGGTACTTTAAAGTCAATAAATGCGCTGATTTACAATATTTCTATAGAAAACCAACGCGTGTATGTGTAGTTACAACAATATGATATATTTCAAAGTCAAATTCGCTGCTATTTGAGGATTAAACAGCTGTCGTTACCTGCCTTATTGACATGTTAGGTTAATGTGAACATGGTTTCAAAGTGTGTTTTCGTTGTTTCATTGCTTCGACTTTTCAGTATTATAGATATTATGTTCTTAAACTTGTATGGTAGTTAAGATCAGTCATATCCTAATGTTTATTGATATACTGAGAGGGAGTGGAAGGGATGTTTCAAAATTGAGATCAGATTAATTTTCAACATAAATATAATTAACATATGATATATATATATAATTAATGGTTGTTTCAGTTATCCCAAGGCCTAGATAATCTTAATGACTTGATGACCACTGTAAACTCTATGACTTTCCCAAAGGACAGAAGGAGAAGGAGCCAAAGAAATTTGTTTGGCTTGCATATGAAAAAATCTGTATTAAAAAGCGTACATTAAAATACATCACATCCAGACAGGACATAATAAACACATCTATTTATATTTGTTTGTACACATATAAACATATTTTATGTATCTTGCCTTTTTACTATGCACATATTTACTGCAATGGATTCATTAAATAAAGCTGTAACGAACTCAAACGTGAATAGCCTGGCAGGCAGTTTGTCTGTGCCCTTTTCTCCATGTTGTCCTTGCATATAGCCCCCAGCATGGTTTGCTCTGCTGCATGGAGATGCTTCAGTCGCTCGGAGAAAGGAGTAAAAATGTTTGGTTTCTCCACTGACACAGAGAGAAGAAAAAACTGCTGGCTCAAGTCAGCAGGAGCAATTACTGAATTACTGACCATCACTAAAGATTACAACAACAACGTGACATTGCATACGTTTCACAAACAAAAGCCACACCACTGGGAAGCTTAACGTTTTATTTATTAAAAATAAGTAACAGGTAAAGAAGTGCAAAACCCAGGGAGTTGAGACTCAGGGTGCAGGGTGGGGGTGCTGTCTTATTGTAGGGAGTCTCTAGGCTGAGTTGAATCCTCCCGTGGTTCTTGCCATTAATCCAAAATCAACTAAACTGCAACATAATGTACAGATAACAGTCAACAGAATCACAAAGCCTGCAACCACTCAATTCATAAGTCTTATATTTGTTTACTCTTTAAAGCCTACAATATGCACTCTAAATCCGTATCAGTAGTGATGTATCATGAAAATAGCTCTTTCTTTTTATTGTGTAACTTAAATTAGCTCGAACTCCAAAATGGATAACGATATTCTCATTTCATCTCCTCCACCTCCTCCCCTCTACAAGCTCTGCCCCAATGTAATATTTAACTAATATTTAACTCCCACCCACCCCGTGAAAAATCACGTTTATAAGCCTTTTCTAAGATTCAACAACGGTGGATGAAATGACATTAAGAGCAGGGATTTTACAATTACTAGGTTGTTTATGGTTAACATTATGGGTTCCTAACTTTATTCAGTACCCCAGCCTGATCTGTTATCTGTTAATGTTTCTTAAATTTACTAATTTAGTCAGGGATAATCCACTGACATACTCTAATATACATGTTAATTTGATTCAGATGTGCTTATTATGTACAAACTGATTCTTTAATTGTTTTACCCTTTTAAAGTGAATCACAACCGGGATATTCTGCTGCAGCTCGGCCGCGCTGCTAGTATTTGCTGCTAACTTCCGGGAACTATTGAGGGGCTCCATGATCCGTCATAGCTGTAAAAAAAAAATGGTCCATTGGAGTGAACGGAGTTGACGCAACTCTCTCTCTAGAAGGCTCTGGTTATGGCGAAATAACAGCACGGTTAGAACGCTTCTCAACCAATCAGTTTGCATGGCCGGAACTAACTGTTGTATAAACATACATATAACTGAGATACATTTTAAACTACCAGTTTAGTGCAAGGAAAACCAAAAAAGATGGCTTGGAAAGAACTACTAAAAATGTTGGGAGAGTCAGACATATATACAAAATGCTAGAGATAAAGGGAAAAACGCACCACACTGAGAAGACTGTCAGATCAGAGCTCTCTGATAGAGGGTTCTGAGTCAAGGGTTAAAGTGTAGAAAAAGGGTCAAATGCCTTTCTGTTCAACCAGAAGTCATGTTTATTTAAGAAAAAATATCAGACAAGTGAAAAGTTTGGACTGCCATCTCCTCTAACAGCCCCCCAGGACATATAATACATAGTATAATAAATTATGTAATAATGGTATACATGTGTTGTCCACTGTCTACCCTAAAGCTGAAGCACATTTAGTGATATTGTAGAGAGACAGTGGCTACAAGTGATTAGGCATGGAATACTTTTGAAATTTGAGACACAAACATCAGCAACTACATTTAGGCACAACTCATTTTTAGATTTCCTGTCACAGGTAACCTACAGTCTACAATGGAATTACAGTTTAACTTGGAGGAGAGGAAGAAAAAGTAGAAAAACAAAGATAAGACACAGTTACAATGATGTGGTGACACCACAATGTACATCAACACTCTAAGATGATTAAGTCTAGTCAAGCATTACTTACAAATAATAAAAAAACGACAGCACAAACACAGCCTATCGATGGAAACGACCACATGATCTCTTTATTGAGCTGACTATTCCACCAAAACTGTATCAAGCAGTCTCCAGTGTCCTCGTGCTTAGTGTGTACTGTCAAAACCAAATGAAACCACAATAATTACATCCATAGATGAACCTCATTACCATCAGAGTGTAAATACTGAGACACTAGTTGGCAGGAGTCCCTGAAACACAGGCAAAGCAGGCTGAATTCACCAGGCCTGTGATCAGTGGGTTTGTGGGCCAGAAAGCTGCTTAAAGTAGCATTGATTTAAGGTAAACAAATTTCTGTAAAAGTAACATAAGCTCACACTGCAGTTCATGAAACCAAACAGCTTTCTAGCCATTAAATACAGCCTCATAGTACATCATGGTCTGCTTCATTGCTTCATCAAAGCAACCACCTTTTGAGCATATTTCTTAGAGTTACACTGTAATTTCAGAAGAACAGATTTCAGTTAGCTACTTTAGTTTCCAATATCACGGTTTGTTAAAGCTTGACAAAGAATAAAACTAAGTCATTCAGTGTGTTTTATTGTGAAGCGATCCATTCTATAGAAACTTACTGAGTCAGAATTATTTACAATCATGGTGATGGGAACCAGATGTCTGCCTCTAAAAACTCCCTCACAGAAAGTTGAATACATTAAATAATTTTGAATACACCACCTAATGTATGAGCCATTGTTTTCTGTTAGTTAAGATAAATTGTTGACCTTAAACGTTTTTAATCAATTAATGGTGGAGGGGTACATGCAGTACCCCAAAAAATTATTTTCTCAGACTCACCACTATTTTACCATCAACATATACATTACACAAAGCACTCTAAATAATTTGTTTACATCGCAACCACTAAACTATGCAGAAATGTTGTGGAATTCCCCTTTAATTAAAATGGATTATTATTATGGTTATTCAGTATAGTTCCATTCTGCTGTTTTGATGAAAAGAAACTGACTGGACTTACACAAGTGCACACACAACTAAGTGCACACACAACTAAGCTCAGAAGCACAGCAATATCGGACAGGAAAGATGCCTGAAACAGTGATGGGAGAGGCCTCAGTGATTAAACAAAATAAAAAAAAAATGTAGGCATATTCACACAGGATTATCAAATGCTGTTGGAAAAGGTTGGAAAAACTTTACATAATGTTGACTTCTCATTCAGCCTTATGAGAAACTGTAGTGCACTTTGTTTCACATTATATTACAACACCATGTAACATGAGATTAGAGATTTGTGACATATTTTATTGTGACCTTCTTTGTTAAGTGAACACGAGTTCCTGTGCTGAATTTGGTTACCCTTCTGGCCAGGGTACCAAGTATGCTGAATCTGAATTTATGAGTGGAGCTAAAATTGTGTTAATCACTGATTGGTCAAACACCATCAAAGAATTGTCCCTTAAATCAGCCAACCAGCATTTCTAAACAAGAACACGCTGTGTCATTAATGTTAAGCACTACTCTTATGAAAAACAAACACTACGTAAGTGCTAAAAGCGCACCTGGAGTTTTCTGTCTGCAACAGGTGAGTGAATGAATTACAAGAACTTGAAAATCCTCCACTGCTACTATTATTCTTGTTGGTTGTAATCACTAGATTTATTTGAGAAGTCATGTGGACAAATTATGTGACAACCTCCAGAAAGTATCATCTACTTCCGTGATTTCATGACAGACACAATTATTTGACTAGGGTACAGGCAATCACTACATAATGCCTACAGAGTCACTATAAAACGCTTAGTTTCTAGTTTAAAATGCCATGCTTCTGAGATAGGCTGTGTTGTAATATGCAGATTGGAAAGACAACAATGAATTTGCCAAAGTGGTAATGGTAGCTCGATTACACAACAAAAGAAAAAAATCTGAATCCTATCTCCATCCGATCTCTGAGATGAGATTTTTGCTTTTTAAAGCTTGTCTAGTAGATGAAAGAAAGCATTTGTATGTCAAAACACATATAGGTCAATTACCTGGACTCTCTGAAGCCATTACCAACAGAGCAAATTCCTATATTATGAGGTCTTATCCATGTGTGAATGCACAAATGTGAATACCTTTTACCCATATCCTAATAAACAAAACACAGTAATAAACAAAAAGGACTGTCAGAAAATTACTCACATTTTAATCCTGTGTGAATTTGTCCTCTACTGTTCCCAGAAACAGGTAGCTTTTCAGTTGGATGTCACAAAAATCTATTAATAAAGATATAGCATCATGGCACTGTAGCTTTAGAGTTTTTTTCAAACTCAATTTACTGTGATATTAGACTAGTGCCATGTAGTATGAGTATCAATACAAGTAATTACAGAAGATCCTACTCATTTAATCCTATGTGACGAGGGCTAAAAATGTAGTGGTGGCAAATAAGAGTGAGGAAAACGTACAGCAAAAGAAAGGACAAAAGTGCAAATAGGCATACTATAGAAAAAAAAAAAACTACTGCTTTGGATACAACAGTTCCTGAAAAGAGAGTGTATACATACACACACACAAACACACACACATACAGCTGCTACAGATCTGTTTTGTTCATTCAGTCACTGGCATTGAGTGCATACTCCATTTCATATAAATATAATCAAAGTGCAATTCAGCTAAACCATGGCCTGCTACTTGCATGACACAAGTACCTATCTGAAAATAAAAGGGTGTATATTTGATGTGTATTGCCAGCAAGCTTCTGAGTATGTCTTTGCCTCAGTCAAAAAATTTCAAACTAAAATAATAATAATAATAATAATAATAATAATAATAATAATGTATTATTAAAGCATTTAAAAGTAAGCACCGCATTAGAACTCCCTCATTCTCTTTCTGTCTCACTCACACACTTGAAGAATCACAAACTAAGTGAACACTCAGTCACTCTTGCTGTGGCTGTGTGGCCTGTGGTGGGCCTTTCTGTGTAGCAGTGTCTCTGAGATAGGCGTGCAGTGGTTGGCACGTGGGTGGGCGCAGTGGGCTGAGTCTGGTGAGTAGGCCGCTGTGGGGCATGGCCTGCAGGGAAGGGAGCAGCTGGGCCAGGCTGGGTGGCTGCAAGGAATACAGACCTGCTGTGCTGATGGAGCAGGGGCCCGCTGCTGCGCCAGCAGTGACACACCCCAACGAGCTGGATGAGGGAGATGAGGATGAAGAGGAGGAAGAAGAGGAGGAGGGGGAGAGGGGGGCGCGGGACAGGGTAGCCTGACTGTTGCCGGAAGACCGAAGCGAGAGGCGGTGGTTGAGGTGATGGGGCCGTCTCTTGTCCTGAGCTTTACACTCTAAAGGAGGACATACAGACAAGATGCAGCTGGTGACACAGGAGACATATAAGCATAAAAAAACACTTTGTTTGAATGCTGTTTTTAACACCTCAAAAGTGCATAAGGACCTATGCTGTGTAAACTCTACAGTTGTATGCAAAAGTTTGGGAACCCTGGCCAAATGACATTTTGTTGATTTTGAAGTAAAAAGCAAACACAACTTCTGTGGCAACCCATTTTTAAAAAAAGTATTTTTCTGCAACTGTTAATGCACCCGAGCGTTATTTTATGTAAAATATAAAAAATAAAAATAAATAAAATAGCAATTCTGGCATGTGAAAAAGTTTCACAAAAGGGTGTTTCTACGTGCTGACTTTGACAACCTTTGCACATGCCACAATGTTTTTGTTCATCAAATATAAAGTAACTGTGCATTAATCTTTACTGATTAAGCAAAACTGACTAACTTGAGGCTACTTATACAACTCAAGGGTAAATAGATATTAAAATTGCATTGAAGCTGTTGCTTTTAGGAGTCTCCGATGTCCACTCCATGTTTTTCATTAAAACAGCCAAACCAGGAAGGACATGAAGGGATCTTCGTTTTTCACAATATAGTCAACCATATTAAAGATTTTTATCATTTAATACTGCTGATCCACCTCCACTGTCATCAGGCTTTGATCGATTATGCAGGTTTGGTAACAGGATTCCTCAAAATTACTGTTTGATAACAGCACTTGGTGTTGAAAGCTTCTTAATACTAAATATAATAATAAATACTGTCTTTCCTTTTGGTAAAAAATGAACTTTTTTTAACAAAGCGAATTGAATATTATTGGTGCAAAATTTTTAAGTATTTTATTGCTCAGGCTTACATACAGGTTTGTCCCCAGTTTTTTTACATGTAATAAAGGGAATTGCTTGAGCAGTGGTTTCTGCAGCTGAAGTCTATATTTCTGTTCATCTGATCTCTTGCCAATCAAAGGGCGCCCACCAAGGACTTCACTTAACCTAATGCAGTAATAAAATTGCCCTTAAGATGCCATTGTAAACTCGCCAAAGGGAAATGGTGAAAGCATGTTAAAAACAGTACTGTAATGGAGGGAAAGACTATGAGTTAAAATGAAGCAGGTCATTCCATTTCAAAAACAAACTTGCCAGTTAATTTTTAGTTTAGCCTTTTCAGCCAGGCGTATGCTTGAGTTACCATGTTTAAACCAGGGGCACATTCAATCTCAAAAATGTTGCTATGGTTTCCAGGTTGAACAATGTTTTGTTGAAATGGTGCAAAACAGTGTGTAATGGTGTGCAACACAGGGTTTTGAGGCAGGTTTTCTCTCATCTGATGGGTTTGTCAGAGGCAGCAACGTGTATGAACCCTGCCATATTAAAAAGGCAGTGCACACAATAGATTCTAATGAAGTCCTCTACAAATGCAGCTGCTGCAGCTGGGTGTACGCAAATGCTGAAGATGTTGCAAGACGTATTTTGAAGTATTAAACACATATTTAAACTCATTTCATCAGGCTCTGAAAATTCTTCAGAAAGAATGCCATTCAAGAATGGCCTTCTCAGCTGCCGTGGTAGCAATGCTTGCCTAACACAACAGAGTTTTCAGTGCACCACCGTTTCTGTTTTAAATAGATGTGTAGATATAGAGGTCTCTCACCTCTGACTGGTCCCAGAGCTTTGTGGGTAGGCCTGTGTGCGCTGGGAGCGGAGTTACTCCAGCCAAACGTGAAGCTGGGGGAACTTTTCAGCTGTGGAGATGTCTGCTGGCTCCCGACAACAGTGCCATTACCAGTGCTGTTGCTGCGGCTCCGACTCAGAGCGTTCTCCGAAACAGAGCTGCTTAGGCCTCTGAAGTGTACAGAGAGAGTTTATTAAGTCACCATTAGGTTAAATAATGCATAAGGAATCCTGTGCACAGTAGTATTTTAAGTTAGATTGCATTAATGCTGTTCACCAAGAAATTTGTCACAGAACCTCATATTTTTGGAACAATATCTTTATAGGAGAAGTAATTTTATTTTGTTCCTTGCTATAATGTGATATCTATCGGACCACTCATTGCAAAATATTCACACAGTAAAAAGGCATTAAGTGTTTTCAAATGGTGTAAATGATAATGATTGTCTTTGGACTGGAAGAGGTTTAACGAGGTTAATAAAGCTCTTACAAGGACTTGGGGGGGCTGGAGGACTTGTTGGTGTTCCTGCGGACATTGTTGCTGAAGCCCTTGCTATTGCGCACGTGTTTGAGCATGCAGGCACGCAGGTTTACTAGGTTGCTGTGCTCAGAGAGGACTAGGCGTGGCCAAGGGTTACACTCAGCCATGTCCAGAGCTGCTATAGCAACTGCACGGCCCACCTGAGACAGACATAAACAAACAAGAAGAAACACTTGAAGAATAATCTTGTGTATGTACATTTTACAAACACAAGATTCTACGCGAGACCTAGGACAATTCCAGGGAAATTACAAGGTCTAATATGTGACCATAAGCCACTTTAAAGGTTTCTAGATTTTTTTTCTGTTTGGCAGTTTAGCAATTAGCACGCTCTACTGTAAACATGGCAATTTCTACAAATTTCTATTAATTTGCTGAGTTCAACATATTTGGAGAAAAAAGGCAAAATCTAAAATCTAAAAATCTAAACTGAAAAAACTTGACAATTTTTTGCTTTTCTTCTTATGATCAAAAACTGTTTTGTCTGTGCTGTTAAAACCTTCAACTATCAGAAATGTCTTACGAAAATGTGAGACAGATGCTCACAATTCAGAAATGGAGGAGATGTTGACCATTTGTAACAAGGGTATGACATCTTTCAAGGCAAATGTGAGTGCATCAAGGTAATGTATAATTTAAGGGCTGAACATTTCAATGATGCAAAGTCAAGCAAAGATAGAGCAGTAAAGGTATGCTGAAGGAATTACCAGTAAAGGTATGCCAATAACCCTCTAGATTTTTTGAATGAGAAAACCGTAAACGTTAACTCTGATGTTTGGTCTTGGTATGTTATATCTAGAGATTACAAGGAAAACAAAAATTAGTTGAACACTGTGGTGCAGTTTCAGTTTAATTTCTGTAATAAATTAACCCAATCAGTTTAATTAGCTATTTTTAAATTAAGCAAATAAAATCAGTTAAGTACCACTGAACCGTCAAATCCCCTCTCTGCCTCAGACCTAACAATGTATTTTGATTGTAACCACACTCGCATTATGACACAACCTCTTATGCTGGACTGCTTTACTGAAAATTATATATAACCTAGTGTGCACTGGAGCATGTTACTCTGAGTGGTGGGAGGCCAGATATAGGACAGATACCATAATAAGGACAGAAGTTACCTGTTCGTATATCTCAGGCGTGTATTTCGGAGGGAAGGCAGGAGGAGGAGGCGGAGTAGCTCGACCATTGTCGTGGCATGCAGGTGGGATGGTGTTGACTGAGCGACCGGTGTTATAATTACACTCCAATGTATAACTGCACATAAAAGCAGATTTCTCACATCATACTGAGGTCACATTGTTTTTTTCCTGCACTGGATGTTAAATGTGGCCTTATTTCTCATAAATATCTCTACTGGTGCATGAATAGATGTATAAAAAGAATTTTGTCATTAGTAGGGCTGCGACAATTATTACATAATCACCTGATAGCAATTATTTAAGCTAACCAAATTTATTTTCCAGTGCAACTGAAACTTGCCTGTGTCAGCAATGAGTAGCTTAATTCACTGAATGTTTTTCACCTGGGCAGTACAGTATGGTATATTATGCTTACAAATCTGTGATCACACATTTTGTCATCTTTCCACTGCCAATTCACCCGTATGATTACTACTCGCTGAATTTGGTTACCCTCCTCGCTTGGGTACCAATTGTACTAATCCAGAACATATGGGTAGAGCTAAAAATGGTGCAAACCATTGATTAGTTAAATGCAATCATTACAGAGTCCACAAAAAAAAAAACAAAAGAGAACACAATTGCTGTCAGTGACTCTCACGTAAAACCAAAAACACAGAGTAAGTCAGGGAAATGAGAATTGAAACTTTTCCATTGTTGCAACTGTGAAAAATCATGTGCCTACATAAGCTAAAAAGAACTCTGCATGCTCTTACGGTTCTGTAGCGTGATGGGAAACAGACCAGAGTACAGAGAGTTCTGGGTTCTGATTTGTAACTGTACTAATACTGTACTGTACTGTACTGTACTGCCCAGTGCAAAAAAAAGGCTTAAACTAGAAAGGGCATTTGACTATTTTTGGACACATAGTATGGGACTCGGCAATATCACCATAAATATAAACAGTGATTACTGTATATACCTGTGAACAAGGCCGATGGCTTTGTGAATGGCTACGCGCCCACTGCCCTCTTTAGACTGACCATCACGCTTGTCCCGTGCATACATGTTCTTCTCTGAGAAATTACAGCCGAGGAAGTCAAAATGGGCACAGTTTAAAGAGATCAGCTTTGGATACATCATGTTTTCCACCTATGATAAAAAGAAGATGAAAAGAAGGAAAAAACAGAGTAGGGAAAGTTGAGGGAAAAGGGGATAGAAAAAAATTGATGTCTAAATTAATTTGTGCTGAAACTGGATCTGCATATCAGGTGTTTGTTGCCACTGCACCGCCACTGCTCCGTCACTTTTATAAGCGACTGCCACTTCACCGCCCCTGCACTACCACCGCTCAGTCACTATACCGCCACTCCACCGTCACTTTTATTAGCAACCCTCACTCCACCACCACTGTTTCATTGTCACTTTTATCAGCGACTGATGTTCTACCAATTTGTTCTACCCATTCAGTGGTCCAAGAATGCGCAAATCATTACTACAGCATAGTAACTTGTGTTTTTCACATTAATTCAGGCTTACTTCAAGTTTATCATACAGCCCATTTGGAAACAAAATATATGGACATATAACTTAAATTTATATATTTGAAATACATTTGAAATACATTGCAATCCATGCCAAAATACATTCCTAACAATAAAATGTATTTCAGAATATACTGCCATATTAATAATAAATATATTTTAAAATGCATTTATTTTAAATGTATGCGGAAATATTACTTAGAAATGTACTATAGAAAAATTCATGTATGTAAATGCATTTATCACATATATTTAAAAAAGTATGAAAATTGTCAAAATATTTTGTCTAATGCATAAAAGCACGTGTTGTAGGTATTTAATACACTGTGAAAATATAGTCTGATGATTTGATATCTTGCTTATTTGTTGTCAGTACCATATATTCAGTTTATGTATATTTAGTTATAACTGTAACCTTCATTAAATTACATTTAATTGAAAAATATAATAATAAATACAAAGGAATGAATTTTAAATATATACTTAAGAAATACATTTTTGGCCATTTTCATATATTGCAAAAATCTATTCGATAAATACATTTGGAATATATATATTTTTTTAAAATGGGGGACTAATCTTAATACTGCAATAACTCTCTGATTGACTAATTTAGGCTATCAAAATATCCTAATTATTCTTTTACTGTTGGTAACATTTTCTGAGAAAAGGGTTTGGGCTATAAAACTACTACACTTGTAGTTGCAATGTTGGTAGCATTTTTGTATACAGTGATTTAAGCTACTGAAACATCATACCCTGTTTTAAGTAAGAAATTACATATAAATTTGCACTATGGTAGGACATTTTGACAAGGTAGCATAATTCGTCAGAACCTCACTGTCACTTCACTGACGCTTTTATTAGCGAGAGTCACTGCACCGCCACTTTTTTTTAGCCACCGTCATCTCACAGGCAGTGTTATTAGACACTGTCGCTTTTACTAGAGACAGTAACTTCACTGGTGTTCTAACAATTTGTCCTACCCATCCTACCCAGTCCTACAGAGTTTGCAAATACCTTTAGTATGTTTTATTGCGTTTTAATGTTAATTCAGTACAGACTCAGCTTAATAATACTCCTTACATTCTGATGGTGATTTAGGTGATCAAACACCCTAATTATTCTTTAATGCTGTTAACAGTTTCAGACAAGGTGATTTAGACCATCTAAATATCCTACCTACAGTTTTATGTAGAGCTCTACCTATATATATGTGGTACGGTAGGGCATTTTGACAAGGTAGCAAAATTTGTCAGAACACCAGCAGTGTTATTAGCAACTTCAGAGATTTCAATCTGTTCATAATGTGGTTGTTTGCAGATACAAGTGCACTGATTGTTTCTGTTTTTTTCCACAAGACCTCCACTGCCACATCTCTCATCTCTCTCATCGTAATATGAAATTCCCTTTGATCAACTGCAAATAGCTAAAACCTGCTTTTGTTTAACACTACTTGCACTCTTTTTTAAGGTATGCTGAACTAGACCACACAAATTTGTTAAAATTGACAGGCAAAGCTAACTAAACATTGTATTAATATTATCTTTTGTAAGCCTATTACAAATCCATTGCTATTTTGCATTTAGATAATAAAGAGAAAACACAAAATATGTATGGAAATAACAAGGCAAGCAGTTCAATTTCACGGTGGAAAAGATTAAATGTTTAATTGTGTTAGGAACATTTCATTTTCTAGATGCTTGCAGTTCCTGTCGTATACATTACGAGTCCAAGTCCTTTCCTACTTTCTTTCTTCCTTTGCTTGTTTTGGCAATGTCAAAAAAAAAAGAAAGGTGAAATTAATTACATTTGTTCATGTTAGTAAACCATTAACTCCAACATTATTAAGAAATGAATAATGCTTACAAAGTATTTAACACTTGCAATAAATGATGTTTGTTAGTGTCAATAAAATAAAGAACAACTGAATCAAGTCTTTGAATTAATTTATTCAATGAATTTATTCTATCTATGATAACTTTTTACTAATTTTTTACTTATTCATTTTTATTAATAGCTTTGGATTTATTCATTTGTCAATTACTAAATACAGTTGTTTATACTCAATATTTACTATTTTATATATTATTTACCATTTAAGAACTATTACACAAATTCAACATTTCTTTACAATGTCTTTTCACATGTATCACATGTATTTTTTTCATGTCTTTAAATCTCTCCCTTCATTCTCAGTGTAGAAATTCAAGCAGTAGCCTTATGAGAATGGGGCTTCTGACTTTCGTACTCTCACACCAATCTACCGAACTTCTCAAGTGGCAGTTCCGTGAACAGGACAGAACAAATGCACCTGAAAAAAATCAGAATAACTTCAAAAAATAAAAATAGTATAGTGCTGGATAATTCGTAGATGAGTCTAATAAAATGATGGAAAAAATTTCAGGTTTTCTCCCATCAACCAAACAACTATCACAGGACGAAGTAAATTTAAATCGCCAAATCGCTAAATACTCTCTGTAAAAAAAAACAAAATTACATGGCTAACACAACTACACAACATTTTAGTTAGGCTAGATAAATGAATCTGTAACGGGTTACTATTTACTGACATTTTTTTCCTTTTTACTGAGTAAAAAATTTATAGCCTACAATGTTTGCTTGAGGAGCGTAGCAGATTACAATAATTCCTTATCTCCTAAAAATCTTAAAACACTAAGCGCCACAAACATACAGCCCATGGCAAATCCCTTTAGAGGCTTGCGTGGCTTCTCATTAGCTGTGGCAGATGGTGTGGTATCTACCACGAAATTTGCCCCAGGTGAAGTGGCCGATAAAAGTGTCAGGTGCAGAGCTGTCCTCTAATAACACTGCCGGTGAAGTGGCATTAAATAACAGTCCCAGTCTATGATAAATGTGGCAGTGCAGTAGCTTACCGTTCACTGATAAAAGTGATGGCAAAGAGGCAGTCGCTAATAAAAGCAACAATGAAGTGACTGAGCAGTGATGGTCACTAATAAAAGTGACGGTGGAGGAGTGGTGAAGTGATAGAGCAGTGGCGGTTGCTAATAAAAGTGATGTAGCAGTAGGGGTGTGGGAAAAAAATAGATTCTTAGATGCATCGCGATGCGGACGTGTACGATTCTGAATCGATTCACGAATGTCAAAAAACGATTTTCTAAATATTTAATTTATAATGTAATGTTGACAGAACGCAAAAGGCGGAACTTGGAAGTGCGGAAGTGCAGCACCCGGACAGTCTGTGGCGGCACACAACAAAAACACAACTGGATGAGTGAGAAATCTGACCGGCTCCCTCTGCGTTAAAGCCAGGTTAGATCAGGAGTCACAACCCAAATGATAACATGTTGTCCTTTCAACAAAAATCAAACCACCTTGGGAGCCACAACATTTAATGTCCAGTATGTCTCAGGATGTAGATTAAACAATATAAACGAGAGTGCAGATTTACTTCGCTCTGCTTTAAGCTTCAGCTATAGCCGCTTTCCTCCCATCTCCGCCAGAAAACTTTTTCTCAGAAGTTGATCAGTTTCTTGTAAAATGTCTCTCAACGACTGTTTTAAGAGGCGGAATTCGCTTCTTATTCTCTAGCTTCTTGTTCGAATTTACCCATTCCACCTTAAATTCTGCCTGAGGCGCCGAATGTGAATGCGGCGCCATTTAAGGTGGAACGAGAGAAATCGAAAGAGAAGCTGACTTCAGCTTCGCCACTTTTTAGTGTTTGACAGTCTCTTGTTGCAGATTTAACGTACCAGGAAACCAACTGTGCTGCTTATAAATGCGAATAACGCATCGCTGCTATGTGACCTGCAGTCTGCACGCCAGTTCTCAGCCGTTGCGAAACAGGGCTTTCGCACTATGTTGCACACGTCCCGTCTCAGGGATATTTTAGTGACACAGCGATGCCCCCCGTCTCTACAATGAGACCAAAACCGAAGTTATAAAATCACTGAAGAAAATGGGTAGAATAGCTGTAACGTGCTGCATGGACATCCACTGCCACTGGATCTTATTTCACCGTAAATGCGCATTTTATCGCAGATGAATAGCAGCAGCTTCTCGTGCTCCAAACAAGAGCACTGAATGAGAGTCTTCTAGTTCACTTGCCACATCACTTCCATTTGTTTTACTAAAAAACTTACTGGAAGTAAATTCATTATGGATCATTACAAATACTTTGCTTTAAAAGTACCAAGTCACTTTAAATAACAATAACACCGAGTCACTTAGTCACTTTAAAAGTATATTGTCTCTATATTCTGTATATATTTTGTGTATAGTTTGTGTATATTTAATATATTTCAGTTGGTTTTTCTTGTATTTTTATTTTTACTTATTTACTTTCTGTAGAGTGATTAGCCTCACCACAAGCATTTCAATGCATAAATATCCTGACATGTTGTGCAGATGACAAATAAACTTGAACTCGAAACTTGAGCTCACACAGTGAGAAAATGTAAATGCTATACAGAAAAAAAGATGCATCGAGATGCATCGATAATCGTTTTATAATCGCATCGCAGTCCTCTGAATCGTAATCGAATTGAATCACGAGGTGCCTAGAGATTCCCACCCCTATGTAGCAGTGACAGTGAAGTGGCGGTGAAGTGACGGAGAAGTGGTGGCGAGGTGCTGGTCGCAGATAAAAGTGACTCTGAAGTGGCAGTCGCTGATAAAAGTGACAGAGCAGTGGTGGTGAAGTGGCGGACGCTAATAAAAGTGATGGTGGAGTGATGGAGCAGTGGCGGTGCTGTGATGTTGCAGTGGCGCTCACTAATGAAGGTGACAGTGGAGTGGCACTGAAGTGACAGGGCAGTGATGGTGCAGTGGTGATGAAGTGGCGGTCACTGATAAAAGTGATGGTGAAGTGGCATTTGCTGATAAAAGTGACGGAGCAGTGGAGGTTGCTGATAAAAATGACAGCAGTGGCGGATGCTAATAAAAGTGATGGTGAAGTGATGGAGCAATGGCGGTGCAGTGGCAGTCTCTAATAAAAGTGATGGTGGAGTGGCGGTGAAGTGATGGAGCAGTGGTGAAGCAGTGGTGGTGAAGTGATGGTTGCTGATAAAAGTGGTGGTGAAGTGGCTTTTTTCTGCCGCACAAGAGCCACCGCTTCCATCTGTCACCCGGCATGCAGAGATCCAACAGAGGGTTTTTAGTGAGATTTCATGTGGAAACAGTGCTGTTCTGATAATGCGGAAACCTATTCAGGGGCGTAGCCCTCACAAGTCTATTCAATAAGGGAGTGACATTTGATGTGTTTTCTGTGAGTGCTGTCGCTGTGTTATGGCCAATCAAATCACGCTCTGCCTTATTTTGTTTGTAACTACTTTTGGAAAGAGTTTATGAGGTTCAATGTGAAAACAACAATGAGACTACACAGTCAGTAGTGTCTGGCTCTCAGCTGACTTGACAGCTGTGGTTTGGCCACGTCCTACTGTGTTTAACTCTATTAGACATTACACTAACAGGGATATGGTCCATAACACGAATTAATTTTAATTTGCTGAAAACAGCGAGAAGAAACAGCCTCTCCAGCAATAACAGTTAAAAACACAGCCCTCTGCTCTACTCTGGATCACCTACCATTCCACCTGTATTCAGGCTTCTCAACATAAAAGTTCTTGTACGAATGAATCTAAAACAGCCCAACAAACATTTTTTCTCTTTATAAATATTTACTACTTTCAATGTGGCATGGTAACACCACAACCACAATACATTGTCAGCACTTTAATCTAGCTCACTCTAAGCAGTGAACGTTACCTAAGCACGGCTGCAAACAGTGCCCCGCTGTACTGGACTCGTGATGCGCGCCCTAAAAGTAAGACCACCTCGAAGAAGCCATCCATGCACGCATTGTGCTATTAGGTTCAGAACCATTGTTCAGAATGGAGCACCAAAGGGGATGGGGATAAAAATCTAAATGAAAGCCTCTTATCCTTCTGGGTCGCAGGGGGGGGCTGGAGCCTATTCCAGCAGTCAATGGGCGGAGGGCAGGATACACCCTGGACAGGTCGCCATAACTAAACTAAACTTAGGCGTGCCCTGACACCACAATCACAATCTAAATGAAATAATATGAAAACGGCTGCTTGTTTCTGTTGAATACATGAGAACAGAAACAATTAGCGGCATTGCTGACATTGACTCAAAAAACATGCAGCTCAGACCTCCATTTATAAATTTTTAAATTGTACTTCAAAGCAAATCTACACAGACCACTGTTAGTTTCGATTGATATAAAAGATCAAAAGCACTGGTAGAATAAATCATTTTAATATTCACACAATTGCATATCCACTTGACTTTTTTTGACATTTAACATGAAATCTTAAGGGGAACGAATTGCATTAGGCTGTGGATCAAACCTGGATCTAGCCCATTTAACTATATAACTATAGTTAACTCTATAGTTTAGATACCGCAATCTGTCCATGTATTTATTTGCACAAACGATACTAAAAATAAATTTATCAGCAACATTATCCTTTTACAACCAGCCAGCAGGAACACCCAATCTGCATTACAGAAAATCCACCGGGCTTTTCATCAACCAACAGAGGAGCATTCAGGGATGTCCCTCCCATTTGGAGCTTTGGTCCGCCCATTTGGAGTTACAGCATGCAGCAATACCCTATTTGCAAGATGGACCTCACTAAAATTATGATCCTAGTTATGGCCATTCTGACAACCTCAGTTTAGTATTTCGGTGAATGGAGAGCTGAATCACTGTTCAGCTGCAGCTCATATGTTCTGCCAGCAGCCAGAGGTAAAGAAGGAGTGACATATTCATAGAGAGCCTGTTTGACTAAAAGTAGCACTTACAATATATTTAAATGTAAATGAAAAAAAAAATAATAGTTGTACTGCACTACATACACTGGCAGTGTTGTTTAGAAACAAGAGAACTGATTCAATTGATAGGTCTTTCTCTCACTATTTCTTTTACTGATTTCCCCTCAACAAAAAGTCTCATTTCCATTGCTGCAATTAGCCACATATAACTTAAAGCCATTGCATACAATTTCTTACATGGAAGCAAATCAACATCAAAATTCGAAACGAAAATGTAATATGTAAAATGGCAATCCATTTATACATTTATATTTAAATTTCCCACTTATATATCCGATGTTAAGCTCAGAATGAAAATTCAAATTCAATACTGCCATTTTAATTTGCCATTTGGTATATTAATATTGACATTTAATTTAGACAAAGATTTAAATGCTTTAAGGGTAGCTTTACTTAAATTAAAATGTACTTCCAGAACTGCATATTTATGCATAATGTGATTAAGCAATAACTGTGTCAAAATAGGAATTAATATGTAGTTTATCTTATATGCCTTTTCACTCTAATAATGACTTTAATTTGCATTATCAAAGGGAACACCAAGCAAGAAAGATGGCAAAATTCAAATGTAAATGGAAAACAGCGCCTCTCCTCTTTGCAATTCTCGCCTACTCTGCTCATTCTGTGTCAAACTGCCTTTGAAAATGCATTCGACCCAGCCGCATTTTCATTTTCATGGTCTTCTCAACCTGTCAATCATTCCGTCACGACGGGGTCAATAAAATGGCCAGCACAAAAGGTAATACATGAAAATATGGTGGCTGATCTTTAGAAGACTGAGTGAGACAGAGAAATATATCATTTTGTGATGATTACTTTGTCTTTATACATGACCCACGAAGAATCTTTAATAAAACATGTAGCACATTTTTATGTTTTAATCAGTAAGTCGAAATTATTGTCCATGTTAGACGACCATATAGACTGCGGATGCTGTAGATAGAGATTTATCCAGCAACGAAAGCTATTTTATAACATGCATAATTAACATCAGATTTGGATTTATGGCTGAGTTCCACTTTTTCTGTTACCAAAAATATACTCATGAAATGATTTTAGTTGTAATTGTACTGGCAGACTGAATTGTACTGCATGTACATAAATTACACAACCACCTTGTTACAGTGGCTGAGTGAGTAACAGCCACTGTACTATGCCAGAACCCTGTTTAAACCGAATTCAGGTAGGAGGTCTCTAATGTCCTCCTTTCCATTTTAAAAAATGAATATTACAGAAATGTGTGTGACACACTGAGCTGGATCATGTTAACCAACTGATAAAAATAGCACATGGGGGCTTTGCTCAAAAATGTAGCGTTAGCTAGCATTAACAATGGCTTATAGCTAGCTTAATTCTGCAGCCCTCCACAATTCACGTAGCACTTTAGCAGGTACACTATATAGTAGACCCGTAAGGTACATGGACCCCATCAAGTGGACGCTGAGTCGACATGCAAGGTAGGTATTCTTAATAAGTGAATGGTGAGTGTAAAACATGCAAACTTACCTGCTGATTCTCATCAGCTAGGCTGTTCCCATACATAAAGCATCCTCTTTTGGAAGCATGGCCATGCAGATCGACGTAATATGCCACTCCGCTCTCCTGGGGTGCAATCTGCTCTGTGGGGGCAGAATTAGAAACACAAGGGGCATCACTTCGGCTTGGTACAGATTCATTTTCGTCACATGGCCCCACCTCCTCCTCGACTCCACCCTTCTCCCAGCTTTCCTCCAGTTGCATGGGTATCTCCAACAGATCGAGCGTGGGACCCTCCAGTCGCTCTGCCTCGTTGCGGCAGTTGAGGTAGTACTCCAATTTGCAAGGTGTAGTCAGTGGCAAGGGGGTGTTAGACTGGTTGGAGGTTTTGAGAGCTGAGGGCATGCTGGGGTTGAGGCAGTTGTGTTGGTGATGGTACAGGAGGAGAGATTTGGCTCCATAGATAGAGGGATGCAGCTCAGCACTTGGGCTCATATACTGTCGGTTCAGATTCACACCCCGAGAGTCCGTCCTTTTAGTACAAGCAAGCATGTAAACAAAGAAAGCACTGTATTACTAGGTTGTGTCACAAAATAACCTAAACCTCACCCAACAACAGAAAGAAGAACTGTGTGGGCGTCAAGATGACTTGCTTGCTCAAAAAGGGCTTTTATGTATTTTCCTACACCATTTGATAGTCACAAATGTAACATTACAAGAGCATACAATATGTTCAATAAAATCATACAAAAAAACAACAAAACAAAAACAAACATCATGACATTAAAATCTACATATGCAGGTGTATCATACTGACCTATAGTGACCCCTGAAAACCCCATCAGGGTTGAGCATGGGAATCAGCTTAAAAACAAATATCCTGCGCAGTGTCTGCGCACGAGGGTCGTCCTGATTCAGAATGAAGTTCAGGAAACCGTTGAACACAAAGCTGGAAGGTGTCTCACCAGGGTGCACCCTGCTGCTGAGAAAAAAAACCTACACGCAAGTACAGACACACAGGATCATAGAAAACACTGAAAAATATTTGATGACACATTTATTGTAGGTCGAAAGAGCACCGTTAACATTTAGGTGGCGCTGGGCAGGGCAGATAAAATGACTCCCACAGCACTGTTCACACAAGCAAAACCTGCAGCTACTCAGGTGGGTAGCTTTGTACATAAAACTCTCAGTAAGATGTTATAATAAATCTCCTTTTCAAAATAAAAAAACATCACTACCAGTATTAAAACCTCAAAGCTGAAGCTTCTTATTTGCCAGCTTCTTGTTTGAATCTTTCTGTTCCACCAAAAATTGCAACAGCAGTTGTATTCTGATGCCTGAAGCACTGACAGGTAGAGCCAATAAATGCTATGTTCAAGTTCATTTTACACTCTACTCTTATAAATTGAATGAAATAGTGTTCAGCATCACTTCTCACACTCGGTATTAGTTTACTACTTCTTCACAGACAGGCTGTTTTCAAGAGGAAAGATTCAAGCTAAAAAAAGCTAGTATAGTAACGTTAGTTAAGGTAACAGACCATTAGTATCTGTCTGTTTATCTGAAGCCTGGCTGTCTTTCTGTTTAAATTTCAAGCCGCATGTGATCTACTGTGCCTTTCTAATTTAATGTAGTAATGGTAAAATACTGAGTGGTGTGCCATGAGGTGCTGTTGTGCCGTATTCCGACTTCCCTTCACATGCATGCATGTCATGCAGGAATACGGACGCTACAGATTACAGCTGTAATTCTGATTGCTTCTATGTGTAAATGACAGTTAATCTTGAATTTACTGTCACAGTAAGCACCAAACAAAGAGTCTCATAGAGATAGATTAAATTAATATAACAAACTAAAGATGCTATTTGTTGTCGCAGCACTCAGAAAATTGAATTGCTTCCAGTCATAACAATAAGTTTTATGAGAACACAGTTTAGGAGTGCCATAGAATAAAAAAAAACTTTACATTTTACATTTAACTTTAAGCATTATATTTTATCTTCAAGCATTAAGAGCTACTACATCTTGATAAAGTGAATTAAGTTATTATGGCCAAGTTTGGTTATTTTATCCAGCAGTTTTCTGAGTGAATGCATGTGAAGTAATACCCGTTTGCCAGCAAAGCGGTGTGGACGTGGTGTGCTGTGATCAGGGAAGAGTTTGTCCAGTCGGGGCTCCCTTTCCTCCAGCATTCCATGGCAGGATGTCACAGTCAGCAGGTCCACTCTGTGTCCATCCAGCGAGTAACATAGCAGCTCACGGTGGTAATACAGACTTTCAGCAGGACTAGAGACAGAGAAAATCAGCTTGGGTAGAAGTACAAAAGTACTAAGTCAATAAACAACTTAAGTATTGGAACTGTAGTGAAACATCTAGTACATTCAAAATGATAATGCTCTAAAGTGAGAGGTGTGAGCAACACTAAAGAAGTCCAGGAGCTAAACTCTCACACTCTCACTGCACACTATAAAGTGTAATATTGCTGTAACTCCTAGTTATGTCTATACTCACTGTACTTTTAGACTACCTCATACCACTTAGTGCCTGCTATTATGTAAATATCAGAAATCTGGCTTATATGCTATGTAAATATGCAAATAGATATACTTTCATTTCTGCTCTCTTAAACTTATGTCTATTTGTTGTCTATTTTTTATTTCTGCCTAACTTACGTCTATTTTTATTTCTATGTTTTATTTTCTGCATAGTATATGTAACTTTATGTGCAATTATACGTCTTGCTACTGAAACACTGCAATTTCCCTTCGGGATCAATAAAGTTCTGTCTGTCTGTCTATCTCAAAAAAGATAGAAAAAAAAGGAATTAGTAACTAAATGTTAATGACTAGAATGTAACTCAATATTTCTTTTTTTATAACTTAAGAAGGAAGTAAAAGTTTTACAGTTTGAAACTACTAGTTACTACCAAATCCTGTCTTTTACCTGTACAAAAAAAAGATCAGCACAATGAGAATAAAAAATAAGTTTCACATCTGTATACACTAAGCGTGTATGTGTGTGCGTGTTGGCACCTGCATGGTCCCAGTGCATGAGAGCTGCTGAGCAGTCTCTGATCCAGTTGCAGAAGCATGTCCTGGCAATCAGTGTATGAGAATGGATAGCAGAATGCAAAATATGTGGTGGCTCCTTTTACATCCAGTACACGATGCACAAATGACAGAATGAACTGACTCTCAGACATCTGGAAAGAGAACACACAAACAGCGCTGTCACATTCTTTCTATACCACATCTAGAGCACATTTACTTGTAAACTGTGCATGGAGAAAACCAGTAGCGCTGTGTGGTTTTGCAAATAGGGAGGGCGGTGCAACTATTTATTGTCTAACAAATTGGCCCAGCCTCATGCCAGGCACTGCTGTCTTGCCCTATTCAATCAATCAATCAATCTTTATTTGGACTCGGAAGTACATTGAGGGTAACCCTCGTGTACAATGTAGCCGAGCAAGTTAAACAGGGACTGCAAAGGTTAAAATGAAACTTAGCAACTAAAACAAATTAACATCAGCAAGACTTATATAAGATTTATAAAGAAATAAAAATACCAGCTCAAATAAGAAACAGGCAAAAATAACAATAAAATATATAACAAAAACACATTAAAAGTAAGTAAAAGACCCAACTAAGATAATAAGCAATAAGAAAACTAAAAATCTTAGAAATAAAATTATTTACTAAAACAGAACAGTAGAAGAATGAACATCAAGTAAAACAGTTGCAATAAAACAGTCAAATAAAAAAATAAAAAATAATAAAATTAAAAAAAAGGAGAAAGGAAAAATTAAACTCAACTAAAACAGTTATAGGCTGTCTAAAGGTGGTTAGAGGCTAAAAGTTTAAAATGATTGACTGACTAGTGAGATGAGTTTTAGAGACTCTTGTAGTAAATTCCATCTTAATGGTATACTGGAGCTATATTCCCAGTTCAGTAAAAACTAGGTACCTGACAGGTGATCCAGTCACTATAGCAGGTCTAATAATTACTGTTTTTCTCATAAGATGGAGTGATAAATTGAGTCTAGTGGTTTGAGGGTACTGGCGGACGCATGTTTATAAGCTACATCTCCATAGACTAGTACTGATACATTGATTGCCTCCATGACTCTTTTTCTGGCATACACAGAGAGGCAAGATTTTTTTTTCCTTGAAATAGGAATCCAAGTCTCTGTCTGCACTTACTGCCTAGTTTAAGGTGTCACTGATTAAGTTCCACTCTTCCATAGCACCACCACAGGTCTTCTCTGTGTCATAAATAACCTAGTTAATAAAATGAATGCTTCTTATAACCATAACTGTTTCCATAAAAGGTATTTATGCAGTTTCCTCCATTCTAATGATCTACACAAAAGCTACTTGAGTGCTAACAGCTTCCCCTTGTGGAGAACCTTCAGCCTGCTAAACTGTGAATGTGAGTTACAAGCCAGACGAGCAAAAACACATGATGAAACAGCTGGACAGCACATATTATCAGCACCAAGCTCGTTATATTAACATAGAGATAAACAGCACAAGACAAAAACAAAATTGGTCTTCGGTAGTAAATTAACATAAAGTTAAGTAACATGAAAATTATAGCATTCATCACAGCACTCTGACAGCCTAATTTATTACTACATGAAATATCTGGTTCCAGCAACTGGTGCTAAAGGTAACATAAACAGCTATCTCAGCCTCAGACACCACCCACAAATGTAAATGCTAAGCTGGCCACAGCTATTGGGATTTTGTCAGTTGTATTCGGATTTGTTATCCACACGTCTGTGTGTACCAGTTACAATATTTTTTTCTGAATTTAATACCATTTCGGAACAAAATATAGCAGCTGGACTGAAAAAACACCACATCTTTAAAAGTTATGCAGCAGTTTTCTTTCAAGTATCTGAATTATTTTAGTAGCTAGTAACTGACACATATTCACGTGTTTGATGATGGATATACCACGTTTCCTGTAGGTGTGTTTCTGTTGTAGCCCCGTTTTGAAAATCTGCTGTCCCTACAAGTCACGCAAAAACAACAGTGTGCATGTCAGTTAACCATCCCTTTCCTGTCAGAGTAGCCAGCTCTTCGCCAACTTAAGCAACAATACACAGAGGTCCGGCCTGCAAGACTACATAATCAGTAACTGACTCTAAAGGAGCGATTACTTTATCACATAGAAAATGGAGAGTTGCAAAACATTGGTCAAGCGTAGTCCACTAATTGTCCAGCTGCATGCATGCAACATGCAATGCTGAACAGTGTGTTTGGGGGAAAAACGCAATGTTGTACAGTGTGTTTGGGGGAAAAAAGTGTTTGTACCTCGAATGTGGGCCGCTCTCGCACTCTTTCCCAGCGTGTTTTGACCGGCAAGGTGCGTACAAATGGAGCCATGCCCTGAGAGTAGAGCTTACTCTGCTTGTTCATGTTCATCAGGTTTATCTTCAGGAGTTTACCAGGCAACACTCCACGCACACTGAAGTAAAACCATGACCTGTTCACACATCAAAGAGACACACACACACACTACTTTAGTATACAGATATACTAGATATGATAACAGTTAAAATTTGGATAGTACAAGTTATATCCTGAGCCTTTCTTGTATAAGTGTTTAAAAACAGCTGTCATATGGAAGAAGGTCAAATGACGTGTTTTGTTGTCTAAGTGGAAATAAGTTAATGTTAAGGAAATAAAAAGAAATAAACAGTAATTGTGCAATAAAACATGGTGACATACTGTTTCTAGAGGATGTATTGAATTACTTTCATTTAGAAAATCAATAAAACATTATTTGACTGGGGCACCCAAACTTTTGCATGTCACAGTAAATACTAAAGTACACTGCACATTTTTGAGCATGTTTTTTTTTCTTCCTGTCAGTTTGCATTAATTTACATATTAAAAATTAAAAGGCTGTGTATCTTGAAGAAAACACATCACATGCAAATATTTAAGACAATATCAGAAAAAAACAATAAAAGTATATATACCGATCAAGCATAACATTATGACCACCTCCTTGTTTCTACGCTCACTGTCCATTTAAACAGCTTCACTTACTATATAGGTGCACTTTGTAGTTCTACAATTACAGACTGTAGTCCATCTGTTTCTCTGCATACTTTGTTAGCTCCCTTTTACCCTGTTCTTCAGTGGTCAGGACCCCCATGGACCCTAACAGAGCAGGTACTACTTGGTTGGTGGATCATTCTCAGCACTGCAGTAACACTGACGTGGTGGTGGTGTGTTAGTGTGTGTTGCGCTGGTCTGAGTGGATCAGACACAGCAGTGCTGCTGGAGTTTTTAAACACCTCAGTGTCACTGCTGGACTAAGAATAGTCCATCCAAACAAAAATATTCAGCCAACAGCGTCCTGTGGGCAGCGTCCTATGACCACTGATGACAGTGAGTGGACACAGTGTTTAAAAACTCCAGCAGCACTGCTGTGTCTGATCCACTCATACCAGCACAACACACACTAACACACCACCACCACGTCAGTGTCACTGAGAATGCTGAGAATGAGCCACCACCCAAATAGTACCCGCTCTGTGAGGGTCCATGAGGGTCTTGACCACTGAAGAACAGGGTAAAAGGGAGCTAACAAAGTATGCAGAGAAACAGATGGACTACAGTCTGTAATTGTAGAACTACAAAGTGCAACTATATAGTAAGTGGAGCTGATAAAATGGACAATGAGCGTAGAAACAGGGACATATTGTTATGCCTGATCGGTGTATGTAATGTTGAGGTGAGGACAATTTGAAAGCAAAATTCTTACCGGTTTCCATTCTCAAACTCTGTATCTGCACAGTCCGGTTTAGTCCAAACATTGAACTCACAGTCAGCGTGAGGTAGAGAGTTTCCAGTGGAGCTGTTGCTGTCACCAATAGCTTCTGACTGCTCCACTTTAACCACTCTGCCCAGGTTTCCAGAGTCAAATCGTGAGCTAAACACCACACTGCCAAAATGGACCTCCATGATCAGGATTTCAGCTTCAGATAACCACTCAACTGGCAGTCACCATGCTGCACCTAGCCAGTCTCTCTCTGTCCCTCTCTCTCACACACACTCCTCACATGTGCTCTTCACACCTGTACAGACAGGAAAGACTGTGGGTTCAGATGGGAGACTTCAAAATGCAAGACAAAACAAAGTATAAAAAAATTAATTTTCCTCACTGCAGGTTCAAAACCACCAATTAACAATTTCACAACAGGGACATTAGGAGGGCCACTCTGGCCAAAATGAAACATTTTTCTATTGCTGTGTCTGTTGTAAACATGCCTACTCGCCTCCTAGAGTGACTAGTGACTCGCTTCACTAGAGCAAGATTTTCGCTTAAAATACATGCATGTTGGGTACTGTAGTGCGAGAACACCGATGGATGAAAACACAGCAAGGATACAAAATTGTAAATTTTGTTAAACCAAGGCTAAGGGATACAACGCTATACTAAACAACATAACATAATATGACAAATGGCATTAAAGGCTAGATTTAGGCCAGAATGCTCCTTTATGCGGTGTAATGTACTGTACCATGTTTGTTCTTACTAACTGGAACAAAAAATGCGGTTTGCGCTGCCAAATTAAAAAACCTTTCAAATCTGAACAACATCGAAAAATTTGCCACTCACTCAATTTCTAAATATTGTTCTTTCACATATTCATTTCACAGTTTACTTTCTATAAAGTGTAAAGAATTGAAGCAAACTAGTGTTGGACTTCAACCTACAAAGAAAGACTATTCCATCAGCATGTAACCATTTACAGGGTGACCGCAAAAACGTGACTTGAAATAGGAAAGCATGGTAAGCTATAATTTTCCACCCAACTCCAAAAAACCTTACATACAGAAAGCTGTGGCTGGTATCAAACTTAATTCTTAGACATTAGAATACGTCAGTGGCAACAGCTGAAACCAAATCACCGAAATTGGCCGTTCAGGACACTAAAACGGCCTTAAAATTAGCTGAGTAGCTAACAGATGTTCCAAACGCTAAAAATCTCTTCAAAGAGAAACCCGTCATTGACAGTCACTGTAGCTAAAAACGCAGCTAGCGAGTTGCGAAGAATTAGCATTAGTTCGCTAGTGACGAATATATAAGTCTGGTTGTAGGGCTGCATTCGAAAGAAAAATGACAAGAAATATTTATGTATTTATCGCTAACTTGGCTAGCTAGATAGCTAAGTAACCTACAGAGCCAAACATCGTTAGTTGTAGCTAGCAAACCCAGGTAACCGTAGCTACACTTGCTAACAACTGTCATGCAGGAGCAAACACATAACACCAGCATTTACTTGTTGTTATCGTTACTTCTTACTTTGTTGATAATGCACAGTAAAGCGGAATGACTTGTTACGTAGTTACCACTAGCTACATAACTGTCAGTCAGCTGCTCTTGGGTTAGTTAGCCTTTGCGCATATGCCAGACTAACTACAGGAACATGACATGCACTACAATCTGTCGACAGTTCTCCCGGTACAAAACAACAAAATGTACAACATGCATCGTACAGTGTCTCGTTTTCGTTTGGAAAATCAACGACTGCACTGCTTCTCCGAGCGCATCAGCACAGTGGACTCTTTAGACCCAAACAAACCCACTCACCAGCCCGTCTCCGCGTAACAGAAGGAAGGCAACCGCTGATTGGTGTGTAGAGCTCAGGGCGAGCACCCAGGATCAAAACGAGCCGGTATTGGTTGGGTATGGGGAAGTTCTAGCTAGACGTCAGGATTAATAAAATAAACACTCACTGAGCCCTTTATTAGGTACATCAACCTTCTATCTACATTAATTGTCCATTTTGCCAGCTCGACGTACCACGTGAAAGTGCGTGTCCTTGTGTACAAGTCTTGAACGTCAAAATCTCACTAGCGTCTATTTTGTGGGGCCAACTGAAACCCAAGCAATTATGGGAAAAAAAACAAAAAAAAAAACATTTCGTTATTGTAGGAACCAATTGTAAAACCAAATGCATTAAACAGCTCATTGTTAATAGAACTTACTGCAGCAAATAAAATTTGAATACAATTTAGGGTTTAATTATAAATAATATTTTATATAGAATAAATTCAATAACTTCTAAACTGCAAGGCCTAAATTTGTCAAACCAAATGCCTTGAAGAGTGCCCTATTATTGTAACCACCTGCAAAAAGTGTTGTGTTGAATTTTAATTATTATTGTATAGACCATGGGTCGGCAACATGTGGCTTTTTTACTGCCCTGTTGTGGCTCCAAAGCAGAATTAGATTTGTAGATAAAAATAATTCTCCTTCGCAGTAAAATAAAGCTCTTCTGATCGCTCTAATACTTAAACGCTGGAGTTAATGTAGCCAACATCTGCTAATTCACCAACCTTTATCCCTGAACACTGGCGTGTAGACTGCTGGTCACTACAGCAACGCAGAAAAAAATCTCACCTAGCTAGTAGCTAACAAAATGGCAAAGAGAAAAATTTAAGATGAACATCAACATTTATAAGCACTAAGTTGGTTTCCTGATATGTTTAATCTGCTGTGAGAAACTGTCAAACACTAAAAAGTCCTAAAGCAGAAGACAGCTTCTTGTTTGCCTCATTCAGATTTTCTCCTGTTCCACCTTAAATGGCGCCTGACATAATGTTAGTGTTGTACCATTTAAGGTGGAACAGGAACATTCAAACACAAGGCTGGTGAATGAGAAGCTGACTTCAGCCTCGTAAAGAATCAAATGTTGAGAGACATTTTACAAGAAATTATTCTACTTTTGTTTCCTGCCAGAGATGCAAGAAAAGCAGCTATAGTCATGCTAAACCTTAAAGCAGACTCTGCGTTTTCGTTAATGTTATATTTTTAGCCTATACCAGTACATTAGCACATACTGAGACATATTTACAGCCAAGATGGTAAAAGGTGGTTTGATTTTTGTTAAAAGGACAAAATGTCTCTTCTTTACATTTGGGTTGCAGACCCCTGGTATAGACTAAAAAATTCAATAGCTTCTTTACAGGAGCCAATATTATAAAACCAAATGAATTAAAGTGTCCCTATTACTGCAACTTACTACAACCAGCAGAATTTGAAGAAAGCCTTGTGTGAATATTAATTAATGGTTTAAAAATGTAAAATTCAATACATAATTTAATGTAAGGCCCAAAACTGTAAAACCAGATGCATTAAAGATGTTTTCATAGCTACAGGCAGAATACCTTGCAAGCAGAATTTAAATTGTGTTTGCTTGAATTATAATGAACATTTTATATCCAAAAAACATCAATAGCTTCTAAACTGTACGGCCAAAATTGTAAAACCAAATGCACGAAAGAGTCCCTTATTATTGCGACTACCTACAGCAAGCCAAATTTGAATTAATTCTAGGACTTAATTTTTGATTATTTTTTAAACATCAAAAATGTATTTAATTCTTGACTGTAGGGCCTTACATAAATCCAAATACATTATAGAGCTTATAGTTATTACAACTTACTACAGCGTTTAATTATAGTACATTTTTCATAAAATTCAATAGCTTCTTTACTTTAGGACCTAGATTTATCAAACTAAATGCATCAAAGAGTACCTATTACTGTAACTAGCCATAGCATGCATAATGTAAGTGTTGTGTTGAATTTTATTTAATATTATAGGCAAAAAACTCAATTGCTTCTTTACTGTAGGGCCCAAGTTTGAAAGACCAAATACAGTGAAAAATACCCTATTATTGGAAGTAACTATAGCAAACAAAATATAAATTAAAGTGTTGTGTTATATTTTTATTAATATTGTGTAAACTTCAGCTTCTTTTCTTTAGGGGCCAAAATTGTAAAATCAAACGAATCAATGAGTGCTCTATAATTGCTACTTACTACACCAATCATAATTCGAATCATAATTTACTGTATGGTGCAAAATTAAAAACCAAATGCCTTAAAAACTAACCTGTTACTGCTACATACTACAATAAGCAGACAAAATATATTAAACCTGTCATATTTTTGCAACAAGCTACAGCAAAGAAAATGTAAATAAAGCATTTTTTATTTTAATTAATTTTCCAACCACAATTTCAACACCTTCTGTATTCTAGGGCCAAAAAATTAAAACCAACCGCATTAAAGACTATTCTATTGTTGTTACATATCATAGCAAGCAAAATCTGAATAAAGCATTATTTTTATTTCAGCCTCCTACAGCAAATAGCAATTGAAAAAAAAGATTGCATATTTATCTTTTTATTGATTTAGTTCAGTATTTTATCATCCAAAAAGTAGAATGTAGAGGCTACAATTGGAAAAACACTTGCATCACAGAATTTCCAATTCTAACAAAATACTACAGCAAAAAGAATTTGGAGAAAGTATTTTATTCAAATTTTCTATCAACAAAAAAATACCAGTTGTATTCTTGTGCCTATACTTACACTTTTCAGAGTGTTCTATTATTACAACATATGTTTACTTTTTTAATTCATTAAAATTTATAAAAACAGTTCTTATTGCTTTAGTATTTTGCATGAATAAACCCGTCCAATGCATTTGATTTCACAATTATAGGTCCTACAGTAAAGATGCTATTGAATTTTATGGCGGTTGGAAAATTAAACATTCTTCAGATTCTGCTTACTCTATTATGTTTTAATGATAGGATAGTCTTTAATGTATTTGGTTTTATAATTTTAGATGTTATTAAAATGTGTGTTGGAATTAGCTAAATGAATTATAATTAATCAAAATGCTTTACTCATTCTACTTGCTGTAGTATATAGCAATAATAGGATGGTCTATAATGCATTTGGTATCATAAATGCCGGCCCTACAGTAAAGAAGCTATTGAATTTCTTGTAGTTGGAAAATTCATTAAAATTAATCACAAAGCTTTATTTAAATTTTGCTTGCTACAGTATGCAGCAATAATAGGATAGCATTTCATGCATTTCAATTCATAATTTTAAGCCCCATAGTATGGAAGCTATTAATTTATTTGTGTTTGCAATATTAATTAAAATGAAAATGATTTATTCAAATTTTGCTTGCTGTTGTGTATAGCAATAACAGGATGGGCCATAATGCACTTGGTTTCATAATGGTAGGCCCTACAGTAAAGAAGCTATTGAGTTGTTGATGTTTACAACATTAATATTCAAAAATAAGGCTTTCTTTAAAATCTGCTTCAAGTAGTAAGTTGCAGTAAAAGGGCATTCTTTAATGCATTTGGTTGTACAATTTTGGCTGCTACATTAAAGTTTCTCGTATATACATTAATTGAAACTCAACACAACCCAATATATATTCTGCCTGTTGTAGTTAGTTACAATAATAGGGTACTCTCCAAGGCATTTGATTGTACAAACCTGGACACTACAGTAAGAAAGCTATTTAATCTTTTGTTTATGAAAATTGTTATAATCCAACACTAGACTTTTCAAATTTTACATGCTGTAGTAAGTTGTAAAAACTATAAGCTCTGCAATACATTAAGTTTTGTAACTGTTGGTCCAACCAAAAAAGAAGTTATTGACTATTGTGTATAAAAAACCAATTAAAATTCAAAACAGCCCTCAAATTCTACGTATGGTAGGAAGTTGCATTAATATGACAGTCTGTGATAGAAACTCGCACATTATATCAATAACAAAGAAATAATAAAGAAGATGTATCATAAGTAAAGGTAGTAGCAATAAATAAACATAACTGAATTAAAGTAAGAAGTTTGATTTATAAATAGCAATAAAAGTAAAATTATCAGTAAAAAAAATGTAGCCACAAGCGGCAATCTGCAGGGTCCAAGAACCAAGAAGACAGCGAGGGTTCGCGTGGTTGCCTCTGGTCATAGAAGGTAGCAGATGTTTGGATTTTTATGAAAGATCTCCTTTTCTTATGATTAAGATCACTAAGTGATATGTCTGCTACAATCTACGCAACTCCGTTTAACGTCCATGACAGGGATTCAAACCCACAACCTTAGAGTTCAAAGGTGGACGTTCTCATGATGAGCCACAAAACCCCTGTGGCACAACTGCAATTTCTAGAAGCAACAAGGAACCACGCACCACTTTAGGACAAGGTAGCAGCATAAACAAATTTCATGCCTCTGGTCATAGAAGGCAGGAAATTGTTGCATTTTTAGGAAAGACCCTTTCTTAAGATTAAGATAATTAAGTGCGTGTCCACAACAACTGGTACAGCACCGTCCAACATCTATGACGGGGAATCAAACCCACGACCTTAATCTTCAAAGGCGGATGTTTTCATGGTAAGCTACAAAAGGACCACAGCAGACCTGTTTTTTTTTTAGATAATTTATTGGTATGGAGCAATAAGGAACCAAGCACCATTTTGAGAACTAGTTCCCAGTTGTGACTATTGAGTACTATGATTAGAAAATTAAATTATAATACACCCTCAGTTTGTCATTTTGTATGTGTCAAATCTGTTCATAATTAGACAATTACTGATGTATTTTTAGCCTTTTATAGCAGAATAAGCCAGGTCATACCAATTTATTCAAATCTTGAAGCCACATTGTGCTTAAAAGTCATGATGTTTTCAATAATTAAGATAGTTTTAAGAAAAAATTAATTGTCTATTTTCCATCTTTTTTCAACTGTGAAAATACTACGTTTTTAAGACTTGTATTTGTAAAATTGTCAGGCATGACATTCAGAAATGCTCTTTGCCTAAGGACGTACAATAAAGCTTTTCATTTATTGTATATTTCAAGGATGACATTTGCAGTTACTGATTTGACTCCCTCTGGTGGCCAGAGAAAAACACAACACTTGTTGCTCTGACCAAAATTAGCTGAAATCAAATTATAGGATTTCCTGTGCAGTTAAGCAACCTACACACATTTGCAAATTGATAATTCTCATTAAGATGCATAATTTGAAACAACTGTCATGTCTTTTTTGGTCAGAATCAGAGCATAACTGACAGATTTGTGGTCCCCTGTTTCAGAATAGGCCAGACTGAACTGCTTGATCCATAACTTGCAATAACATTGTGCTTAAAAGGCAAGATTTTTTAAAATAATTATTAATCTTGAGACTTACACGGTTGTTTTGAGATGATGCAAAAACATTTCAGCAAGCAGTATGAAAACAACAGATTTACAGAAAAACAAGTTTTTTTTTTTAAAAGACTTGTATTTGCAAAATTGCCTGGCTTGGTGGAATACATAAAATTCAGACACTTTCTTTGCCACAAGATAGATATTGCAAAGTCTAGGACCATAAGTATGTTTGAAGTCATAATTTGCATTTAATGCTGATGCTCCCTCTGCTGGCCAGAGAAGCTATTACCAACATACAGATTATATAGCCAACCTGGGTTTAAGTCAAACTTCCACATTTCCTGTGCAATTTTGGAACATACATATAATTGCAATGTTTTAGATGTTAATGAGATATGTAATTTGAAACCATTATCTTTTCTTTATTTCCATCATAGAAGGATATACTGACGTTTCAATATTTATACACTAGATTAAGCACTGTAGGGACTTTAAATGAAGCTTTGCATGCTTCCTCAGGAAATAGTAATGTACATTTTTACCAAGATTTATCACAATCACATAAAAACTAAAGAATCTATAGCCACCTAAGTCAGAAAAAGCCAGGCCGAACAGATTCATTGATGTCTCACGAACATTCTTTGCAATAAAGTCAAGGTTCTTTTTTTATTTACCTACAGACTCCACAAATTGTTTAAGGAACAACATTGAAACAATTGGCTTAATATCCATAGACTAGTTTGAAAAGATAATTTTTCAAATATTAATCAAAGAAAAACTTTACAGAATTTTAAAACACTTGTATTTGATATCATTCTCTTATGTGGCCTTGTTGAAAGACAGATCACACTAAACCACAAAAGTGAAATGATCTCAGACAAATGGAGACATTTGTTATCAGTGCTTCATAGCAGATCTCCACCTATATGGTACAACTTAACATCCATGAAGTCAAAGTTACAAATAACCAATAACCAGTGTTTTTGAAAATCAGTTTCAGGTCACAGCATACAGAACATATCAAATGGCAGGGACTCGACAGCACTAAAGTAGACATGTGCCATGGGCATAAACGGATTTTATTTATTAACCTTTTGTACAAAGTAATATTAGCTCATCACATTTATCATATGTTTTCTCTACTTTCATGACTCACTCTTTAGTGCTGACCATGTTGTCATAAGGGCACAGGACTATGGTCTAACCATGAATATGTCCTGAACCACCTTGGCCTGCTTTAAATACTGCCAAATGGTTCCTATTAAGGGAATCAACTGGCAGTGGCCTACTGGCTAAAAGCGTTTAGGGTACCAGCAGTCAGATGAAACCTGATTTCATGAATGTGGATGGAACTTGGACACCAAAAATCTTACTTGAATACAGTACAATTTACAAATGTAGCTTCTCTCACATTTAATAGTCCAGAGGATGAACAAAGAATTCTGCCCTGGAAAAGATTTACAGAAAAAGGTCTGTGTTCAATTGTTTCGAAACTGGGATCATTCATCTATCCAGCTCATCTACTTAAACATACAGTAAGTAAAGTGAGAGGTAAAACATGAGGGTCATTCCTCAATACACCTCTCTACTTCACATTAAAAGACATTCCAAGTAAAACATTTTCAAACAGTAGCAGCAGTAACCATCTTTAGTCTAGTGCCTAATTCAACTTTTTTCCCCTAAAAAGTTTTGTATAATTAAATCATTCAGATGTAAATTCAGAGTGGTTTGATGCAAAATGCACCACTGTAGAGAAACTAACTGAGTCAATCATTTACAGCTGTGGTGACAGAAACCATTGTCTTTTTTTATTGTCCGTAAAAGCCACCTCACAGAAAGCCATTACATGACATGGTTACGAAAACACTCCCTGAGACATTATGACAGTTTTGTGCTAAAGGTTTGGCCTAAAACGTACATGTTTTAAAATACCTTAGAGGCAGAAGGTTATGCAGGGCACTGTAAGGCCAAAATAGTACCCACAGAATTTTTGGGGGGTTTATCACTATTAATCATCAACATGCGTAGGTTCACTTGTTGTTCTAGATAGGAAATAAAATGGCTATCTGCATCGCAGACATCATGACCCCTGGTTCCTATCACCAGCACTGTAATGAAATCCAAATTGGTTAGTTTGTCTACAATGCATTTCACATCAGAATATTCTGATTTAGTTTATATTTCAATGACTGAATTATGCAGATAATTTTAAAAATTGATGGAACCTTTAATGTACACCTTTGACAATGATACACACACACACACACATTTAATTCCAGCACACACCCTGCTAATCACTAGCTGCATGCGTCTATCAAGTGAGCACTAGCAATCCCCCCCTCCCCATTTTAACTCACCTGGATCTAGTGGCAGAATTACTTGATCACTAGATGACATGACTCATGCAGAATAACCAGTGAAGACTGCAGTGTAAATGGACTAAGTTACGCAACTGGAGTTGGAAAAAAGAAAAAGACAAACAGAGCTAGCCACTTTCTCTCATTCGTTACAAAAATGTTCTTATCATTGCTTTTGTATTACAAATGTAAGAAGTGGCTGGAATTAAAAATGACACCAACACACAAGATTCATGGACTAACCAATACGGAGAGCTAAATATGAAGAATAGCCACTTGAAGTCATTATGACAATTTAGATCATAATGTCAGAGATAATTCAATATGCTGTTGCTCAACATGTAATGTCCACTCTTCCAATTTTTTTTAAGTTGTGGAAAAAAATCAATACATTTTATTAAGGCATCCGTGTTGAAGTGCATATTTTGTAAGCAATTTCGCTCTGTGTAAAATGTGTTGAGTGTGTAGAATGTGTATGAATTTGATAGCATATTTCTACTCATCACTGCTTAATATTATGTTCTGTAACATTTTTACAAAAATCCATAGCTATTCAGAATTTCTGCAAGCAAAACCTAAGAGACAGGGCATTTTACTTTTTTTTTTCTTTACAATTATTTAAAAGTAATGTGTGGTGCCTTTTTACTTCTAGTTATCTCTGGGAAGAGCCTGTTGTAATCTTTTGTTTAATTTACTTTGGCAACACACTGTAAAATAAATATATAATTTCTAATTACCAGGGGAAAAGTTGAGTACTGTACAGGAGCTCCCACCAACAGCTGGGGTGGGGATGCTTATTTGTTTATAAAATGAAAAGCCCCAAAGGAGGTGGTGGGGTCAAAAAGAACTTTGAGGCTCATCTTCCAACTCCTGCAGAGTCCTCCATATTAGAAAACTGTTATTAAAGCACGTGTGGCAACCCAGCAGAAGAGGGCAAACACAAGTGAAGGGAGTCTCTGACCAATATTGTGTGAGTGTGCACGAGTGTGTATGGGGGGACATCATGCTCTGGAAAGCAGTTCTTGAGCCCAGCTCCTGAGGGCTGTTGTGGTGTCTTGTAGGTAGATCCATGTGCTATTGGTGAATGCCATCACATGGTTCTGCACGCAGTGGAGTGATACTTCACCACTGTAGGAGAACAGAAGTACTCAAATCAGGGCATCAATATGGATTTCAGCAATCAAGGAATCTACAGCCCTCAAAAAAGTCCCAACAATAAAAGCGGTCTTAACTGAACAATAACAGAACATGCAGTCTTTTAAAGATTACAAAAAAGCCTTTAAATATTCTTTATAATAATGAAAAAAATGTGCAATAATGAAAATATATCAAAACAGAATGTGGATCATGAAGCAAACCGTCAACTAGTCATTGCTGATTTTGCCAACTTAACCCACGCCCCCTATGTACCAAATCACTTCACTGCATTCAGTGCATCTGTACTAACTGAAACATTACAGAAAAGAGAAGTGCAGTAAGTGGTTCTGACTTGCAGGAGTCTTGCAGTGATTGCCAGCCGTGCTGCATCGCTGTAATGAAGTACTGAAGGGTGGGGAGGACGAAGCTCTGATGCACAAACAGCATTAGCTCCTTCACAAACTCCAAAAACTGGAATACACTCTCTGGAGTGTTGGCATTGATCTGTGAGATGCAGACAAAAACTCTCACATTTAACTGCTAGGGAGGGCAACGCTAATAATATTACAGACCATGAAAGACTAAGTTAACATGTATGAGAAAGACAGAGTTACATAAGGTACTACACATAAGCTATGCCTTGTTATTAATTGACAATTATGCAAGTTTTTCTGAATTGGGTAACAGTGCCACTTTTTAATTGCTTTTTACCCAAAGCTATGCTATGGACATGCTAACTCCCCTTTCATTCACAAACTTTTTTTCCCTTAATAATGCATGGCTAAAGTGCTTATTCTTTTGAGTAATTTAATATTTAAGTTATTGAAATGCATACACAGTTTACAAATGTATATTCTGCTCAGCCACAGGCATATTTCCACTGTAAACAGTCTTTTAGCAAACACTGCTGACCCTGCTAACAGCTAACCACTGACACTATATAGTGTACTACAATAACATCTATAACTTCAACCATTTTTTTTAGCTTTTAGCTGGAAAACAGCAAGTTTCTGAAGAGTTAGCTGATATCAAATGTGATAAATTGACAATTATGCAAGTTTTATTCTGTTAAATCTACATGAGTGTAAAATGAGCCTGAATTTGAGGTTTATCCACATTCTCACTGAGATGCTTCCTCTCCACATAGTTAAATGAAACTCCCGTTCCTTTCTTTTTCCTTGATTTTGTCTGATCTGGTAGCCATGTGGATCCACATGCTAGTCAGCTCTGCCAGCATATTTAGTGAGTCCATGGGCTACAAATCAGGCAAAATCAAGGAAAGCAGGTAGGAAACTATACAGCCTATACCAGCCTAGACTGACTACCCCTGCCAAAATGGCAGATCACCCATAAGACACTGCATAACGACATCACATTCCTAAGCATAAATCAGACCGAGGCCGATTCAAACGGTGCAAACCTGACAATTAATAAATCTTCTGGATTAACAATATCCATTCTAAAACAGTAAACAAATAGAGATTATATAGTGACTGGCACTTCAAAGAAAGAAGACTGCGACTCACCCATTCTATGAGTAGAGGTGTGTTCTCTTGCACCAACAGTATTAATTCTGAACTCTTCTGTGCAACAAAAACTGCAGCCACCTTAAGCTTCTCAAGAGCTGTAACTAGTAGCGGACCCAAAGCCTCCACAGCCAGAGAGTAGTAATAAGGTGTGCTCTCAGCTAACCAGCTAGACACACACATATACACACAAACTTAAATCCAAGGACTGATGCAAAAAGATGTATTTTAATAGTGTGCATTTATGTTTTCCAGTGTGTTTTGTGCTTTATCACCTGATGCCTTGCTGGCTGTAGTAAGACACTTTTCTCCAGGCCTGCTGGGACACAGCGGCAACTCCGGTTCTCTCCAGGTACAGTGCTGTGGTGGACCCAGCAAATGTTCCATGTGACCTCAGATCATGAGCAATAAAACCAGCGGCAAACACCAACATGGCCATCAGCAGCCGTGACCACGGGAAACCCTGACAGCGGATCTTCATCTGCAGAGACTGGATAAAGTGGGATAGGGAGCATAGGTGATCAAGTGAGAATAAATGTCTAAAAAGTGGAATGCCTGGAATGCCCTTTGTAATTTGCTGCTTTAAAATTTAAAACTCAGTCAAGTATAACACCAGATGTTCAATCAGTTACATCAACAGTTCAGTTAACTACCATAAAACTTCAAGTAGGGTTAAGCTAATTTCGAATTTAGATACTTTTGTCAAAGTTATTGCAGTATAAGCATCTTTGTGTTTTAAACGTGATTGGCAAACAAATAAGAGTCACTTTTCTTCAACCGCAAACTGTTATACTCTCCCTTTTCATTTTGGTTGGTGTTTGTTACATTGGAAGTGCGCGAGAAACTGCTGGCAGATCACAGAATGAAAGTAGAAAGAGAGAAGCCAGATTCACAGTCCATCACTCTGAGAGACGTTAACAGTGCAAATATAACAAAGTAAATGCTTGAAAGCAGAGAGCATGTCACTTGTGCCAGAGAATGGAACATTCTGACCACTGCTACACCACTGATAAAATGTTCATCACGTAGCCACGTGTGCAGCTCGCAGGCATTCCAACCAGTCTTGTTCACCTCATCACAAAATACAGGCAAAAACTAAGAAGTCTGTTGTCAACACGGAAAAGCGAATCAGGGCAGACACTGAAAAGCTAGAGAGCTACTTTGAATCCACAAACTAGAGGCAACAGATGGACTAAACAAATATACAAACACTATGACATCATATATCATCAGGTTCTGCAAAGTTAGCTGTATTTTAAATACAGCATAGGCAAAATACAGTAACAATAAACCATAGTTTACAGCTAAACCAGACAGCTTTGGAGGGAAAAGGAGGCAGCCTCAGGAGCAGGGACAGAATTCTTTGCAAAATTCTCTCTGGAGAAAGGAATTTAAAAATAAATAAATAAAAAAAAAGGACTAAAGTTGAAATGCACATTGCTGCTAAAGACTCATCGTCAGTTTAGAAAAGCCTCCAAGAGATCACACTTACCAAAGGTAAGAAAAACTTCTTCCGCCCTCCTCCCTTACCCTGGCTCTCACCCCTTTCCCCTCCGCTCATCTCACTATCAACAACGTCAGCAGACTCTTCAGTAGACTTAGTCTCTCCACCCACTTTAAGGCGCTGCTGTGATCACATAGCACAAATTTTCACAAATACCTTCAACAAATTACTGGAATATTGCTCTGTTCCCTTCAAAACCTCAATCATCTATCCAGTCCCCAAAAACAAACATAAATAGACTTTCTGGACAGCATTAGAATCATAAGTCTAGTCTCAAAAAAGAGGGACAATGGCCATTTATTGTGGTTAATAATCATACACATGGGCATGTCTTACATTTGGAAAATTTCTTGTTCTGCAGTCCTGCCTATAAGGATAAAATGCTGAAGATCTTTAAGATGACTGACCGGTGCGATGAAGGCTGCCTTTGATCCATAGAAAACATGACAGAGAGAGTGGAGAGGCTCACATGGGGACAGATGTGCAATAGGCCCCAACCTGTTCACTACTGAGTTGGAGAGACTTGTTCTCATACCTAGTGTAGGGACATTTGTCAGGTGAAAAGCAGAGCCCCTGTTGCCAAGCAGCATATTTTTTTTTAGTTTTTTTCCATTTTATGCATTTTGTGCATTTTTGTGATCTAAAGGCCTCAAGGGAGAATGCAGAGCTACATGCAGGCTGAGTTGAAAACAGGATTGCAGTCACACTAATACAAGTAGAAATGCCGCTTGTATGGCTGGAAAGCCAGGAATCGCAGCTGGCTTTGAAGCGCTCGCTGGAGCACCTGGGTAATAACACATTCGCTTCTTTCCTTAAGGGAACTGCACATACTTAATATCGACATCAGAAGCCTTTGCCCCAAGACTTATGAGATTCGACTATAAAAACAACACGGTGGCTCTATTATGTTTTACTGGGTCTTGTTTGGACTACCAAAACCACAAAAAAAGAGGCAGCACATTATGAGACCAAAACTGCAAAACAATTAAACGTATGAGGAAACCAGAGTGCTTACAAACGCAGATAAGTCCATCTCCAAATGGTCGATGTTCGTCTTAAATCTTTCTCTTTGCCTTTTCGTTATCTGCGTTGCTGTGTGACCAGCAGTCTGCGCATCAGTCTTCAGCGTTAAAGGTTGGTGAATTAGCAGTTACACATTAACTCCAGCGTTTTAAGACCATTTATTGTGAAAACTGTGTTAGAACTGTGTGTTAAGGATTTTACAGCAAAGGAGGATTGTTATTTTACCAAAAAATCTGTTATTTTACCAAAAAGTTCTGCTGTGGAGCCCCAACAGCAGTGGAGAGATTATTCAGCTGCACATGCCTGATTCTCACCCCAAGCAGAGACAGGTCACTAATGAGAATTTTGAGGCCAAAGTGTTGCTGAAGTTTAACAAAGGACTCTGAATGTCATGTCTGTATGTATCTTGCTGAAATGTTTACATTGGAGCAGTTTTATTTCAACAGTTGACAATGCTTTGCACAAAACTGTTTGGTTTGTATACAGTTATTCTTGTTGATTTTTGTTAGGAAAAACCTGGAATGATTGACTTTGCCGTTACTTAGTCTAAATTTTTGTTGGAGAACGCCTTTGGTTGTGTTTTTGATTGTACACAAACTTTTTGGTGGATATTTTACTTTTTGTATATTTGCAGCTTTTCAATTGTATGTGTCTTGTTCACACTATCAGTTGGGCTTGTTTGGTGTGTCAGGTGGAGATTCACAAACATTCTGACAATTGCGCTTTGAAAGTAGCTAAAAAGTAGTGCACTACTTTTCAAAAAGTAGCCACTACTTTTTCTGGAAAAGTACCCAAATTGTAGCTAGCTACAAATTTTGGGAAAGTAATTACTACTTTTTCAGTAGCTATCCCAACCCTGCTGATTAATGAAACAAGAGGTTTGTTCCCCAAAGAAGTATTTAGGTCCTTTGGTTTTTCTCATATATAATAATCATTTAAAATCTGTATGTTTGTGTGTACTGTTTTGTATGCAGAGGATTCTGCAACATTGTTTTCACATGAAGGTAAAAAAGTACTGTAAAAAGTAAACAGAGAAGAACTGTTTAAAGGAGGGCTGAAAGATTTGGGAAAAAAAATCTGTGTTTTTCTGATTAACATTGTGATTTTAATACAGCTATTTTCTATACATTTTTTTCCAGACCTGTGTTTTGGCACAAAGCTTTAAGACTGAGTGCATTAGATTAGCAGTTAGTTGTGATTGTTGTGATGTCAGATATACATGAGTGTTTTGTAGCTTCTGGTTGGTCTGACTCACCTACAGACAGTTCACAAGCTCTGTCGTATTTAAATTTTACTGGACACCGCTAAGTGCAGGTGTGAACGATGTAAATTGGCATGTCTTGAAGACACATCATGATGTGATCACTCAAACCACCTTCGAAGGTCGTCAGGGACATATATGGCCAAATAAAATTTACAGTGTAGCCTTAATCAGCTGCATCATTACAGCAGAGATGAAGGCAGCTGTGTAGCCTCATTTTTCTCAAGTACCATTTGTTTACAAGTTGCATTACAACTTGCACTTCATGCTGACTAAACGTTTGCAACAGCCGTTACTTTTACACGAACCTAGACTTGCGGCATTTTTGTCTGACAACAAAGGTAGCAAGAGACTAACAGTGAATGTGGGTGGTACCCATCCTCCATTCACAAAATCTGATCACTGGAGACACATGAAAATGCCATGTACAGACAGCTACACATCTTGCCCTCCACTTGTAATCAGATCACTCGAGATGGACGTTAATATCAAGTGTGAACAGTGCCTTTTTGGCACCAAAATTACTCTAGTCATGTCATAGTTGGGGGTACTGTAATTGACGCTATGAACTTAATTATTGGGTTTTGTGTCGGACAACTGTATGTCATGGTATAAATGCATTTCTAAATTTATGGAAAACAAGCTTCAGATATTTTAAATAAGTTAGTTAGGATTCCCATGTGAATCATCTTGAAATGTCTCATTATGAAATGCCTGGATGGTTGAAATTTCAGAATAGAGATAGAGCTGTATATTTCAGCTTTTCCTCATTAACTTATTTTTTCAGGTGAAAGATGTTTACAATTATTCAACCCGGGAAAGTTCTGCAGATTTTAAGCTTATTTCTTTAAAATGAAAGTAGGCAGGGATACTTTTCATTTTGTGGAACCAGTTTTTTATCTTAATTTTAATTTAACAAAAGAACATTACAACCATTCATGACCAGTAAGTGAAACTGGACCCATCTGAATATCACCAGTTTTACCACTCCAACCTCAGAGAACAGTCATTTTGCTCACTACACCATGGTGCTAATGCATGTTCCATAAATTCAGAGCCTAGGTATTTTTCTTTTGACTCCTCAGTGATCTCATATTCGCAAGTGCAGACAGGTCCATTAGTTTCATGGTTTAGTGTGTTGTCAAAACAGAACACAATTAAGATGACACCACTGCCCATTTCATTACGTTCAGATACAAGATACTAAATCCATTGAGATAACAATAACAAAGTATTTCTTTAGCCAGCAAAATTAGTTAGCTAACTTAAGTTCCATGTTGACAGGATTAGTTTTACAAGGGGGGGTGAAAGGGTAGTTAACTGATGCTAAACTTTATCAAACGATGCACAGAATTTATTTTATTACATTTATAGGAATAAAGATTAATTTGGTGTTTACCAAACCAGTACAGCAGCGCTTTGTACTGTGTGATGCTACATACAACAGCGCAGCTTGGCACATTGTAGTGCAATGTGTCCAGTTTGTGGTGGCTTTAATAAGTCCCTTTTTCTTATGAGACATGTTGGCCTTCAAACATTAATCTCATGGTACAATAACTGCTGTGATGGCTTTCCATGGTCATATATTTTAAACTGTGTGTGTGTGTTCATAGGTCTCTTACATTGCAGACAGCATTGCAGTCCTGTATGTCCTCTGAGTTAGCTGTGGCCCTGATCTCTTCATTGGTCACTCTGAATGACTGAATAGTCTCCTGAAGGTTGTTCCGCAACTACAAAAATAATGCAACATATTAGCAGTAAAACACACACCAAAATGATATATATAGATGCATTTAGAAAAAAAGAACTGAAAGGAAGTCAGTTTATCAAAAAGCCTTCAGTTGTCAAAAACATCGAGCTGTGGTCTTTAAACATAATATAATGTTTGCCTTCAAATGTACTGATCTACAAAGGTTTGTAGAACATCCAAGAGACTGTCAACATAGATGTCAAAACTGCATGACTAATGGCAAAATTTCTTAAATATGGAGAACGAAACCCTTTTTCAAACTCAACTATGTAACACTTTCATATGTATGCCATAATGAGGCCCAATCCACCCATAAGGGGACCTTGTAGCACAGAGGAGATAAGTGAAAGTGGGTCAGAATGTCACAAGGTCTCAATATGATATGATTATTCATCAAGGACCTTCAATGAAGATGTTGACAGTTTTGTTCAGATTGACCTTTTGATCTTTGTATAATAAGCTGTAGTCTTTAAACAAATAAGCCAAAATACCAGACAAGCAGTCCAATTTCTGACATGTAATTACAAAGTTATTCAGGTTAGTGATATGAATCAAATGGCACCAACCATTTATCTGTCCATTTTATAATAACATTGTAATAGCCTTATGATTATAAGTGTTTGAGTGCTAAAGCGCCCCCTAAATCTGAACAAAATTTTGCATACCCCATCAGAGTTGTGGTTTCGAAATGACTGGACGAACTACTTATGAGTTATAGCAATTTAAGCTAGCAATGCCACGGCCGCAGTGATTAACTGATAAATCGACACTATGTTGAGTAAAAAAAGTCAAGATTTTTTTTTGATAATTATTAACCTAGCAGGGCCACAGAGTATTTCTAGACCAATTTCAAAATGCTGGGATCAAAATCCAGTCTAGTTTGAAAAGTATGGTTTTTAAACAGTTAACAATTACAAAAAACTGCATTTTTGTAATAAACTTGCAATTTGAAAATTGTTTGTCACACTGTACTACATTAGACTTACAACGTTATTTGACCAAAAATCATAATATGAACATGTAACATGTAATTGATTAATTTTCATGAATGGTGCCACCCCAGTGGCCAAATCTTTTGAAACTTCACTGGTTAGAAAGTGGCTACATACATGATTGGTTGATGGTGACCACAAATTTCAATGTATCAAATTGTCCTTAGAGATTCACTTATTCTGTCTAATAGATGCTACGTGCAAAATTTCCATATGATCAGATGTACGGATGCTGATAAACAGTTATGCAGCATTTACAGTGCCCCTAATGACCTATGCGCACAAAAATCGATAGGCTACATCAGAATCTTCAACAGACTAAGCATGTCAAGTTAAAAAAATTTTTGGGTGAAGGATTTTCAAGTTATAGCATTTTTAATTAATTATGAATTATTTTAAATGAATCCAGAAGGATTAATTAGCATATGGCAGCCATACTGTTTAAAGAGTAACTACACTCCACTATTTTCAGCTCCACCCCTGGCTCAACTTTGAAAAATGGTCAAAAATGGGTGGGGCACGCTGTGGGGTGCATTGCAGTGATCTACGGGTTTGGAGGTGGGGCTGGGAGGGAAACCGCACGGGCTGGGCTGCTGTGTTTTCATAGTAAGCTTTAGCTACCAGAAAACATGGAGAGTGACAGAATCAAACAGCACTTTTGCGACTGAGAGGTCTTACGAGGTTGACGATTTTTCTCTATTTCCATCCCCACCTTCGACGAGGGAAGGTGTTTCTGATCAGGTGGTGTGTCTTCAGGCTTAACAGTATGAGCCACTGGCTCAAGCCACTGAAGAGTTAACGAAGTGCCAGGAAATAATTAGCAGCGACTGGGAGAGAACGGTAGAACATTCCCTAAAACCATGACAGCTAACTTTAAATTATCTGTTCAGCAGGTCCATATTTGATATAACCCGAGCCCTGATTTCATAGATGCACTGAATTCCGAACGAATAAAAGTGCATTTCTTTGAACACCAAGTTTCATTCAGATTGACAACAAGGTCGCCGAATGCATCACCAGTCAGCCTGGGTTTGCTGCAGTGGCCCCAAATCCTTACGTTCTGCAAGCTGTTCACGGCACTTACCGGTGTTACGCTGTAAGAGTCATGTTCTTTGATTTTTCCAGTGCCTTTAATACCATTCAGCCCTTCCAACTGAGAGATAAGGGGGCAAGGATGCAAGTTGATCCGCACTTGGTCTCCTAGATTACTAACTACCTCACTGGCAGACCTCAGTATTTCAGGCTGAAGGACTGTACATCAGAGACTGTAGTCAACAGCATAGGAGCACCACAAGGGACTGTACTTTTGCCTTTTCTTTTTACACTGTACACCTCAGACTTTAAGTACAACTCTGAGACGTGCCACATGCATAAGTTTTCGGATGACACTGCCATCGTGGTGTGTGTAAGGGGAGGGCAGGAGGAGGAGGAGTACAGGAACCTGGTGAAGGACTTTGTGGCGTGGTGCCATAGGAACAATCTGCTACCGAACATTTCCAAGACCAATGAGATGGTGGTGGATTTTCGCAGGGCTGGGCCACTCACACAGCCGATTTCTATTCCGGGGGTTGAAGTGGAGAGGGTTAAAGACCTAAAGGTATCTCGGACTGCAACTGGATGATACGTTGGACTGGTCAGCCAACACAGACATCCTGTACAGGAAGGGGCAAAGCCAGCTCTATTTCCTGAGTAGGCTGGGGTCCAGATGTTCTATCAGACAGTGGTTGCCAGCTGTCTTTTTTATGACGAGATGCGACTGGACAAACTGGTCAGGCGTGCTGGGTCAGTGGTCGGTGTGGAACTGGACTCTGTGGTTAAGGTGGCCGAGAGGAGGACACTGATGATTATGGCCACCCGCTGCACATGGACATCCCATCATCATGGACAAGAGGAGCATGATTAGTGGCAGGATGCTGTCACAGAGCTGCTCAATCGACAGACTCAGGAGATCCTTTGTCCGTAGAGCCATTAGGCTCTTCAACTCTTCCCAGTGGGGCCAGAAGAGGAGAGAGAAGAGGGAAGAGGATAGATGACGACTGAATCTCCTACGCTAAATTACAGTTTTATTTTATCCATCTGCACATATGGACACCTTACTGTACATATTGCACTTTCTGCACACCTTATTGCACATCTTGAACATCTGGACACTGAACACGTAGACACTATTTCATTACCAATATATGCACATATTTATTCAGTATTGTCATTATATGCTGTTACCAGCGCCTACTTGTACATTCATTATTGCACTGCTTTTTATCTCATGTTATAGATCTTATTGCATATTTTTGTATATTTCTATATATGCGTGTAGACAGGTTACTGCAAATATTCTTCTTTTTATATTGCATCACGCTTATTATTATTATAACTATCCTGGGTTGTGTGACTGCTACTAGCTGCTAAATTTCCTTTGGGATCAATGAAGTTCTTTCTTTCTATCCATCCATCTATCCATCCATCCATTTATATATCCGTCTGTCCATTTATCTATCCATCCATCAATTTATCTATCCTTCCATCTATCTCAATTTATCTACCCATCCATCAATCCACCCATTTATCCATCCATCCATTTATCTATCCATTTAACTATCAAGCCATCAATCCATCCATCTCTCCATTTATCTATCCATCCATCTCTCCATTTATCTATCCATCCATCCAATCCATTTATCCATCTATCCATCCACCCATAAATCCATTTATCTATCCATCCACCCATAAATCCATTTATCTATCCATCCATCCATCCATCTATCCATCAATCCATCCATTTATCTATCCATCCATCCAATCCATTAATCCATCCATCCATCCATTTATCTAACCATCCGTCAATCTATCTTCCATCAATCTATGCATCCATCAATCTATGCATCCATCCAATCCATTTATCTATCCATTCATCAATCCATCCTTCCATCAATCCATCAATTAATGCATCCATCTATCCATTTATCTATACATCCATTTATCCATCCAATCCATTTATCTAACCATCCATCCAATCCATTCATCTATCCATCCATCCATAAATCCATCAATCCATTTATCTATCTATCCATCATTACATCCATCCAATCCATTTATCCATCCATCAATCCATCCAATCCATTTATCTAACCATCCATCCAATCCATTCATCTAACCATCCATCCAATCCATTCATCTATCCATCCATCCATCTCTCCATTCATCTATTCATCAATCCATCCATCTCTCCATTTATCTACCCATCCATCCATCTAATCCATTTATGTATTCACCCATCCAACCAATCCATTTATCTATCCATCCATCAATCCATCAATTTATCTATCCATCCATCTCCATTTATCTACCCATCCATCCATCCATTAATGCATCCATCTATCCATCAATCCAACCATCCAATCCATTTATCTATCCATCCATCTCTCCATTTATCTACCCATCCATCCATCCATCAATCCATCCATTAATGCATCCATCTATCCATTTATCTACCATCCATCCATCCATCCATGCATTTATCTAATCCATTTATCCACCCATCCACCAATCCATCCATCAATGCATCCATCTATCCATCCATCCATTTATCTATTCATTCATCTATCTATCCATCAATCCGTTTATCTATCCATGCATCCATCAATCAATCCATTTATCTATCCATCAATCCATTTGTCCATCCATCAATCCATTTTTCTATCCATCCATTTATCCATCCATCCACCCATAAATCCATTCATCTATCCATCCATAAATCCATGCATCTATCCATCCATAAATCCATGCATCTATCCATCCATAAATCCATTCATCTATCCATCCATCCATCCATTTATCTATCCATCTATGCAATCCATGCATTTATCCATCCATCCATCTAATCCATCTAATCCATCCATTTATCTATCTATGCATTTTTTTTATCCATGCATCGATCCATCTGTCCAATCCATCCATTTATCTATCCATGCATTTATCCATCCATCCATCTAATCCATCCATTTATCTATCCATGCATTTTTTTATCCATGCATCCATCCATCTGTCCAATCCATCCCTTCATCTATCCATCCCTTTATCTATCCATGCATCCATCTAATCATCCATTTATCTACCCATCCATCTATGCATTTATCTATCCATGCATCCATCTAATCCATCCATTTATTCCTGATTTCTTATTCTTTTGCATGTTTGTCACACTTAAATGTTTCAGATCACCAAACAAATTTAAATATTAGACAAAGATAACACAAGTAAACACAAAATGCAGTTTATAAATAAAAATCTTTATTATTAAGGGAGAAAGAAATCCAAACCTACAGGGCTCTGTGTGAAAAAGTGATTGCCCCTAAACCTAATAACTGGTTGGGCCACCCTTAGCAGCCACAACTTCAATCAAGTGTTTGTGATAACTGGGAATGAGTCTTTTACAGCGCTGTGGAAGAATTCTGGCCCACTAATCTTTGCAGAATTGTTGTAATTCAGCCACATTGGAGGTGCTGTGATGCTGTGTTACTTCTACGCTAGACGTAATGGGACATACACCTTCCAAAAAATTCAACTTCCAAAAATTTAAACTTTTGTCTCGTCAGTGCACAGAGCATTCTCTCAAAAGTCTTGGGGATCATCAATATGTATTCTGGCAAAACTGAGACAAGCCTTTATGTTCTTTTTGCTCAGTAGTGGTTTTCGTCTTGGAACTCTGCCATGCAGGCCATTTTTGCCCAGTCTCTTTCTTATGGTGGAGTCATGAACACTGACCCTAACTGAGGCAAGTGAGGCCTGCAGCTCTTTGGATGTTGTTGTGGGGTCTTTTGTGACCTCTTGGATGAGTCGTCGCTGCACTCTTGAGGTAATTTTGGTTGGCCGGCCACTACTGGGAAGGTTCACCACTGTTCCATGTTTTTGCCATTTGTGGATAATGGCTCTCACTGTGGTTCGCTGGAGTCCCAAAGCTTTAGAAATGGCTTTATAACCTTTTCCAGACTGATAGATCTCAATTACTTTGTTTCTAATTTGTTCCTGAATTTCTTTGGATAGCAGCATGATGTCTCGCTTTTGAGGATCTTGTGGTCTACTTCACTTTGTCAGGCAGGTCCTATTTAAGTGATTTCTTGATTGAGAACAGGTGTGGCAGTAATCAGGCCTGGGTGTGGTTAGGGAAATTGACTCAGCTTTCCAAAGATGTGATAAACCACAGTTAATTTATGTTTTAACGGGTAGGGGCAATCACTTTTTCACACAGAGCCCTGTAGGTTTGGATTTCTTTTTCCCTCAATAATAAAGACCTTCATTTATGAACTGCATTTTGTGTTTACTTGTGTTATCTTTGTCTAATATTTATATATTTGTTTGTTTAAGTGTGACAAACATGCAAAAGAATAAGAAATCAGGAAGGGGGCAAACACTTTTTCACACCACTATTTATCTATGCATTTATCTAACCATCCCTTTATCTACCCATCCATCCATTCATCTATCCATGCATTTATCTATCCATGCATTTATCTATCCATGCATTTATCTATCCATGCATTTATCTAATTCATCCATTTATCTATCCATCCATCCATCTAATCCATCCATTTATCTATCCATCCATCCATGCCTTTAACTATCCATCCATCCATGCATTTATCTATCCATCCATCCATCCATCTAATCCATCCATCCATCCAGCCATCCCTTTATCTACCCATCCATCTGTCCATCCATCCCTTTATCTACCCATCCATTCATGCATTTATCTGTCTGTCCATCCATCCATTTATCTCTCCATCCATCCATCCATCTAATCCATCCATCCATGCATTTACCTATCCATCCATCCATCCATCCCTTTATCTACTCATCCATCCAATCCATCTATCAATCCATCCATTTATCTCTCCATCCATCCATCCATCCCTTTATCTACCCATCCATCTGTCCATCCATCCCTTTATCTACCCATCCATCCATGCATTTATCTATCCATCCATCCATTTATCTATCCATGCATCCATCTAATCCATCCATCCATCCCTTATCTACCCCTTCTTCTACTCATTCATCCATCTAATCCTTCCATCCATCCATCCCTTTATCTACCCATCCATCCATGCATTTATCTATCCATCCATCAGTCCATGCATTTATGTAACCATCCATCCATCTAATCCATCCATTTATCTATCCATCCATCCATCAATCCATGCATTTATCTATCCCTCCATCCATCTAATCCATCCCTTTATCTACCCATCCATCCATTTATCTATCCATCCATCCATTCATCAATCCACCCATCCATTCATCAATCCATCCATTTATCTATCCATGCATTTATCTATTCATGCATTTATCTATCCATGCATTTATCTAATTCATCCATTTATCTATCCATCCCTTTATCTGCTCATCCATCCATGCATTTATCTATCCATCCATCCATCTAATCCATCCATTTATCTATCCATCCATCCATGCCTTTAACTATCCATCCATCCATGCATTTATCTATCCATCCATCCATCCATCCAGCCATCCCTTTATCTACCCATCCATCTGTCCATCCATCCCTTTATCTACCCATCCATTCATGCATTTATCTGTCTGTCCATCCATCCATCTCTCCATCCATCCATCCATCTAATCCATCCATCCATGCATTTACCTATCCATCCATCCATCCCTTTATCTACTCATCCATCCAATCCATCTATCAATCCATCCATTTATCTCTCCATCCATCCATCCATCCCTTTATCTACCCATCCATCTGTCCATCCATCCCTTTATCTACCCATCCATCCATGCATTTATCTATCCATCCATCCATTTATCTATCCATGCATCCATCTAATCCATCCATCCATCCCTTTATCTACCCCTTCTTCTACTCATTCATCCATCTAATCCTTCCATCCATCCATCCCTTTATCTATCCATCCATCAGTCCATGCATTTATGTAACCATCCATCCATCTAATCCATCCATTTATCTATCCATCCATCAATCCATGCATTTATCTATCCCTCCATCCATCTAATCCATCCCTTTATCTACCCATCCATCCATTTATCTATCCATCCATCCATTCATCAATCCACCCATCCATTCATCAATCCATCCATTTATCTATCCATGCATTTATGTATCCATCCATCCATCTAATCCATCCATTTATCTATCCATTCATCCATCCCTTTATCTACCCCTTTATCTACCCATCCATCTAATCCATTTATCTATCCATTCATCCATCCATCCCTTTATCTATCCATCCATGCATTTATCTATCTATCCATCCATCCATCCCTTTATCTACCCATCCATCCATGTATCTATCCATCCATGTATCTATCCATCCATCCAATCCATCCGTTTATCTTTCCATCCCTCCATCCATCCATTTATCTATCTATCTATCCATCCATCCATCCCTTTATCTACCTATCCATCCATCCCTTTATCTACCCATCCATCTAATCCATTTATCTATCCATTCATCCATCCATCCCTTTATCTATCCATCCATGCATTTATCTATCCATCCATCCCTTTATCTACCCATCCATCCATCCATGTATCTATCCATCCATGTATCTATCCATCCCTCCATCCATCCATTTATCTATCCATGCATTTATCCATGCATTTATCCATCTATCCATCCATCTAATCCATGTATCTATCCATCCATCCATTTATCTATCCATGCATTTATCCATCTATCCATCCATCTAATCCATTTATCTATCCATCCATCCAACCATTTATCTATCCATGCATTCATCCATCCATCCATCCATCCATCCCTTTATCTACCCATCCATCAACGCATCCATTTATCTATCCATACATGGCTGGTGTATTTTATTATTACAAAGCAGTGTATTTCAGCCATTAATGAAAAAAAGGTCTTAGGGTGTAGTTACTCCTTTAATTTGTATACATTTTTTTGATAATTATTGAGGTTCAGGCTTTTCTGAATTTTTGACACCAGTTACATGAGGATGGAGCGAAAACCTTAGGACTAGTTCGCAAAAGTAGAATTTTTGCAATTATGCAAAAAATCTAAGTAGGCGGAGCTAAAAGTTCCAAATTACAAAGTTGTTTGTCTTGACCCAAGGAATCAGGAAAAAAAATGAAATTTGTATCTAAAATCTAAATTTGGTTTAGGAGTTTAACGTGTTTTGCTGCGCTACAGTGACCCCTTTAGGCCAACTGGGCTCACGTTGTGCACCCGAGTAGTAGGAGGCATTACCACGCACTGCATGCTTGAAAAAAATGAAAGAAACAGTGATTGCTTCCAAAATGATTTAGCTGCAACCGTACCTTTGGTGACAGTGTGGTCCATGAATTCAGCAGATGATTTAACAAGAGGCTGCAGGTGATAAAGATCAGAAAAAGATAAGAATTTAATCCAAGTTTATGACAGGTTTACAACGGACAAGAACGTAAACACTGCACCAAAAATAAACATGCACCATGAGGAAGCACCACTGCTGAACCATGTGAAAACTGTATTAGGACTATCATGGTTATTTGATTAAAAACAGTCAGTTATAATTTACTTTCAGCGAATCTGCAATGATTTTACAATAATTAATAATAAGGGCATTCGAACTTTCTCTTAAATTGCCAGCTGATGAATCTTCACAAGGGGATGCTATTCGTACTCCATTCACTTTTGTATGCAAAATTTAAAAAAGAGAAAACTGGTTTAAACCCAGGAAAGCACATTTTCAGTCACACACTGTGCGTATATGAAGTAGAAGATTTTAACAATGAGGTTTGGACTGAACAGTTCAGCAGATAGGGCTTATTTTTAATCGAGCTAACATGGTCTAGTAATATTCAGAGATAGGCTTCAAATGCATTACTTCAGACATAATAAATGCATTACTTGAATATCTGATACAATGTTCAAATGACTGTATTAAACCAGAGACATTATAAAGGAGAATACCAGTCACTGGTTGGAAAATGAATAGGAAAGCTTGCATAATGCTCAGCATGTTGTCTGTTAGAAAATCTTGTTGTGGAGGTATGCACGAGCGAGTTTGGTGTGGAAGAACTTGACTGGCCTGCACAGAGTCCTGACCTCAACCAGATAGAACACCTTTGGGATGAATTAGAGCGGAGACTGCAAGCTAGGCCTTCTCGTCCAACATCAGTGTCTGACCTCACAAATGCGCTTCTGGAAGAATGGTCAAAAATTCCCATAAACACACTCCTAAACCTTGTGGAAAGCCTTCCCAGAAGAGTTGAAGCTGTTATAGTGGCAAAGGGTGGGCCAACATCATATTAAACCCTATGGATTAAGAATGGGTTGTCACTCAAGTTCATATGCGTGTGAAGGCAAACGAGCAAATACTTTTGGCAATATAGTGTCTGCTGGGGAAACAGGGTTCACGTTAGTCATTAGTTTTTCCACACACACACGCACGCGCACGCACACACACACACACACACACACACACACACACACACACACAGAGAGAGAGAGACAGAGAGATACATCCAGCTGAGAGAGAGAGATACATCCAGCTGAGAGAGAGAGAGAGAGAGAGAGAGAGAGAGAGAGAGAGAGAGAGAGAGAGAGAGAGAGAGAGAGAGATTCCCCTTAATTTACTTTACGTGAATGGAATCGAAAACAAATGCCAATGTGCTCTGGAACTTCAGCTTGCCTCAAAGTAACTTGTGGCAGTAAAAAAAACTAACTAAAATGACTGGAAGTTTGTGTAGAGCAGACAGTGTTAACTAACTTGGAGAGAAAGCTCCACTGATCCTTACCTGGTGTTCTCAGAAAAAGGTAATAAATAATATTAAATAAAATGTACATAATGTTTTAATCCCTGTTACTCTTAGAACACTGAGTAATAATGGGGCCTTTAAAGCTCCACTAGAGTAAACTCCCCACCGCCAATCACACTGCAAGATCAGAAATAACTGTGGTACAATATCCTATATTCTTAAAAAAAACTCATAAACTGCCTCAGTAAAGCTGAAAGTGTCATTATACGACAAAAAGGTAATTAAAGTTTACCTGGACTGGGTGAGGTGTTTAGTGTAAAGCTGCCTCCACACCCCCAAACTCTGGGCATCTACAGACAGGCACTCAGTCAGACTGTTCAGCAACTACAGATTAAAAGCAAGACAACATAAATGTCATCTCTCTCTCTTTGAGATTTTATCCTCACATGATGTGTGCATGTCTCCTTTTTTTTCTAGGTACGATAGTAAAGCTGGTGTTTAACATGCTGTTTTAGGTTTTGACATACACCTATGTGCAGACATTAACAACATTTTTTAAATTAATTTTTTATTTTGCATAAATGTATTTTTTTATTGGGGCATGCGTACCCATGGAATTAAGGTTATTTTACTGTGTGCCAAATGAACATCAAATTATATGCCAAGCTCAAGGAACAGTTCAGCAAAAAAATCAGGTTTACACAATTTTCCACTTACCTCAGATGTATAAGTTTGAAGCACAAATTTTGTTTCTTTAGTTTAAAACTGTTAAACACTAGAACTCAAAAGCCATCCAAACAGCCAAATTATTTCTGTAAAAATACACCCCCAAACTTTTCTCAACCCACTCAAACTGTGTCCAGGTCTGCATTCAGGTCGCGCAGACTTGCTGATGTGTTTTACAGCACAGTATGACCTGCTGTGAACTATAAAAATGTACTCCCAACACGTCTTGCACAATTGCCTTCATCTAGGCTAAGAGGAAAAATGAGTAGATTAGATGAGTGATTAGATTTTTCAGGAACCATTTTTATAATGTGTATGTATAAATGCCTCACCTCTCTCTTCATGGCATCAGGACAGTTAGGTGTGGCTCTAGACAGAAAGGAAGGGAAATAGGTATGAAGGGTGGATTCTGGCTTCGCTCCAAACGCTAGGGCTTTAAGTCGAGGGTAAAGCCTCCTCAACTGCTCCTGTAGACTGTAGAGGAAAAAAAACAGGTGAATGCATAAGCTGTTCAACAACTTATTTGTCAGAGCTGTGACTGTGTCCACTATAGCAAATTAAGGATAACCTAGGCTATTTTCTGGTGAAAACCATTGTGTTCTTCAAAAAACAACTGTATATATATATATATATATATATATATATATATATATATATATATATATATATATATATATATATATATATATATTTTTTTTTTTTACACCGTCACATGGGTAGCCTCTCTTCATCGCAAGGGCATTACCAGCAGGTACCGGGAGGAGGTACACTTCGACATTCAGAGCACTGGGCAGAACACACTTAACACTCTTAAGAGAGTCATACTTATACCTGCTGTTTACCTATGCTTAAGGAAGCCTAGTTTACCCTGCTACAGTGGACACTGTCATAGCTCTGAGAAATAAGTTACTGAATTTCAAATTGATTTACCGTTATAATTAATAACTTCACATAGCTTAAATAGTTATTGGCACTTTATGGGATTAGTCATCCATTAACATTTACACCCTATATTTTTCAAGGTTTGAACAATTTAGAAACAAACAATCTTAAACACATCAAATTAAAACAATTTCCCTTTATATATAGGCCTATATCAGTTTTAGCTATGCAATGCACTTTTACCCATTTTTATAGATATGTAACAGTACGTTAGTTTAAGAAACCAAGCAAGCGTAATTGAAAATACTTAAGAACTCAATGTCTGATGAAAGTGTAACTGATTTAGGTATGCAGTTTGCAGGGCTGGTGTGGTATAAACTTCCACTATTTGGTAGCTACATCAGCCTTAGAGTTCAGGGCAAACCTAAAATTGTGTGTCAGATGTCAGCTTTAGGGTGTTCTATAATAATTACCTCACTGACAGAGCATTTTTAGGCATATAAGCAAAATCCAGGAGAGGGAAGAACTCTTTAGGTCCCATTACTCCAAATCCTTTCGTCAAGTTAGCATGAAGCCTTAAAAGAAGATTTAGTAAGTCATAAACACATACTGCAAATGGATGGCAAAGTTAACATTTATTAACAAAGAAATAACCTAAAAATCTGCAACATATACAAGAACACATCTACAAACCAACAGTTACTCACGTGAGCAGTCTTTCTAGGTATGCAATGGCATAGGCCGACAGAGTTTTCACACCAAGAACAGGGAGCATGATTCCCAGCCAAACTACATTACACAAAAAAAAATACTAATGCAAGACAACACCACCAAGCTAGATAACCATTCAAATTTAAGGTGACTATGCATGTTCCTGAAGTTGTGAAATCCAGAATGCAGCAATAAGCATGATTATATATATATATATATATATATATATATATATATATATATATATATATATATATATATATATATATATAAAGTAAGAGGACATGACTGTCGAGCAAGCTGTCTTCCTTGACCTTTTTTTGTCCCTGCTTTTGTAAGTTGACCTGTCTCTCAAGCTAAACCCTCTCCTCACCTCTTACACCCTGGGAAAGGTCATAGAAACCAGCCTGGCCAAGAGCCCACATGATGCTTAAGCACTTGGCTGGACGATTCTGGTGGGAGCGTAGCAGCTCCAGGTGCTGTGGAGGTCACACAATGTGCAAAAGCTTTAATTTTCAAAACAATATCTGGCAAAACAAATGCATACATACATTTAAGATTTACAGAAATTATAGATTTGAAAACTTTTCATTAAGCTGCCACTTTGCTGCTGCATTGGCAAATGACATGCAATCATGTGCAAAACTGTTGCAAATAATTAGTGGATGTTTCTCTTCAAATCAGGTTTTTTCTGAAATACTGGTGACACGTCAGATAAATAATGAAAGATCACTCTCCAATCAAGGTACCCTAAATCGATTGTTTTCAACTCCAGTCCTGGGGACCTACTGGACTGCACAGTTACAGGTATTCTCTGCCCCAATACAGCTCACGAAGGGCTTGATAACAGAATAGTTGAAACTCTGCAGGTCAGTGGAAAACAAACCATTCTGTGTAGTGTTTTTTGCTTTGTTTTTCCAGTTAAGTGCTACAGAGGAGACATTAACGCAGATGCTCTCTGAAATACTCAAAAGGTGGAGGTGCTCTTTCTTAACCTTCAAGTACATAAACATACTTTTCATACAAGACCATCAAAACTCAAGTTCAAGAAACAACCAAAGCAGAATCCCGCAGAGCAGCAAGTGACCAGGAAATTATATTATTCTGAACAGAGAGCATACCTAAAGCTCAAATCTTTTGACAGCCCAAACATATCGAATTTTCACTTACTTCAGACAAGTTCAGCGTGGCTACTTTGGGTTTGTTCATCATGACTGCCTGAATGCACATCCTGTAGCCATGCAGTGGTTCACCTGTGAAAGCACAAAAGGTAGACAGTGGAAACAACCAGCTAATAAAAGATACATCAAAATCAAAAAAAAATCACATTTAGCATCAAACTACAAATGTGACTGAATACCACCAGTAAATTCTAGCTTAATAAATGCACAATTCAAGCTAAATGTAGGTTATTAATAAAGGTAAACTGCAAAATACTGCAGTGTTTTATGCTACTGAAGACACTGCGGTTCCACACAAACTATTGAGCAATGTCAAGCCTTGCCTCACACATGGAATGATTTTTCCAACAATACGCTCAAAGCTTTGCTCAGCTGACAGCATCAGACTGACACTGCTCTTCCTCGGCTAAGCATAAACCAGTGTAAACAAAGGACTAGTTCTGCTATAAGACTAGTTCTACTATAAGAGCCCTGCTAGAAAATGAACGCAGAAAATAACACTGGGGAAAATTAACCCAAATAACAAGTACTCCATTTTCTGAACTCGCTACTTTTTGCACTGCTAACCGCTGACTGAATTCGGGACAGACATAATAATTAACATATGTATGCGTTACCTGCTTGTTTGTCTAACTCCCGGAGCATGGTGAATATGCAGTGGTCAAAGAAGTCTTTCAGAGTGTCTGTGCCTTTTCCGAGTATGTTCTTAACGATGCTGCGCAGCTCCTTGCCCGCAAGACAATATGGGTAATCTAGACAGAAATCCTTTTGTTAAAACCACTAATTGACACTTAAGATATTTGTGTCCATGCCGCAGGGCTGAAGCAGCTACTCAAACATAACTTTCTATCAACAAGCTAGATTCAAAGTGTTGTCACTGACCCTACCTCACAGCATGCTGCTACTGTTGCAGGAGTTTAAATCACCTTAATACAGACATGTGAAAGCACCAAGTTGGTTGCATGGAACCACTGGACCAAGATATCTATCAAATTCTGTATTTAAAAACAAGCTGACAAAGTAAGATGACCATATGGGTATTAAGCATCTAGCTATTCTATATTACAACAAACTTCAGGAGTTTAATATGTATATTGTGCTAGGTGTGTTTGTCAAGGGCTACTGAACACTAAGATTACACAGATGTCATTTTAAGTGAGAAACATCCCATCAATACACATTATACAGAAAAAGATTCAAAGCTTTTAGACACCCACCGTGAGCATAGCTGCTGAGTGTGGGATCTGTGTCTGGAGCAATCAGTTTGCTGTTGAGGTATCCAGCCAGATCCTTCACCCACACACATGGATTCTCAGGGAACAAAGCCTGACTTTTCTCAAGCTGTTGCTTTAAATCTATTACATCCAGCTGAGAGAGAGAGACAGAGAGGAGAGAGAGAACAAGAGGGGAGGGAGGGAGGGAGGGGGAGAGAGACAGACAGAGAGGAGAGAGAGAACAAGAGGGGAGGGAGGGAGGGAGGGGAGAGAGAGACAGAGAGGAGAGAGAGAACAAGAGGGGAGGGAGGGAGGGGAGAGAGAGACAGAGAGGAGAGAGAGAACAAGAGGGGAGGGAGGGAGGGGAGAGAGACAGAGAGGAGAGAGAGAACAAGAGGGGAGGGAGGGAGGGAGGGAGGGACAGAGAGGAGAGAGAGAACAAGAGGGGAGAGAGGGGGGGAGAGAGGGAGGGAGAGAGAGACAGAAAGGAGAGAGAGAACAAGAGGGGAGGGAGGGAGAGAGAGAGAGAGACAGAGAGGAGAGAGAGAACAAGAGGGGAGGGAGGGAGAGAGAGACAGAGAGGAGATAGAGAACAAGAGGGGAGGGAGGGAGAGACAGAGAGGAGAGAGAGAACAAGAGGGGGGAGAGAGAGAGAGAGAGAGAGAGAGAGAGAGGACAGAGAGGAGAGAGAGAGAGAGAGAGACAGAGAGACAGAGAGGAGAGAAGGAGAGAGAGAGAGAGAGAGAGAGAGAGAGAGAGAGAGAGAGAGAGAGAGAGAGAGAGAGAGAGAGAGAGAGGGGGGGGGGAACGAAAGAATGAGAGCGAAAGCGGGAAAGAGAGAGATCGAGAACACAGTTTGTTTTATACTGCTTTAGCCTAGATTTTCCACTTTTATCAGTAACGATCCAAGCATTTAGGACAAAAAAAATTATAAGTATTATCTATAGCCATCTACAGTGGATATAAAAAGTCTACACAACAATGTATAATTAACAGGTTTTTGTGATGTAAAACATATTAATCATAGCAGAACTTTCCACCTTTAATGTGAAACTGTAAAAATAATCAGGAACATTTTGGGGGTAAAAATAAAAAATTAAAAAATAACCTAGTTGCACAAGTGTGCACGCTCCTTGCCGAAGCACCTTTTAATTTTATTAGAGCACTCAGTCCTTTTGTGTAAGAGTCTGTCAGCTTTGCACTTCTTGATTTGGCAATATTTTCCCTCTCCTCCTTGCAAAAACATTACAGATCCATCAAATTGTGAGGGCATCTCCTCCAGACAGCCTTCTTCAGGTCACCCCACAGATTTTCAATTGGATTAAAGTCTAGGCTGTGGCCGGGCCATTCCAAAACATTGATCTTTTGGTGATGTCATTCCATTACAGATTTCGATGTATGCAATGGATCATTGCTGTAACGACTGGTGAAATTTCTCATCTTCAGCTTTCTAGCAGATGCCTGAAAGTTTTGTGCCAACACTGACTAGTATTCGGATCTGTTCATGATTCCACCTTGAATAAAGCCCTAGATCTGACTGAAGAAAGGCAGCCCCAGAGCATGATGCTACTACTACCACGCTTCAGCATGGGTATGGTGTTATTTTGGTGATGTACTGTGTTACGTTTGCACCAAACATACCTTTTGGAATAACGGCCAAAATGTTCAACTTCAACAGACCACAATACAAATGTCCACACAGGTTTGGAAGACTGGATGTATCTTCGTACAACATTTAGCCAGACTTCGATTTTTTTTTTTTCACTTGCCACTGCACCCTTGGAATCAGACATTTGAAGACTGAAGATTTGTCACATGTAAGCTAAATTTTAATCAGGGTTAATTAGTTACTTTAACTGAGAGTTTAAAGTGTGTACCAGCTACTGTTTAACATGAGTTTTATGTGACTGATGAATTCTGAACACAGCCAAATCCCCAATTATACAAATTTTTACACACTTCTGCAACCAGATTATTGTAGTTTTTTTCCCCCTATACTAAAATGTTTCGTATTGTTTTTCACTTTAATCAGGCTCAGTAATACTGGACAGTTGAAGACCGGAAAAACATAGCCTGGTCTGAGGAATCTCGATTTCTGCTGAGGCACACAGATAGGGTCAGAATTTGGAACCAACAGCATGAATCCATGGACCTAATCGGCCTTGAGTCATCAGTACAGGCTTTTGGAGGTAGTGTAATGGTGTGGGGAATATTTTCTTGGCACACTTCAGGTCCGCTAATACCAATCAATCATCACTTGAATGCCACAGCCTATTTGAGTATTGTTGCTGAACATGCACAGCCCACATGACCACAATTTACTCATCTTCTAATGGCTACCTCCAGCATGACAATGCACCATGTCACAAAGCAAAAAGTCATCTCAAACTGGTTTCGTGAACATGACAATGAGTTTAATCTTCTTCAGTGACCTACCCAGTCACCGGATCTGACTCCAATAGGACACTTTTGGGGTGTGTTAGAGCGGGAGATTCTCAGCTGAAAAACGCACCTTAAAAACCTGCAGGAATTACATGATGCAATCATAACATGGACCTGGTGCTGTATTACAGAAACTCTAAAATCTTATCTTACCTGTTTAGTCACCATGACAACTTTAGTTAGGACTAAATTTAGGACAGAAGCTGTTACAGAACAACAGTTCTTAAGTTCATAATCTTATCCAACTCCAGATAAGAATCCAGTATTACAGAAGAATCCTAACTAGACAAAATTTCCTAAATACTGTCCTAACAAAATCATTTAGACTGGTTTGGTCAATTGCACCTTTATAGAGAAATTTACCAAGTCCAAATTGTTCACCATTATAGTACTAGGAATCAGACATTGGTTTGTCTACGCTACAAATATCATCATTTTATCTGCTATCCAAAATGTTACCAAACTTACGTGTCTCATAAGGTTTCATATGTCATGCTAAATTTGAAAAAATAAGTTTTTTGGATACTATTTATTCCTTACAACTCCCTGTATATACCTCTCCATCCTGCACACCTTTTGTGTTGTTTGGGTTGGAGGCGTTGCATCACACGGTGTCAGCAAAACTCAGAGCTTATGCCAGTAACGTTATTGATCAGAGGAGCTGCGATAGATCACAGCTGCACCTTGCTGTACTACCCCATAAACTGGTGAGCAGAGTAGCAAGTTTTTTGTTGTTGACACCATCAATTTCCATTCGTTCTGGGTCCATCTGCTTTTGCACCAGCAAGTTCAGTCACTCTCTCTTCCATGTTTGCTCTCTCTTCTTCAAGCCGCTGCAAGTCATATGTGTATTCTGGCTCTATGACATTTTGGAAACAGACCTCCTTTGCCACACACTTTGCCATCTTTCAAAAAAGGCAAGAAAACTATAAAAATAAACTAAACAAAAGCTGCTGTGGGTGTTATGTCCGATTCAGTTCCCCCTCAAATTCACGCATTGAACTACAGAAAGCGGCAAACTTCATAAAAAGATTGAACAGACGCATGTTTTCAACCAATCTTCAATATAAATTCACCCAAGACAACACGGCATAATTGAGATCCCGTGATAAGTATTACTTTCAATTCGATTAAACAGTAAACAATCGTACAGATAAATACTTTTTGTACTGTTCCTTGCTGACTGGGTGAATACAGCTGCCATACAAACCTTTTTTTTTACTTTTCCGCTTTCCGTAGTTCCAGTGTTGCTTGGTGTTGTTATCTGTTCAGTGAATGCGTGTGCCCAAGAACTTGATTTCTCAAAGTGAAAACATGAATTCAAGGGGGTAACTGAATCAAATACAACATCAGCGTTAGCCATGTTGAATAGCTATAGCTACAGGCTAGTAACTACAAAAGCACGCGCACTGCGCGCATTGATCTCAGTTGAGGATGCGGTTTCAACAGGAAACACAGAAGTAATCCTGTGGTAATAGTTCAAGTTAAAAAACGTTTTAGGCTAAAACTTTATAACAAAACTATCACAAAACAATGTCTCAGGTATCAAGCAACATATTTATATACATTCTGTGTAATTACTTAGCAGGATGTAGCTTTTAGAGCCATTAAATGCTTCAGATGTCTGATTTCTAGTACTACAATGGTGAAAAATTCTGACTCTGTAAATTCCTCTAGAAAGGCGCATTTCACACTGAACCACTCTGAATGATTGTTTACATCTAAACCATTGAATGATTAAGTCATTTTGCAAAATCAGTGGAGTTCCCCTTTAAGTCTGTTTTGAGTGCAAAATACCCAGTAATAGTTTTTTTCCTAATAAATTTGGTGTGTCACTTGGAAATCTGAGCAAAGCTGTCTGTGTGCCTAAAGTGACTGCCTCCTGCAGCCTGTCTCACAAGTATGTTCAAGCAACAGAATTCTTGTTTTTTTTCAGCTTCAGAAAACCTAACAAATGCAACCACGGTTAACTCATGATTTTCTCTGTTAATCCAGATTTAGACCCTCAAGCTACTGATTAATCATTATGCATGTGCACATAAAGCATGATGTATGTGAAAAGCAACCATTCACATGAAATATGAGAAAGAGTTGAGCAGCTTATTTTTCAAAGAAGACAGCAGCAATATACACGCAACATGTAGTGGAGGACGATGGTGCCGGCCACGAGAGGCACCAAGGCGAGGAGCGAGTCCCGAGCTCCGCCGCCCAGGCCCCGCCCCCTGTGCCGCAGCGAGGCCGCTTCAGGATACCTTACGTTCGACCCGGACGGCCACACTGCAAGCTGGGGGCGGTGACGGGGAGGTGGAGCTGCGAGCTCTCGTTCCCTCTCAGCTCGGGTGCTCACGCTGCCCTTAATGAGAGCCAGCTGATGCTGATCTGGCTGTCAGGGTGAGCGACTTTTTAAAGAGCTGAGAGGGAACAGCATAAGAGAGAGAGGGACAAGCAGCAGCCGGGAACTGAAGAGCTGAAAAGCTTGAGCAAAAAGACTGAAAAGTCTAGTTAGTTGAAAGCCACTGAAAAGTGGCCGGCTTAGCAGAGCTTTGGTTTGGTTGTGTTTGTATTTATTTGGTGTGATTAAAGAAATATGGCTGCTGCAACACTGAATCCTGCCTCCAGCATCCTCCTTGAGCATGCCGTGCTACAGTACTATATATGCAAATGCATAGAAAGTAAAGCATTTGTAGTAGTAAAAATCAAAAAAGTTGCCAGAGCCACCACATTAGTGCTTCCTAGAGTAAAAACTGTTTTGTAAGCTTGAAATCTAAATCTATGGTTCCTTCATGGAAAACCAGTTTTTCTCATATTTTCATATGTCGGGTGGCAAAAAGGTCACAGCAACGGAAAGCAAGTTTACAAAAGACTGGAAAGAAGTTTAAGAAATTGCACTTCATGAGAAGCACTCCTGTTAAGTCCCATTACAACTTCATTGAGGTTTCAAAATGCATTGGTATGAGAACGAGCTCCACATCTTATGTTTGGGAGAACTACAAGCTTGCATAAAAATCTTTGTGAAAGTGAGAGCTTGTACTCACAGCTTTAACGGCTTCCTCCAAGGTTTTGTAGTGGCTCTGTTTTGAGCTGCTGTTAGAGGGGGATTTCTTGTTCTGCTTCCCTGCATTGGGTTTCTTCTGTTGGGCCTCAGCTGGCGGAGGAACCTGCTCTTTATTCTGCTTCTTTCCAATCTTCTCAAAACTCTCAAATATAGTCTCGGACATTTTCACAGCCACTGAAGTCAAACAACAAGAAAATGACAATGAACATGAGGCAAAGGGAGCACTGACTATAAAGGAGAAAGGCAGAACAGATTACTCAAAGCAGTCACAAATCTTTTACAATGCATGCAAAAGGATTGCCGTTTCACCCTTAGCCTTATATTTTGTAATGATATTCCTCAAAGGGAAAAAACGCAAAAGAGAGTAAAAGTAAAGTAGGGCTAGCACATTTCAAAACTGAACCAGAACTCTGAGCATGACTGACTCTGCTCAAATCACAGCACCTGCTAAGCTACTATGCTTAACAAGGAAATTGTGGAGCAATATCACATCCAGTGGTTAATGTTGAGAAAAACTTATTTAAACCACAGTTCAGCAACTTCACACAGAACAGGTCTCCCATTGGAGGCACATACATGAAGAACATGTATAAAACATGTTCACTGACCTTTCAAACAAATACAAGGCTTCCTTTCTTAAAGACAACAAACACAATGTTTCCCTTCTTAAAAACAACAAATTTTATGTGTTGCAAGGAAAGCAACACTACTCTGCACTTCCAACTTTTTCGACATGATTAGAGAGGGAGGGGCGACGTGTAAAATGAGTCGCCAAATATACTTTGGCAACATATGAAACGTAATGTTAAACATTTCCTGTTTGAGCGGAGCAATCGGCGATCTGTTCTCCCGTAACCAAGTGTGAGTGACGAGATAAGTGGGATAACTACTGGCCAGCGAACTAACTTCTATTCTAACATCCTAACAAGCTTTAGCAGCGTTAAAGCACGTCTGCTCCACACAACTACAGCGCTGTTACAGCGCTCAGTCATATTTTAGTGTTCTTTCATTCTGAAGCAACAAAAGTGAAACAAAGAACTGGGTTCATGCATGTTACAGCACTGATTTAAACAAAAGTAAGCTGAAGATGCTGTGTGTGTGGCACTGAAGAGTGGGAGAACGCTAGCTTCCCAGGCTAGCCAGTTTTAGCAGCTGAAGTTGAAGCAGCACGGCCAAATTAATGTTACTGTAGTGCAAACAAGACAAAACACACACTGATTTCGGTTTAAACATACCTAAAATGGGGGCGTCATTTGTGTAGTGTTAGAGAATCACAATGCAGTTAATGCTTTTTACACAGCAAACATCGGATGTATTGTGGTCCACCCCTCAAACTACTACGATAGAATAGAGAAATCCATATGTCTGCCACCTTGTGTTTGAACACTGTGATTTACTCTGACATGGATGGGGCAGGAATGATTGTTTATGAATAGTCTAGTACTCATCACCAGACAGCTAAATATAATTTGTTTTCTTTATTAAATTATGAATATTCCAAAAACCACAGCTGTGCTTTTCCAGCTGGTAAAAACAGCTGACCTGAAACTTTCTCCTACTATCCCATGACAGACTTGTGAAATGTTCCATTATTTGGCAAGGGTTTGTCATGTTCTGACTATAAAGGATACTTAGAAAATAATGAAATAATGATTTGACATTTATCATGATAAGTATCGATATTAACTGACATGAAAATTTTTAACATTATAAAATTTTTGGCCGCTCAGCCCTACATCTACTTAAACAGCATTTAAAGCATTAATAGCTACTTGCAAGGGGGATCATGATAATCACTATTGTCATCTTAGTCAGCTGGATGGAAAGATATTAAAGACACAGTTTAAAAGCTCTATACCAAATCACACTAGATGCTGAATTGGCTCTCCACTCCAGCAGGACATCTGCTACTACATTTGAAAGGTATGCTGGAAGTTATTTGACTAAAAACCAACAACCAGCATCACATACATGTAACACTACTATGTTTGAGCAATATGTAAAATTCCACACAAATGTACTTTTTCAAAGAAACAGAAAAAACATACAATGTACTCAACATGCTGGAGATCTGCACCTAGCCACTTTTTGACTACCGCACTACCTTCAGCAAGCAAATCAACCATGCACATACAAATAGGCCCAAGTAAACTAGTCCATAGTAATGCCTCATTCCATAAGTAAATTTGATACAGCTGGCAAGCTAAAATAACACTGTCAGGCTGATTAGAGGCACACACCTGGTTTGAAGGTAGGCAAATAATTTCCCGTGGAGGACTAAACATGAGCGGTTTCCCACTCAGTGCACAATGAAAGCCTTTGGGACTGTGGTGCACAGCTCTGGTCCTGGGGAGCCAGTGTCCAACAAAGTTTGGTAATTTACCTGCACAAACACACCTGATTACTGTGTTAATTGCTGTGTAAATTACTCTGTTAATTACCAAATTAAGTGGGTATATTTAAGGACAGAAACTACCAAACTGCGCTGGACAGTGGCCCTCCAGGACCAGAGGTGTGCACGCCTGGAGATGCAAAATTTAATATTTTAACCTTGTCTTAAGATGGCCCCTACAAGCCAGTTGAATTCATTTAATGATTTATACAGAGCAGCTCAAGTGAGTGAAGCTGTGTATGCATCACATTAACAAAATATTATATAATCAGCTATAAGCAATAAACAGAAATAAACCAATAACCACACTTTAGAAATACACTCACAGTATAACAGTAAACGTCTATTCCACTTATTGTAACCTTGTGGTGATCTGTAAAACCTTTGCAAGACATACTAATACAGCACAGCTTTCAACGATAATTTGACAAAGTGAAAAAGAATGTGAACAACCAGAGGCCTACAATCACATATTTAGCACAGTGTACACTCTTATCAGTTAGGGATTATCCTTAACAAAAGTAGTGTCATATGTTTTATGTGGATATAAAACGGGTACAGAGACAACCCCTAGAGCACAGACTGTGACTTGTAAAAATCCAGTACTTTTAGACCATTAACTAGGACAGGCCATCAGACACAGCAAAGTAACGTTACAGGAGGAGTATTTCAAACGTGTGGAAATTTTAACTAAAGCAAGTATCGTCCAGAGTTGCATTTTCATCGCTTTTTAGTTTCTGTGAACATGTCGTGCTAACCTAGAAAATGACTCTTGTAGAGTCTCTCCATGCATAATTAGCGCCCATACTGTCAAATGTATCTAAACGAAACGCTTATGTGTCAGACAAAAGCTAGCTAGCTAGCTATATGTTCACGTAAAAACGACTATTCGTCTGGCAAACAGTTCTCTACAATACATCGTCCTCAAAACCTAGAATAACAGTTATTAGCTTAGCTTCTAGCTAGCGTTCTGTACTGTAGGTCTACAGGTGAAAATAATCAATTTTCTGCAAATTTCTAACAGTTACACAAGTAAAAAGCATGTGTAATGTACACACCTACATAAAGAATTCAAAACATTAGTTGCTAACGTGGCTAGTGAAGGAACTGACAATTACCGTTAGCTTAGCTAACCTAGCTATCCGGTTAATTATTCGAGTGAGGTAACGCTAACGTTAGGTTAGCTAGCTAGCTAATACACCAGTTAGCTAGCGTTGGCTGGTCCGACCTCACTTAACCTAACTAGCTAATCTAAGTTAGGTACTTTGTTAAAACCACTTTCAGTTGAGATGATTAAGAACAACATGGAAGCACTTAAAGTGTACCGTTATTATTTAACACTAAGCGCAAACTAGCAAGATGCTTTAGCCCGTTAAACAGAATGACAGCTAGCTAACGCGGCTAGCGCATTTCAAATAGGCATGCCATCGAGCGACGTGGCACTAGACGTACAGTTCAGAGGAAAATTACTTTCATTGAAAAATAAAATAAACGTCTTACTTACGATAAGTGTCAACTCTTGGTAAATTGGACTCACTCAGGGCTTTCCTTCCACCACCACTGGACTTCTTGTCGGTTTGACTCTTTGCAACGCCGCTCTGTTTCTTGCCTTTCCTAACTACCTCCCATTTACCTACAGAACTGTTATTTGCAGATGATGCCATTGTTTATTGAAGGCACCAAAATTGTCAACGAACACAAAACCCTACAAAATGTTTCTGTTAAGCGCCGGTTCCCCGTTGTACTTTCCTTTCTCCTACAGATAATGGTCGTAGTTAGCTGCTTTAGTCTTCACTGTATTTTAAAACGCCTCGTCTGCCACGTCTGCTTTGGTGGTACGACGTCACAGCGCATCTGAACCATAGATATACGCTGTACGTTTACGATCTGAATACGGTTTGTCTTGCAGGCTCATGGAGAACATTCTTCATGTCTCCCTGAGACACGGCAATTCATGTTTCTGGTCTGCATTTTCAAGCTTTTACGTTTGTTTTACTAAAACCTTCTGTACTGTAGAAAGGACATTCGGGACTTTTCCCTAATATCTCATATTTTGTAGTGGACTCTTCTTCCACCCCACCGGATGTAGCCCTATGGGGGTCCCTGTAACCTAGGGTTCCTGAAAAGTCAGTTCCACTGTTGCCTAAGTTCTGACACTCCTGCCTTTTGCTAATACCGGTACAAAGGAAGAGGGTGAGGTAGAGGATGTAACAGAGGGACGGGTTTCAAGCTAATAAGAGCAAGAAGCAGACTAAGCCAACACAACCCATTGTCCAATTAAGGGTTCAAAATAACATGTATGTGTCTGAAATGCATATTTTTTGACCGAGGCATTCCACATAATGTCTGGTTTCTGTGCAAATGCCTTTCCAAACTTAAAATTGTAAACCAAAGCGAACTTTTTGTCTGGGCCTTTTATTTTGAAGGCACAATCTACCTACAGGCCCTGGATATTAGGCTGCCTCAAAAGCTTCTTACCTGTACAAAATATGCAATTATGACATATGCAGTTTTGATCTGAAACAGAAAATGGGCAGCCAGGTATAAGTGTTTTATTTTCTGTCATTAAAGAGAGTTAGTCATTTTGTATTATTAGAACAAAATGAAGAGGAGTGATGTCTGTTTATTCAGTTGGAAGCTTTGAATTGATCAGTCACTTCTATTAAATAGCTTACAAACATTTGTTTTTAATAAAAAATACAGTTAACCGGGCTCAAAACTACTTCTCTGACAGGAAACAATGTGTGGCACATGATAACTGCCAATCAGATTTAATGCCTGTCACTAAAGGGGTCCTGCAAGTTTCAATCCTTAATCCATTCATATTTAATTTATATATCAAAGGTCTTGCTATATGCCCCCTTAGTGACTTTACATACTGCCCTGTAAAAGCATAAGCTAATTTTAAATTTATATATATTTGGAAATGGCTCTTTGGTTTCACAAAAGTACACTGACAAAATGCATCAATGCTAACTCAACATACAGAGAAGTAAATACACAATGGAAATCCTCTGCACAAATCCAAGTCTATGACAAAGCTAAAAACAAAACTATTTACAACAGAGCAAGGAGAGCATGTCATACCACTGCCAAAGAAGTCACCATCATCAACACTCAATGACTACCGCCCTATAACACTCACTCCCATCATGATGAAGTTCTTTGAAAAGCTGGTTAGAAATCACATAACATCCAGACTCCTGACAACGCTTGACCCACTCCATTTTGAATACTGCCCAAAACTGCAGAAGTAGTAAAAATTGTAATATAGTACACAAATCTTCCAGAAGAACTGCAGGACATTTCAGACGGAAGTCTTCATGATCTTTAGCAGCAAAGTGTTTCTGAAGCTGTAGGAACTGATATTTAACCAGTAGATGTTGAAATCATAACATTTATTCAATGGGATTCTAAAGTTTCAAGCATGTAGATCATTTATTTATGCTGAAGTTTTCACACCTCATTGCTGGCATAACAAAAACTGGCATCCCCCAAACAGGGATGTCATTAATATTGTGCCCAATACCGCAAAAATGTCTCAGTACAGGAAAATGAAAGAACCTTAATTCTGATGGTTAGTAGATTTTCAGTGAAGTGATCAGCATGTCTTTGTTTGGTTTCTCTGACGTATAATTGATTGTGTCCAGTACAGGAGATATAATGGACAACTCCTGTAGTAATGCATGAGGAGTGATGGGAGACAATTTATCCTTCAGGGCCTGTGGCTGTGTTAATAAATTTACATATGCCACATTTATGGCAGTTGCAAGCTACAGTACAGCAGCGTACAGTCCCACAGCTAATTCTATTGATAGTTGATACTTCTGAGTGCCAAGTTGTTGGGGTTTTTGTCTCACCTTTAGGACATTAGCATGGTCTTCACATCTTCCTGGAGGATTCAGAAGTTTTAAGTATAATTTGTATTAAAAAATTAAAAAATAACTGTTTTATTAGTCTGAATGTACTTAGATGAGCTAAAACATTATGACCACAGATTAAGCGAATAGTGCTGATTATCTCACAACAGTGCATGTCAAGGTCTGGGATATATTAGACTGTGAGTAAGCGGTCTGTTCTCATAGTCGGTGTGTTGGATGTGAGACCTCAGCAACTGACAAGAGCAAAAATGTTATAGCCAGATGCCTGGGACAAACCAGGAACCGGGTGTTGGGAGCTTAAGGTTAATCGATTTGCAAAGGCAAAAAGGCTGCAACGGCACAAGTTAAAGAAATCATCACACCCTGCTGAGTACGGGGCTGTGTATTCACAGACCAGTCAGAGTGCCAATGCTAACTCCTGTCCACTGTCAGAAGTATCTACAACAGGCATACAACCGTCAAAACTGGACAAAGGAGCTATGGAAAAAGGTTGCCTGGTGTAAGACCTCAGCAACTGCCAAGAGCTAAAACGTTATAGCCAGATGACTGGGACAAACCAGCAACAAGATGTTGGGAGCTTAAGGCTCATCAATTTGCAGAGGCAAAAGGGCTACAATGGTACAAGTTAAAGAAATCATCACACCCTGCTGAGTATGGGGCTGTGTAGTCACAGACCAGTCAGAGTGCCCATACTAACTCCTGTCCACTGTCAGAAGTATCCACAATGGGCATACAACCGTCAGAACTGGACATAGGAGCTATGGAAAAAGGTTGCCTGGTGTGATGAGCCGTTTTTTAGCATCACGCGGATGGCTGAGCATGTGTGTGCTGTTAACCTGGGGAAGTGATCGCACCAGGATGCACTGTGGGAAGAGGACAAGCTGTTAGAGGGAGTGTGATGTTCTGTGCGATGCTTTGCTGGGAAGCCCTGAGTCTGGGCATTAGTAACAATTAACATTGTTGTGTTGTACTTGCAATGGAAGTTGCTTCTTTCAGCAGGATAAAGTGCCCTGCCACATTGCACACATTGTTTGGGAATAGCTTGAGGAACAGAATAAAGAAATCAAGGTGTTGCCCTGCCCTCCAAATTTCCCAGATCTCAATCTAATCGAGGCAATTTGTGGCAATCTGTGTCCGATCTGTAGCAGTTTCACCTCGCAACTTACTGGACCTAAAGGATCTGCTGCTAACGGATTGGTGCCAGATACGATAGGGCCCCTTCAGAGGTCTTGGCAGTCAGAGCGGTTTGGTGGCACAAGAAGGACCAGTAGCATATTACACGGCAGTTATAATGTTTTGATATACATAGTTTGTCTTTTGTATTTATACATACAAGGCCATACAAGTTCACAGAACAGGACCACAGAGTTCTGAACCACTTGGTGCATAAAGTCTTTGGTTGCAGCACTTTATACTGAGTTCAAATCTGGAAGAAACATCAGCACAAGAACTGTTTATGGGCAGCTTCATGGATTAGCTGTGCAAAGATCAGCAGCCACACACAAGCCTAAGGTCACTAAGCGTCACTTGGAGTGGTGTTAAGCATACCACCATTGGACTCAAGACATGGCTGTAACTAGCCGTTACAGGAGGACTCCGAGGTGCAGGCCTCAGTAGTTTCAGCATAGCCCTCACAGGCCTGTCCAGTCAAATGGGAAAATATGTATTAAGCCACATTTTAAGATATTTGAAATTTGACATTTTATTTGTTTTCTGTGAGTGCTCCCGCTGCGTTATGGCTGATGAAATCATTACGCGTTGAGGCACACTCTGCCTTACTTTCTTAACCCTCCAGTCACTGCTTAGCAACCATTGTAATCCACAATTGCTTCAAGCCTATCATGTCCATAACTAGCATTAGGACACGGAGGTCTTCGGATGTTTTTGAAGCATTTTATGATGAGACAACATGTTATGATCCCATGTTTTGTCTAGGGTTCTGTGGGATCTTTAAGATGTGGAATTGAAACACTGAACTGGTGATGTACGGTTAAAGCACAAGGAACACATATGAGCTTTTAAAGCTATTTCATTAAAACCAACCACAATACAAACTGTGCTATGATACCTAGTACCATCAAACTGTGGACAGCACCAAAGAAAAGAACGAAAAAAACAACCACGATTGCCTACTCTGAAACAAAAATTACCTAGCTAAACTACAAAATAAAACAAAAGCCAACTATACTAAGCATGCCTGGCTAAAACCAAAAGTACAAGGGACAGTGCCCACCCTCTGACCAGACAGAGCAGATGTGATGCAAATAAATAGGCATGCCCCTCTTACCTGTCTGAAACCCCAGGTGGTACAAATCAAGCAGCTCTTGTTGGGACTGTGCTGGTGTGACCTACCCAACAAAAGCACACCCCCAACGCTATCTCTTAAAAGTATGCAGGCAAAAAAAACAAAACAGAATTACTCCACTAACCAAAGAGACAAGCTCTTGTAAACCAAGTAAAAGGATGTACTTGTAAAATACCAAAAACCAAAAGCACAACCCTAACACAAGAAATTAAATCACAAACAAAAAAGCAATCCTATCTCCCTTCTGCCATCCTGAAAGCCTCCTTTGAAGGCTTAGGCTTTTCCCCTAATTACACCAGCCAGGATTTTGATTGGTTAGAGGTCCTCCTCACATTACATTTACATTTATAGCATTTAGCAGACATTCTTATTCAGAGCGACTTGCTTTGTTGTGTGCTCAGAGAAAGTATCTTTGCTAGTTACAAATAGAAAGCTAGTCCTGAGCTCAGATATTGCTAGAAACAAAAGCATATGTTGATGCCTAGAGAAAAAAAAAACAGAATTCAACATAGCACAATACAATATGCTATGACTGATGGCAAAAGCAGGGACACCTGTGAAGGGAGAGGCCGGGAGAGAGAAAGAAACACAAAAAAATTCGAAAATACATTAAGATGACCAGATTTCCAGATGACCAGGTGACTGAGATAAAAAAACTGGAGAGATTTCCAGTTCGGTAGTCAATATATCATAAAAATATCCAATATTTTTAGCTATACAAATATTGGAAATAGAAAAGGGGGGAGACAGATCCAGTTTCACATACTTTCACCTAAACTATGGTGAAGGCCGACTGATAAAATTGGGCACTAACAAACTTTGTAAACCATGTCAGAAAATCGTATGGTAGCCTATTATGGTGCATGAAGTCACGGTAAAGTATGAAACACTCAATAAAGTTTAGAATGTAACTGCTGCACCAAGGTGGAACGGGAAAATTTAAACATACATGTTGTGTTATGCAAGTGTCACAGCTATGGCAGCTGGGAAGGTCATTCTTGGCATTCTTTTCAGAGAATTTCTGGAGCCCAAAGAAATGGGTTTAAATATGTCATAAAATGGGTAGTTCTGGTCCTAAAATCTGATTGGCCAAGCCTGTTCGAAGCCCAGAGCCATGTAGAGAGGGAGTCGCATCAACAGAAGTTCAAAATGCTTGATGGTCAAAATGCTTTTGGCAATTAGCAATCAATAAATGCATTGATTTACAATATTTATATAACACACCAACATTTGTATGTAGCTGCATCAATATGATTTTTTAACCCTTGTGTGGTATTCATGTTTTTCTTACTAGGTGGGTCTGGTGGACTCACTGAATTATTGTTTTTTTTTAAACAATACAACCATAACAATTTATGTAAAAATACCAGATGTTTAAAATATCACAAGTGGTCAGCATAGGGTTCTCCTTTAGCAGCTGTAGCCAGTCAGCAGCCTGTCCATGTTGTCCACCTTCACACACACGCACACGTATACAAACACATACAAGGGACACAGCACCTCCACACTTTTATTCCCTGCAGGTTTTCAATGAAGTTGCTGTGGATTTAATCTTTCTCTTTTTATTCCTACTCTCTGTCTCTCACTTCCTCTCACAGATATGCACACTCACAAAGTAAGAGTACACTGTGTGTGTGTGTGTATGTGTGTGTGTGTGTGTGTGTGTGTGTGTGTGTGTGTGTGTGTGTGCGCACTGGGCTGTCCCATATAGTGGCGCCTAACAGGTGAACAGTCCCTCTCAAGGGTAAAGTAAAATTTGCTACTGTTTGAGGATTAAACAGCTATCATTACTTGCCTTCTTGACATGTTAGGTTAACGTAAGCTACGTAACGTAAGTACATTTTATGTATTATGTATAAATATGTATAAACATTTTATGTATTTTGTCTTTTTACTTTTGACACATCACCAAGCACTTTTATTACTCCTGACCTAAGAATAGGAATACATCGTAATTGATTATTAGATTTTTTAATTTTTTTTGTATACTTACCTGTAGTGAGTTCAGGTGAACCCAGTTTCCTGAGGTCCTGGGAGGATCCACCATGGCCCATGGGAAGGGGAGAACCTGTAAAGGAGAGAAGATGGTTAGAAGCATGTTAGTGATCATTTCTGGTAATAAAGATACCTAGCTCTCTCTCTCTCTCTCTCTCTCTCTCTCTCTCTCTCTATATATGTGTGTGTGTGTGTGTGTGTGTGTGTATACACCACATCAGCAATGGATAATGGATAATGGATCAATTGGATAATGGGATAATAATGGATAAATTAATGTACATGTTGGAACTGACAATGTATTTGCTCTGTATTGTGAATCTGTTACTCCTTTTTGTTTAGAGTTGGTATCGTCCTGAGCAGGTGGGGGAGGGGCTACCAGGTTAAGAAGGGGGAGACTCATGGTACAGGGGAGATCCATATCCACAGAGAGAGGAGGCAGAGCTGTTGCCCTGTAAAGGTTCTGACCTACAGTCCATGGATAGCTAGAGTTCCATGTGACTAGAATAAGGCCTGAAACATACTTTACGCAAGGACGCGAACGCAAATGACAGTTCTCAGCCAGCGCACTGCAAACGTTCGGTCCTTCTGTACAAACTCCCCGCGCGTTCTTACATTGCTGTAGAGGTTAAAACACTAAAATGTGAGAGTTATGATGGCAACTAACAGATTATAATTGTAAAATGCAACTCACATAACTTTTTTTTATTTGGACCCCTCATAATGTGGCTAGCTAACTGCTAAGTTTATGCTACATACTCATAACATACTACAACATGAGTAAGTTTACTGTTAACTAGCATATAGACCACTGTAGTTGTATCATCATTTTGTAGTCGGCGCCGTGCTCTTATGCCCATAGAAGGAACTCCGGGTCTAGAAGGAACATGTAGGCTAATGCTGTGGCGCACTGAACTGACGTCTTTAGACTGGCAGACTTCCTAAAAACTGCGCAAACCAGCACACTTAGTCGGTGTGATAGTGTATTTCCATGTAGAGACTGATGGCAGATGAAAAGAAGTCAGAACAGAAGAAGCAGGCTTTCCTGCAGTTCTCTGTTCTTCATCTGATACTCACTGAACCACAATAGATCTTTCCATTCTGTTATAGCTTGATTTGAAAAGCTCTATAAACTTACCTACACTCAGGCTAATTCAATACAGACTCTGGTTAATGTTATTGCTTACCACCTGATAAGCTGATTTAGGCTATGAAAATATCCTAATTATTATTTTAATGCTGGTAACATTTTCTGGAGACATTTTCTCAGGACATTCACCAGCTACTTGTTAGAATTTTCCCGTTCCACCTTAAATGTTATATTTATATTCTGAACTGCGGTGCCATTTAAGTTGGAACAGGACAATTCTAACAAGCAGCTGGCAAAAAAGAAGCTGGCCTTACCTTCATGGAGAGTCTAAAGGCATGATATGAGCAGGTAACTCTGCTTGACAACTGAGCAACTTATTTTTGCTGTTTCACAGAACCAACAGGTCAGCATTGTTTTGCTGTACTACCAGAGATTGACTAATGTAATGTTCAGCCAGTCATATCAGACCTCATACGCTGTAAGCCGATCATATCAGACCTGGGCGGAGGGTCTCTGGTTATGCCCAGCAAAGTAATTGGTCACCAAGCTGAAGACAGGATTTTGGCTGCAAGCTCACTAGGATAAACATTAGACCTTATTAAAAATCTATACAGAGTAAAACAGTATTAAACAGAGCAAATGTATCCACCTACAATATGGACTTGTGGCAAATTATGATCAGTATAGCTGGATATCTGTTTTTCACTTGGTTGCTTAACTAGCTAACTAGTAACTTTAGTCACTTTTGGGTTAAAAGTGAGGTAAAGAGAAAAGACTAGGCTAACACTAACATTAGCTAACTAGCTGACAAGCCAAGTAGTTTCACCTCACTTCATAGTGAGTGTGAGAGTGTGGAGGAACAAGAGGGATAGAAATAACATTATTGACAGCTTATTGTATTCTTTGTCTGTAAATTTCAGTATTTTGAAACAATGACATCAGTATTTGCCATATATTTTGTTTATAGTAAGTTAATGTCAGTGAAAAGGACAAGGCTGAATTTGGCTTCTTATTTGGCAGATTCTTGTTCAAACTTTCTCATTGCAAGGTGCCAGAATGTAACTGCTGAAGGCTTTAAGGTGAAATGAGAAAATTCAAGCAAGGAGCTAACTTCAGCTTTGTCTGAAAATGCCAACACAACACAGTTTTATATCCCCCAATTCCTCAACCTGTGGATGGAAATTAAGAGGCAGCAGCTCCGTCGAAGGCCAGTCAGATGAGAAGATTTTTACCAGTTAAAACGAAACAAAATAAAAGATTAAATTACAATTCTTGTAAATCTGAGTTTAATAAAATGAATGTATTACTTAACACAGGAAGAGAAGGACAGAAAGAAGCTGAAGGAGAGACAGGACTGAAGTAGCAGATCTGATCGAGGTTGGTGATCAAGAAGAAAGCAAGGGAGAGTTGTATAAGATTTTGGTTAAAATTAATACTAAATTTATTGTAGCTTAGCTGAGAAAATATTTGTCACCATGACCATGAAATTCTGTCACCTAGCTTATTACACATGCCTGAAGAGCAAAATCGCACTCTTTCTGATTGCACCAACTGAGATGGAACTTATCTATAATCTGTGTGCTTGAATAAAATATTTAGGAGTTTGTTATCTCTGTGCTCAATGCAAACTACAAAAAGACAGGTCCACTGTGTACCAATTGGACCAAAAAAACATTTTTGATATACTTAACACGCCTGATGTACTTGACATTTTCTGGCTGTTGCTACTCTAAAGTGCATTATAAACATTTTGGGGCTATTAAAAAATATTCTCTTTGGGGACCATGCCCCCAGACCCCTCGAGTATAGGCTTAGCCCCACTATCCATGAACCTCTAGTGATACCCCTGACTGCTAGTATTTTTTAATCTTACCTATCCTACCTAGATGTTTTATTTAAAGGCACAAAAATGCACTAAGGTAGCACAACTCGCCAGAAGACCACCACAGCCTGCCTTACTTTCGTTTAGCTTAGTGACATCAAATTGATGCGCAGTAGCTTTAGCTTTTGACTCTTTAATGACCTTGTGAGTCTAAGGATCCAGCGATATTCGGGAGAAAAATGTAAACTGGACAAAACATCAGCAACATCAGTAACAGGTTCAACAGGTCAGCATTGTTTTGCTATACTACCAGAGATTGACTAACATAATGTTCAGCCAATCATATCAGACCTCATACGCTGTAACATGCTTGTACACATATGCTGTACAATGTCTACAGCACAAATACAGCCATTGTATTCACTATATAGTTCTTCCAAAACCCTATTCTTAGGATATTTTAGGATACGATAGCTATGGTAGTGAAGTAGACGTTGCGGTGGTGTTTATATTATCTAATGTAAAAACACAGTGAAATGGTGAATGCTTGCTGTATTATCAACTACCATAAGTGTTTTCACAAACGGTCTGGAAAACATATTGCAAACAAAGTGGGATTTTTCAGTTTTCCAACAGTGGAACAAAGAGATGTTGCATGGTGTGGGTAGCAGCTGTAAGATGAACAAACATCACCTTTAGCAACGTTTTCTGACACATGTTTGGGTGTTCATGGCATTGTCACACAGGTAAGTTATAATCAAAACACATTTAACTGTTATTTGGTTACCACTAGCTGTGCATAGATGGCGTATAGTTGTTGGGTTGTTGCTACCCAGCTAACTTTGCACAACCAGCTGGCTGCACAGGTACTACACTATCTAATTAAAGAAAGTCTGTCTTTTTTCAGGCAAACCAGCCAATGAACTGCTAGAATGCCTTCCTGATTAGGTACCATCATTACACCTTGGGCACACAGAAGTCAAAGCAATATACCAAGCAGTTTAACCGTAGGACAAAGTGGCAGCAAGCTCTCAAAGGGGACAACACTGCACCTGCAACACTGCCGGATCTAGCTGGCCAGAGATCAGAGATAGATGTAGCTGAACAGAGGTCAGAGTCGAATGAAGCTGCACCAAAGCACCACACTGGAGAACAGGAATGCATTTTTTTTTGTAGCCATAGGCGTGCTAAACCACAGACAAGCCGCAAAATGCTCTACTTAACTCTGATGTGCCTGACACTGAATTTGCTAATTCAGCACATTGCACACCTCTTCTGCATAGACTGAAAGAATATGTGTCTTCCACATTCAGAGATATCAATGTTTACACACCTCAGCTCTTTGGTTCACTGGCCAGAGAGACATTGCCTGCAAGGCAGCATGCCATATCAGTTTGTGGAGGCTTCTGGCAATCGTCTTGCAGTTATTGTGAACTGTTTTGAAATTGACATTGAGAGAGCATCTCATTTGCCTTACACCTCTGGGAGCTATCTCTTTTATTTCCAAAGGTTGGGGAGGTCATGTGACTGACAAGCATGTGACTAAGAATAGTGGCCTTCTTCAAAAATTGTTGCCTGGAGCCTTGATGTTGCTTAATGTGTGCAGAAGCGAAAATCCCTGCATTCACTAGAGGACACTGCCAGCTGGATGCAAAAGATGTTGTGGAGTCACGACAGATAGCTCGCCTCAGGGTCCATGTGGAGAGGGTGATTGGATGAGTACATACCAAATACACCATACTAAGTGAGACTATACCAGTGAGCATAGTGATCCCATGTGAGTACATGATTTTCCTTGACAAGATTGTGACTGTGTGCTGTGCCTTGACTAAAATGTGCCCTAGTTTTGTTATGAAACCATAAACCATGTGAACTGAATATCAAATGCATGTGTTGCATACCATGTGTTACCATAATAAATGATGGAAGACTACTTCAATTCTGAGTCTCTTTGTGTAACAACGTTGATTAGTGCTATGTTTAAAAATGTGCAAAATTCACAGTAACAGAAACTGAACTGCAAATACAACAGGTAAAAGATGTGAAGTGGCAATATAAAAAGTAAATTACAAAATGAAAACAAAAATGAGTACAGATTATTAACATATAAACTGAGCTGAAAACATATTGCACTAAAAAGTTCATAGTACCAATGTAGTGCAAATAAAATGAGTAAAAGAAGTGGCAGTATAACCTTCAAAGTATTGACATACACATTAAAACAAAATTTAAAAAGGAATAAATACATAAACAAGTAAAATACAAAAGGCAAACAAAAGTAAATACACTTATATAAAGATACAAACTGAACTGAAAACCTGTTGCACAGAAAAGTCCATAGTACCATGTAGTGAAATGGTTAATTGTAGAGAAACTTACAGATTTAGAGTTATTTACAGTGGTGGTGACAGGAACCAGGGGTCACAATGTCTACCGCACAAGTATAGCCATTTTATTCACTATATAATTTTTACTGTTTATGCTTTCATATGGAATGTTGATGATGGTAAAATAGTCATAAATCTGAAGAAAAAAAAGTTTTCTTTGGGAAGTGTTTTGCCTTACAATGCTCTGAATGTACCCTTCCACTATGAATTGATTAAAATAAATGAATTAAAATACATTTTAAGGCACAACTTTGTCACAAAACTATTAAAGCAATGTGTCAGATGTCAGACAGTATATATCTAACCATTTCATGTAATAACTTTGTGTGAGGGAGCTTTTAGAGACATTAAACTCTTCAGATGTCTGGTTTCTATTACTACTATCACAGTTCTGCCTCAGCAAGTTTCTCTAGAATGCAACATTTCACACCAAACGACTCTGAAGTGCAAGTAAAACAGTTAACAAGTGGCAGTGTACCCTTCAAGTGCTTACATGATGCCACTTAAATAAAAAAGACATTAAAAAACTGTAACAACACAAATTAAAGACAAAAACTATTGAACATAAAAAGTGTTCAGCAATCAACTGGGAGATATAAATACAAAAACATGCTTGTGCTCCACCTTATCAGTTTGCCTTGGAGTGGGACAGAGCCATGGCTTGCCTGTTGAATGTGCCTGACTGAGTCCCCCACACCTGAAGTGGAACCACTGGATTGCACAGTTTTTGCTGTCACAAGCCAGCATGTCGTCATGGTTTTCAGGCAATTTGTAAAGGCACCACAATTTGTTTATGTTCTATAATGCCTGTTTTCTTAAACTTCTTGTGCAAGATGGTTGTAACTTGATTAAGGACTTAGCATGGGGTGTTGTGAAGGCTGCTCTAGTGTAGTAACAAGCCAAAAGCTTGGGTAGAAAGCTTGAAGAAAAAGTTCTGTGTCACTGTCAGAAGTGTCGTCCAGAAGTCCATATCCAGTAAGGTTCGAACCACAACACAGTCTTTCTGTTGTCCATGCTACAAAGTCACAAAACTCTGACCCAGTCACAAAGATCTGTGTTTATGTTTGGCTGTAGTACTTAGATGTCCACTTGAAGTTTAAATTCAGCCAGAAACAAAAATTCCTGTCATCTGCACATGCCTGCAGGATGACATTGTTGTGCTTAGAGGTGCATGTGATTTCCAGACAGACTTTCCCACAACATATCCGTAAATGAGCCCATCAGATGATGCCCCAACTTCAGGAAGTGGATTTATTAAAAAAAACCCCACATTGCTCCACTTTCATGTTCCTGTGCTGGGATGCAGTTAGTCTGGCATGGGTCTGCCTTGCTTGTTCCTCATGGTCTATCCCCCATTTAATGGCAGCTGTGGTTGTTGTTTTTTTTTTTGGGGTAGCACACCTTCTTCACAGTTGATATAGCTGGTCTGGCAACACTGGTTGACACAACAGCATGGATATTGGAAGCTGTTATTCTTCCTGCTCTTGATGTGTACCAGACAGGGGATTTATCTTGCTATCTTGTCTAAGCTTCCACTGCAGCTGCCTGTGTCTCTGTTACTGCTACCATATGTAAGGCCATCACAGTACTGGTGCAGGATAGACAGTTCACATCCATCCTTCACCCTTAATAGAAGCAGTTTTATTAGTGGATTTATTTTCTATTCTCTATGAGACACTTACACACTTTGTCCACATTATTATTTAAAGAGGCTCTGTTCATCTTAACTGAAATTCTTTTTTTAATAATATTTACTACAACCTCATTTCCAAAAAAGTTGGGACCCTGTGCTGAATGTAAATAAAAACAAAATGCAATGATATGCAAATCATGTAAACCATATTTTAAAAGAAAATACTACCATGACAACATATCAAATGTTGAAACTGAGAAATTTTATTGTTTGCTGAAAAATATGCCCATTTTGAATTGTCAACAACATGTTCCAAAAAAGTTGGGATGGGGGCATGTTTACCACTTTGTTTCATCACCTCTTCTTTTAACAACACTCTGTAAGCGTTTGGGAACTGAGGAGACCAACTCTTTTGAAAGTGAAACGTTTTTCCATACTTGTTTGATATATGATTTCAGCTGCTCGACAGTTTGGGTCTCCTTTGTCATATTTTTCATTTCATAATGTGCCAGATGTTATCAGTGGTGACAGGCCTGGAATGCAGGCAGGCCAGTTTAGCACCCACACTTTTGTAATACGGAGTAATGCTATTGTAATACATTCAGAACATGGTTTGGCACTGTCTTGCTGAAATAAGCAGGGCCTTCCCTAACATCATCTGGATGGCAGCATATGTTGCCAAAATGTTTACGGCATTTGGCAGATGCTCTTATCCAGAGCAACTAACAATTTTATCATTTTTTACACAGGTAGGCAAAGGTAACATTAGGACTCTTGCCCAGGGACTCTTATTGGTATAGTGTAGGGTGCTTATCCAGGCAGGGATTGAACCCCAGTCTGCAGCATAAACGGCAGAAGTGTTACCCACTACACTATACCAACCACACACATATATATCGTTCAGCATTAATGGTGCCTTCACATATGTGCACATCACATCATGTCATGTGCACTATGTACCCCTATACCATCATGAATACTGGCTTTTGAACTGTGCATTAAATGGTCTTTAGCTCAGAGGACACAGCGTCCATGATTTCCAAAAAGAATTTCAAATGTTGATTCGTCAGACCACAGGACACTTTTCCACTTTCCCTCAGTCCATTTTAAATGAGCACAGGCCCAGAGAAGGTGGCAGTGTTTCTGGATCCAATTTATATATGGTTTCTTCTTTGAGTTTTAACTTGTATTTGTGGATGCAGCGATGAACAGTTTTTTTCACAGGCAGTGGTTTTCAGAAATGTTCCTCAGCCCATTCGGTGATTTCCACTACAGAATTATGTCTGTTTTTAATGCAGTGCCATCTGAGGGCCCAAAATCATGGCCAGCAAATACTGGTTTTTGGCTTTGTCCCTTGCATACAGAGATTTCTCCAGATTTTTTGAATCTTTTAATGGTATTATGTTTGGTAGACGATGAAAAGCACAGTTCTTTGCTATTTTATGTTGAGAATTGTTATTCTTGAATTGTTGCACTATTTGCCCACTCAGTCTTTCACCAAGTGGTGAACCCTCCCCATCTTTACTTCTGAAAGCCTCTCTGCTTTTTTATACCCAATCATTTTACTGACCTGTTGCCAATTAACCACCAGGTGTTATTTTTAGCGTGACACAACTTTACCAGCCTTTTGTTGCTCCCGTCCCAACTTTTTTGGAACGTGTTGTTGGAATCCTATTCAAAATTGGCATACATTTTTCAAAAAACAATAAAATTTCTCAGTTTCAACATTTGATATGTTGTCTTTGTATTATTTCAATTAAATATAGGGTTTAAATGATTTGGATATCATTGCATTATGTTTTTATTTACATTTTGCACAGCATCCCAACTTTTTTGAAAAGGGAATATATATATATATATATATTGTGGCGGTGGAGAGCGGAGAGACGCAGCCACTCCCCCACACACGTGCGAGCTGCTCCTCTCCCTTGATTTGACGCAGTTGTGGCTAATGAGCAGAGGAGCATAGACTCTTTAAAAACAGGCCCCCTTACTGGCGTGAGAGAGGGGAGGACACTGACCTGCATGCCACACGCTGGAAAAGCGAGCAAGGGCTCAAGAGCGAGAAAAATGACTCTTTATAGTAAGGCTGAACAAACCCGGTTATCTTTGGTTTTGTTTCACTTAAATATTTGTAAATAATGCACTTTGGTTCACTCGCATTGGTGTCTGTCTGTCTTTGAGCTCTCGTTGGGTTTCTATGTGTTGCAAATCTTGAGAACTTGTAGAATAAAACCTGTACTTGTATTTTTGAATAAAAATCTGAACTTGCATTTTAAAATGTTCACAAGCTATACGAAGATAAATACAAATATATTTGTACACAAATTAATTATTGGCTCTACAACCACAAATTCGAGCTCCCAACCTCGTATATGTGACTGCACAACTTCAAATCTGCCCGCCTCGACTTGTGCAACACTTCTATCTGTAGGCTTGTTGCAAAATTGATTTGTGCACTTGTAACTGCTTCACAGAGGGGCAGGGTCCAGTGTGAGACATAAGCTTTTGATTGGTCACAAATAATTTTAGCGTGGGGGGAAAAAAAAACCTGGACACTGAGACGCAGAAAAACGAGCTCTGATCTGCCTCCATCAATGACGGCACACCAAACGACCGCATGTTTATTTTATCTGACCTGACTCCCCATTGGCTGGCTTACTCCAGCAGAACTAGTTCTGTTTGTTACCAACTGAGTGTGGGCTGCTGCTACGCCTTGTAATACAGCTAATAAGATTTTTCACTGCATCTTCAACGTGCGTAAATGTGTTTAGCTAGCTTTCTACTATAGCTAGCTGTTGAACTACAGCAGTGGTCACCAACCCTTTCCCTGTAGATCCAGCTTCCTGCAGAGTTGCCCACTAAGAGAGTATGACCAGGAACATGCTTTTTATTGACATACTTAAACTGTTCCCTTTATCGTTAACCCTGTCATTGTCTTGAAATATGGATAATGTTTTTGTAAAGTGAGGAAAATGGGTTTATTGGCCTGAGGAAACATAGGGTTGAGTGCAATAGAGGGTTATTTATTTATTTATTTTTTTACTTAAACTTTTATCATTAAACCTGCAGATAATGAACTGACTACACACCTTTTGAGCCACTTCTTGACCTACATCTGAACTGTCTGCTTTTGCTGGCCTGCTTTATAATATAATAAAAAAATAAGGCCATACTTTTAATCAATTATTTCTTTAATAAACTAAGGCAAGAATGCTTTCAGTGTTGCTGTTTCGCTCGGTTTTCTTGATTCTGCGGGGTCATTGTTTCTGACTTGCTGGATTTAACCATGTCTTTCCGCTCTCACATAGAAGGCAGTAATCTCACTTCATAGGCCCCCAAGTTTGGCTTGTGGTTGAACGCTCGAGCACTCAACCCCAAAAGCCTAGGTCAGTAGCTAACTTGGAGTTCAATAAAGAACGTGAATTGTATGTAGTTGTCTCCCCAATTATTATAGTCCTGTTTTTATGGATATGAGGAAGGTTCCACAAAATGTTCCGTTGCTATTTCTGTTCTCAAAAAAAAATGTAATTCCCCCATTGATTGAAAGGGCCCATATCTCACACCTTTTCCCCCTCCACTTTATTCCTTTCCTACTGAAAACATTTGAGTGGGTTTATGTACCGAATGCAGCCATCATTTATTTTTACAGGACCTTTTTCCAAGCTCTCTTTATCCCTTAGAACATTGATTCCCAACCTGGTCCTGGAGAACCCCCTGCCCTGCATGCACATTTTTAGCGTTTTCCCTCCTCTCAACACACTTGATCCAACAAATCTGCTAATTAACAAGCACTAGTTGAAGTGGGAGTGTTAAAGCAAGAAGACACAAAAAATGTGCAAGGCAGGGGGTACTACTCCAGGACCAGGGTTGAGAACCTGTGCCTTAGAATTAAACAGGCTGTTTTGTACACTCTAAACTGTACCATAGCATCATTTGTTGTTAAAGTGTAATCCTGAACTTAGACACACTAAAATTAGATGAAATTAATCTTAATTAAAATCATGATGAGAGAACCCTCAAAACATATCTACAAATTCCACCCAAAGCTTCCTAAAACAGTTTAAAAGGGAAAACATGAAAATGCACCAACAAAAATCATTATTTGAGTTTCTGTGGGTTGAAGGAAATTCTTGAGTCATTTTCCAGTGGTGAATCTGTCAATGTGAAGTGTATTCACGGAGTAGTGGTGGAAATAGTTCATCGGCACAAACATCTGTATTAACTTCTTTCTCATATTTTTTGGTGTGGCTACTTGTAGGGACAAGATCAATCTTAAGCCCTCAGTGACCACTTGCTCTATAACGTGCATTACAGCTTTGATCATGGAGATCATATTATGATTAACAATATCATCTCTGCCAACACTGCAAAATTGTGCACAGGAGCTCCTTAATGTGGATCATCTCTCTCTGGCTTATTGATGGGCTAATGATGGACTGTTGAAGGAGAATGTGTTTTTGTATGTTGTGATGTATGTGTATTATATGTCTACAATTTAAATAAAGTTTTTACAGTACAGAAAAACTGAACAACTGCAGAGAACAAATGCATCCTCACATAGGATTCAAAAGATATAGTAACCAAGAGTGAAGCGACAAAATAAACACCTGTCACTATTTCCTTTCCAGATTACATTTATTTTAAGTAAAACAAATAGATGCACGTACCGCAAACAGTCATCATGGCCATGTAGCCTTGACAACACATAGGAGAATGAGTAGTTGAAGGAATGAGCAGACAGGTACTGTTAACTAAAATCATTCTTTGTGGCATTTAATGCTGTGCAATATAAAAAAGAAAACAACAAAAAAAGAATAGAACACTGAATTAATAGCTTAAAACAGTTTTATATGACACAGATAACCATCAGCTGGCCTGTGTTTTCCCGTTGTGTCATTTTTACTCATTTTAACCAGTGTCACCAAGGTCAATTTATGGTCGTCTTTCATAAATAAATACATCTCATACTCTTACAACGACAAGTTTTACCTCTAAATGCTCATTAGCTTTGATTTTTCCCAAGTCACCAAAACACACTTGTTTGTAAATAAAACATCAGCCTCCTGTGTAGATGGTGTAAGCACTTAGCAGAAGGTGTATGCATTAGTATTGTCCGTGCTTGCATGTCCCAGGAACATGCAATACTCTAGAACCCATGTGAATCCTGCAAATGGCAAATAATTTTACAATTTCAGCCACAGTCTTGATTTTTTTTCAGAATTCAAAAATTCACAGTACAGATAAATTCAGCTGATTCTAAAGTCTTTCCCTGATCACTGGCTTTTAACCCTAAAATTACTTTCTGTACAGTATAAACAGATTCCCATAAAAGCCCAGAGTATTTCAAACAAGACATAAACCGTTAAATCCTGTAGTCATCTTGCCATCTAGTGAAGCAGCTTTTTAAAAAAATATCATTAGCTAACTGTTTTAAAATGAGTCAGGTACAGTAGCAATGCAGAGGATGGGTGTTTTATGTTTTCTCTAAAAAAAAATGAGTACCTTTGATATAGTACAGGTAAAGTGTGAGCTCTATCATCAGGCCAAAAATGGTATTTACAACCAATTTTGTTAGCTAAAACTATTAGCTAAGTAAGTGCACCACTCACACTACGCACAAGTTAAAGGCTTTCAAGCTAATCAGCGGTTGTTTAAAATAGATTATGACTAATAATGTAACATTAAGAATGAAGAACCAATAAAAAAGATCAAGCGTGTAAAAAGATTAAATGAAGGCAAGAGAAGAAAAATATTGAATAAGAGAGATGGAATGGGAGAAAGAGCAAAGGATGAATGGATGCATTGTTTCGGGTTTTTTTTTTAGTGTTTAGTATTCATCCTGGTCCGGTGCCTGTTCATCGATTTCATTATCTTCTGGGGGAGCAAAACCATCCTGAAATGAAACACGTTTCACAGTCAGAAATCCACAATCAGCACACTCAAGCAAACAGTGCATTGACTCAATAATGCTGTCAGCAGTCTCTTTTGTAGCTCATCCGATTAGCTATCTAGTTTGGCTTGCAAAGTGTAAAGTGTTCTAAGCTGAGGACATGTGAAAGTGGCAGTGGTGGTAAGAACCAGTTTTCCTAACATAAACTACTAACTAGACTATCAGTCACAGGCTAACAAATTTGTAGATTAACCAGTCGCAGACTATCCAGTCATGGACTAATTATAAGCTAACAAATAACAGGCTAACTAATTGCGAGCTAACCAATCACAGGCTAACCAATCATAAGCTTAATCAGTCACAGGCTATCCAATCATAGATTAACCAGTCACAAGCTAAACAATCACAGATTAACCAATCATACAGTAACCATAGGCTAATCAATCACAGACTAATCAAAAATAGGCAAACCTAACCTTTTTGTGGCCCATCAAATTACCTAGTTTGGCTAGTTTGCTCTGGCTTGCAAATCTGTCTCAAAACCTAGTGAGCTCTCTACATAGTCAGTTTTACGTCATAATATGCATGCTCCCGACAAGTAGGCTGTCCCAATTTATAGATACCTCAAATATGCTGCCTACTGGGGTATCTCATTTTGGCCGAATATCAAGATGTCTCCTCAGCTGCTGAGGCAATCCCGCGATGCAACGCAGCGCAACTTTTGTTTGAAGATGGCGGGCAGAAGCGGCTCAGCAAGTGGCGAAATCATCTTCAAATGTAAGTCATTCTGATTTTCTGTAGTATTTTATTTGTTTTCTTGTCATAAAGGTGAACAAATAACCTATAGTTTGCAATTTAGGTCCGTCAGTGACCATTTTACAGTTTTGGAACACTAATCCATTAGCATGCATGCTAGAGGATTTTGAAGCCTTATGATATTGTTTTGAATAGCCAGTTGGCTAACAAACTTCCTGGCCAATGACCAAGTAGCTTAACTAGCGACAGGTTTTGTCAAACATTAACTAATGACAAGGTAGTGTGATCTTAACATTGATCTGGTTGTGTGTGTATTGAATGATTTGGCAGAATTCCCCTTTTTCAGGGACCAGATCAGCGCTCGAGGCATTTATAAGGGCTTGTATAGAGAGAGGCTGTATACCGGGAGAGAAACTCTGCTTTGTCAGCTAGGAAGTGTAAAAAAAGTAGGGTGTTGGGTCCCCAGTTAGATCAGGGGTTTTCAAATCTTATCCACATAGGCTGTAGCTGCAGGTTTTCATTGGAAACAAGTAGCAGCTCCCCTGATTCCCCTTAATCAGGAAAAACAATTACTGATGAAAACCTGCAGCCACACTCTGCGGATATGATTGGACACCAATGAGTTAGTTATGCATACTCACTTATAGTATAAAATGTAACAACAGCCAGAGGTGTAAAATTCAGGCCCAGAAAGTAAAAGTCCTCCCAGGATTTTGTTCCAACGGCCTGGCTTCTCTAGTTAGATCAAACCACCAGCAGAGCTGTCCAGGCAGTTGGAACAATATTCTGGGAAGGATTTTTACTTTCTGGACCAGAATTTTACACCTCTGACAACAGCTAATCATAACTAAGCAGAAGTAATATGTTTGTGTGGTGAAGCACTTTCCTAATCTAGTTGAATAATGTTGGATCTTTTAATATCTTTATCTATTCTCTAAGAAAGTTAAAACCCCTAATTTGATTTATTTGTTGATAGGACTATCCCTTGGAATTGGGGCTACAGGAAAAGGTGGCAAAACCTAAAAAACAAAATACAAGTTCCAACACGGAGCTTATAATTAAGATTAAATTAGCACCGTAATTGAAAGATTAGGAAATTATGTATTTTAAACCTTAGTGTGTGTTTCAAACATAATTTGAATATTTTAAAAATGCTTGATTATAATTCAGCTAGGCAAAAGTAAACTGAGGTTAAATTACAGGTCTGCATTTATTTTAGGAACTGAAGCCTCGACCGTCCAGGAGGGGGACTAACAACCATCACCAAGGATCATGCTCGCCTACTGTGTGAAGGACGCTGCATCATGCACTGATCCAGGAAAGCCTACAGAATCATCCAAAAACCTTTGCCTGATGATCACATACAGCCTGCAGCTGCACAGATGGGTAGAGCTTCTAGTTACTGTAACACTGTGCATCAGGTTCTCACCATGTGGTGGTGATGTGTTAGCATTGCTGTCTGATCCACTTGTACCAGCGCAACACACACTAACACGCCACCACCGCGTCAGTGTCACTGCAGTGCTGAGAATGATCCACCACCCAAATACTACCTGCTCTGTGGTGGTCCTGTGAGGGTCCTGACCACTGAAGAACAGGGAGAAAGGGGGCTAAAAAGTATGCAGAGAAACAGATGGACTACAGTCTGTAACTGTAGAACTACAATACAGTATACCTATATGGTCAGTGGAGCTGATAAAATGGACAATGAGTGTAGATACAAGGAGGTGGATTTGATGATGTGGCTGGTCCATGTGTAATTGTATGAATAGTTATATAAATTAATTGTAAATTAATTAATAAAGTAATTATGGTTAAGTATATAGCTGTACAAATTATTTGATTGCTAGTGAATGACTGTATTTAACTGTATTAAATTGTGTAGTTGTGTATATCATTGTTCTGTTTGGTCAATGAAAGTTATCTGCAGTTGTGTGTGGAGTATGTAGATTTTAATTTGATGTATGTATTAATATATATGTCTTATTAAAATAATCAAAACAAATAAAACAGTATCTGTTTTTAAAAAACATCATTTATCTAACTGGCAGCTATTTTGCTGTTTCATTCAGAGCAAATACAATGAAAATCACCATATAAACCGCCAGAGCAGGTAAGTAAACGCTGGTCTCGTGCAGTGGGCGGAAACTAGCGGCGACGTCATTGCTGTCTAACTACAGCGTCTCATTCATCTGTCTTGTAAGGATAGGTGACAGATGGAACGCTGCCTACTTAGACAGCTGCCTATGTAGACAGCAGCTACTAAGAGAGCTCACTAGGTTTTGGGACACACCCATGGAATGTTCTAAGCTGAGAACAAGTGAAGGTGGCAGTGGTGGTGGCAACCAGTCACCCTAACCCAAGGGTGTCCAATCTTATCCCCAAAGGGCTGGTGTGGCTGCAGATTTTCATTCCAAACAAGCTAAAGCACTCCTGATTCTACTTGTTTAATCAGTTGGTCTCAAAAAGTCTTCAAACAGCTGATCTCATGTGCTTCTGCTTTGTTGGAAAGAACTTGCAGCCACACTAGCCCTTTGTGGACTGCCCTAACCAAATCAACTATCTAGACTAATCAATCACAGGTTAAAACATCATAAATAAACCTATCATAGATTAACCAGTCGCAGGCTAATTTATTATAGATTAACCAGTCATAGGCTAATCAATCATAGGCTAACTAGTTATACACTGACCGGCCGCTTCATTAATCATACCTTCTTGTATCTACGCTATTTGTCTGTTTTATCAGGTATTACCATATAGGTGCACGTTGTAGTTCTATTAAACAAAATGTAATCCATCAGTTTCTCTGCATAATTTGTTAGCCCCTTCTTACCCTGTTCCTCAATGGTAAGAACCCACACAGGACCACCACAGAGCAGGTATTATTTGGGTGGTTGGTCATTTTTAGCACTGCAGTGACACTGATCTGGTGGTTGCATGTTAGTGTGTGTTGCACTGGTAGGACCTCCATTACCTAGATCAGGTGTGTTAAATTAGGGTTGGCAGTAAACTCTGCAGGGTGGTAGATCTCCAGGACGAGGACTCAGAACCCCTGACCTTGTGGATGTGAAGTTAGAGACAGTAGCTCATCTGTTGCTGCACAGCTTGTGCTCCTGTCATCCTCCAGTCCATCAGTGGTCACAGGACGCTGCCCACAGAACACTGCTGGCTGGATGTTTTTGGTTAGTGGACTACTCTCAGTCCAGTCCAAACACTAAGGTTACAAAAATCCAACAGCACTGCTGTGTCTAATCCACTCTTAGCAGTGCAACATACATTAACAAGCCACCACCACATCAGTGTCTTTGCAGTGCTGAGAATGATCATCCAAATAATACCTGCTCTTTGGGGGTCCTGACCATCGAAAAACAGGGTGAAAGGGGGCCAACAAATTATGCGGATAAACAGATGAACAACAGTCTGTAATTTAGAACTACAAAATGCACCTACATGGTAAATGGAGCTGATAAAATGGACAGTGAGTGTAGGTACAAAGAGTTGTACTTAATGAAGTCACTGGTGGATGGATATTAACCAATCACAGGTTAACCAGTCATAAGCTAACTACTCATAGCTTAACCAGCCACAGGTTAATCATACACTAACTAATCATAGGTTAACCAATCACAGGCATACCTATCAAAGCCCCATTCGAGCTGGAATAGATTTATTAGAGGGGGTCCGGTAATTCAATTAATCTGTGATTTGACCAGTCGTTTCATACAGAATAAAGGATCTCTGTAATTTCCCCAAATCACTCTAAATAGCCTATACGCAGACGTTTACAAGTTTTTTTGATGCTAATAACTTTTAAATGGACCATAGTAGCCAGTAAGGACTGACATATCCATGACAGATGACCATAGAAAGTGATGCACACCTTTTCTTTTGTGACATTTTTTTCTGTGGGTGACATTTTGGGTGACATTTAACTTACCCCTCTCTTAGTGTTAATACTGGAAAACTGGGACAAAATTTCCAATTAGAATAAAATGCATGCATTTCTAGACCACGCCTACATCTGTGCACACACATTTCTTTTCCAAATTTCAGTGCACCTAAATACATATTTTATTGTTCCTGTTAACAATAGATAATGTTGGATAAAAACAAATAGCTCCAGTATAGCTCCATAACCTCTATGTCTATACACATCTGACTAATTGTGTTATTTGCTTTGATCTATGGGGAGAATTGCACACAACTTTTAATAGACACTAATTTTGAAAATGGATATTTATTTAACCAGTAACTAATATGTACTTGCCAATACTTATTCTAACAACAGTGAGCATACCATACCTGTAAAAAGTGATATTATCTGTATATGATATAAAACTGGATGATCAATATTCAATATTCACCAGACATTCACAGTCTTTAAGGTTCAATAGATGCTTAGTCATCTAGAATGTTTGCTTAAAAATGGGTAGTTTCCTATCACATGAGAGTGTAGAAAAGTCTTGTTTAATTTATTTCAAGCGGAATTTTTTTCATTTTGAATTTCAATAGTATTTTAGCTGCATTACATTCAACATTGAAATCAGCGGTGTTTGCAGACAGGTCTCAGTAATAATGCACAAACTTGAATTTTACTTTTGGATGTAACGCAGCTGATCTTAGTGTTATATGTAATGCATCTAAAAAGCTATTTAAACTCAAAATGGAAAAAAAAATGAAGCAGTTATTGTATTACATTCGAAATCCAGAGGTTGTGCATCATTGCTCAATTTGGCAACAACATTTGCTTTGTTTTAGTGTTGTATTTAATACTGCTGAAATGCTATTGAAGATCAAGACACATAAAATTAATATAAAGTAGTTATTGTATTACATTCAAAATCCAAATGTGTATGATTGTTGATATCCAGTTGCACCATATACAATTGTTTTTAGTGTTGTATGTAATGCTGTTAAAATATTATTGAAATTAAAAATACATAAAATACATATGTAAGTTGCAATACATTCAAAGGTTGTGCATCAATGATACTTTGCTGCACTATACACAATTGATTTTAGTGGTGTATGTTATGCAGCTAAAATGCTATTGAAATTCAAAATCCATAAAAATTAATATAAAGAAGTTATTGCATTACATTCAAGGTTGTACATCATTGCTGACACCTTGCTGTACCATAAACAGTTGTTTTAGTGTTGTATGTGGATATGTTAAATGTCACCCAAAATGTCACCCAAACTGCAAAAAAGGGTGCGCATCACTCTCTGTGGTCCTACTGTTGTGAATATGTAAGTTTTTACTGGCTTTCATAGTCTGTTCAAAAGTTATTAGCACCAAAAAGACGAATATCTAAAATAAAACTAACTTCATTGTGGTTTACACCAACAATATGTACAAGCGGCCTACTTCTGAACAATAGCACATTGCTATACAGCAAACAGGCTAGCATTAAGGCAGTAAAGTGGGTTCATTCAACTTACCAAACACCGCCCAACAAAACACAAAACACATTGCCTTTTTCCTTTCGTTTGTAAATCAGCCATCACTAAAAACATTATGGATTTCTGTATTCTTGTCATAAATTTGAGGATTCATTAATTGGGTCTAATCAACCTTCATTTTAGCTGATACTCTTGTCTTCAGATCATAAAAAGAAAACAAAAGGCAGTTGATGCTGAAGTCAGCTTCTTATTTGCCAGCTTCTTGTTTATTTATTTATTTTTTTTGAAAATTGAGGCACCAGAATGTAACTGCTTCACCATTTAAGATGGAACGGGAAAATTCAAACAAGAAGCTGGCAAATAGGAAGCCAACAAAGTCTAACCAATCACAGGCTACCCAAATAAATGCACTAAAAATTTCAAAGACTGAGTTTTCAATTCCAAGAAGCCTGGATCAATTACGTGAGTCTCAAAGTCAGTTCTTTAGGTTGGCAACCCTAACTATAAAACTAACTATTCAAATTCTGTTGGTATAATGGCGAGGAACCATGGACTTCCAGAGTTCAAAAGGTTAATATATAGTTGGAGTGTTTATCATTGGGAGCTCATTATACCTCAGTAGCATAGAGAATGTCGACAATCTTGGTAAGGATGGGATTATTCTTGCTTTCATGCTCCTGGCAGATGAGCTCAATGTCACGGAGTTTGCTGAAGTAAAAGTCTCTCTCCTTCTCCAGACCATCTATTGTCAGCTTCAGGTCCATCAGCTACATAAAGAGGACAACACAGCCAGAGCAAACCAAAGGTTAAAAGCAAGAAAAAAATTCTCTTTTAGTGCTCAGTGTTGAGGGTGGGAATCTCTAGTCACCTCATGATTCGACTCAATTACAATTCAGAGGGCTGCGATGCGATTATAAAATTATCATTGATGCATCTTGATGCATTTTTTTTTCTATACAGGATTTCTTTTTTTCTCACTGTGTGACAACTTGGTACTTTCAAAGCAAAGCATGTGTAATAGTCCATAATGAATTTACTTCCAATATCGTTCATTAATGAATCAAATGGAAGCAATGTGCCAAGTCAAGTGGAAGGCTCTCATTCACTGCTCTTGTTTGGAGCACATGAGAGGCTAGCTGCCACTCATCTGTGATAAAATGCGCTGTTACGGTGACATAAGATCCTGTGGAAATGGATGTCCAGGCATCACGTTACAGCTATCCTACCCCTTTTTTTGTGATTTCATAACTTCGGTTTTGGTCTCATTGTAGAAAATGAGATCAAAAATGAGGTCTCAGTGAGTTGCAAAAATATTAAGATAATGCAAACAAAGAAGAAAAATTGTGCTACCTTTTTTCTCTTGCAACGTTTTTTTTTAGGATAGATCTTTTGCGACACTATTTTTTCTTTGCGTTTTACGCTCATATGTTTTTTCCTGCAGTACTTTCCTCGTTTGCATTACTGTTTTTTGTTTGCGGGTCAGTTTTGACCTTTTTTGGGGGCGTGGGAAGAGGAGAAAGGCGCAAGATGGAAAGTCGTGTCATGGATGTTTCACGTCATCAGCTGGAGCCGCTGCCGCCCAGCCCGTCATTTCAACTAATGCCATCATGACAGACGCTAGCCAAGCTGGTCCACAGGTATATAAATATATGTTGTATATATTATTTAAATATATGTTATAAGTTGACACAATCAATAACAAACGGCCGTGTAACATTAACATTTCCTGAACTTATTCTTTTTCCGTAGTTCCAGTGTTGCTTGGTGTTAACTTCTGTGTAAGTGTAGTGCTGAGAAAGCCCAGGGTCATAAGAATCCTTAATTCTATGCACGTGTTTGTGCTTTCCCTCATCTTGTACACCTGATTGAACTCAACTGCTAATTTACAAGCTCCTGTTGTGCTGGTTGATCAGTGTAAGGAAAGAGTAAGGTGTGTCAGTGTACGGAAAATACAACACTATGCAGAGTCAATTCTCAATTCATTATAAAGAAAGCAATGCAGATTCTTCATGATGAATTCATAATGTTTGTACCCCCTAAAGTAAAGTGATGAACTAATCATACTTTATTACTGATTAAATATAGATTTTTCATGATGAATTCATAATGTTTGTGCCCCCTAAAGTAAAGTGATGAACAAGTCACAATTTATTACTAAGAGCTTACGAAACAGCAGGGGTTAATTATTACTTACCAAAATGGCAGACATTCGTTTACCCTCACAAGAACAGTAATGAGTGATAAGTACAATATGGCTCATATAAAAAATGACAAAATTTATAGGACTAAAAAAAAAAAATTATCATCATCTTATGACTTTCACACAATACACAGAACCAGGGCATGTGAATATGTCAGTGTAGTGCATAGAAAATGAAGAGGGGCCAATACATACTGGTTTTTCACAAACATCTGTAAAAAGGACAGAACTGCTACTTAACGTCAAGAAGATATATTAATATTGCAGCATGCGGTGTTTCCAAAGAACTCACACAAGTTCGAATCCATGACTCAGCTTTACTGAAAAACTCAGAACGGCGTACAAAAAAAAAGGGAGAATATTGCGCTAGGTTAGCGCACAGCTGTGTGCAGTTGGCACGCCCTCTTGCTGTCTCGGCTCAGTCTGTTTACTACTAGGCCCTGTGACGCACTGCCACTGCACGCACAGAGCTCTTCAGGATAAGGGTCCCTGTCAAAGAAGGAATAACAAATGAACCAAGCAGCCTAAAATCAACATGTAATTTTTAACCAAACAGAACAGACGTGCCTGACGCCACATATTAATGGACTCACACAATGTTCGTGAAAAACACAAACTCCTTACTACTCTTAAAACCAAAAAGGTTTACTGCAAATAAGTAAGCAACAAACCAAATATTTAAGCTACTTTACAACAAATTCAGAAAAAAACAGCATCTGAAAATCTGTTCTGTTTCACCAGAGATAACAGCTGCATGTTTTACATTAGTCTAAAAAGATGTGAGGCACGAAAATACATACTAGCAAACACTCACAACACTCAGATAACTAGGCAATACCATGTGTAAACATTATATCTGCAATGTAACTTGCGTATTACTCCAGTATGCATATGCATAACTCACCTGTTAAAGTACAAAAAATGCTTTCATGTTTAAGTTTTTCTTTTTCAATGATTTTCATTCTCTTGTCTTAAACAGTTTCATAGAGATATTCACTCAAGAATCTATGGCCGCTTGACATATAGCAATTATTGCAATTGCTGCCACCTTCTGGCAAAAAAAGCAGCTTTAATTTTCAGCTGCGGAAACAGTTGAATAGTTTCATTCCAAAATGCTGTGTTTCCATTACTAAAAAAAATAGATATAACACATTTAAAAAAAAAATAACAGATGTATATGGGAAACACATTTTTAGTTTACTAAAGGTGGTATTTTTCATAGTAATGGTGGCATATATTAAGATAATTCAGTTTTAATTAAATCAAATGCCTATTTTCAGTAAATAAACTAAACAAAAACAACAGTTTACGTTAATGTTGTAACAGTATGACATTGCAGTATGACATAGGTAATCATGAATTGAATGAATAGAATGACACTAACAGAGCTTCTAGCAGCACGCCAATGTGTACTAAATTTTTTTTGTATGCTTAAATAACACATGAATTCCTGATAAATTCAGATGCTGAAGAAAGCCTTTATTACCATCATCTTTATTTATTAGTACATGCATTAGCAATTTAACCTTATGGTTGTTAATATATAACTTATTTGTTTGTTCCTGATTGATGACTCATTACTTTCTGATTAATTAATAATTAGTAAATGCCTTAATTACTGGCAGGTCATGTACCCCTAATGTAAAGTGTTACCAACAAATCTAATGAATTAGATCTTATGTCTATAAATAAAAAAATCAATTATTAAAGCATCTTATAAACTATAAATACCTGTGGTCCAGCTTGGCTGGCATCTGTCATGATGGCATTAGTTGAAATGATGGGCTCTGCGGTGGCGGCTCCAGCTGATGACGCAAAACATTCATGACACGCCTTTCCGTCTTAGTCGCAAACAAAAAAGAGTAAAATAAAAGGGGAAAGAACTGCAGAAAAAAATAGAAGCGTATAACGCAGAATGTCGCAGAAGATTTATCCTAAAAAAATGTTGCAAGAGAAAAAAGGTAGCACAATTTCTCTTCTTTGTTTGCAACATCTAATTATTTTTGCAACTCACTGAGACCACATTTTTGTGATAGTTTTATTTTCTCGTCACTACTAAAGACCTCAATTTGACTCCATATGAGACGGGGGAGCTGTATCTCAGCTCCAAAGTGTGCAACATAGCGTGAAAGCCCTGCTTCTCAACGACTGAGAATGATCCCAAATCCTTGGCAATAAAAGTTGAGATAGAGTTCGTAATTTGCTTGGCCCTTTCCGAGTTGGGTGGAAGCTTTGACATTGCTTGCTTGTTGGCAGCAACTACAACTGGGCGTAAAATGGGTGGAAACATTATGGTTTCTCAGGTTTGTTGTGTTTCCAAAATATTTAAGTTTAGTGTGACATAGAGATGAAACGGTTACCGGTTTCACGGTAAACCGCGGTAAAATTAATGACGGTTAGTAGTACCGTTTGAACTTTAAAATATCGTTAAAACCGCGGTCGATTACCGCGGTGTGAAAAACTCGGAGATTCGGAGATATTTCAGCCTTCTAAGAAGACCAAGTCTGACGTTTGGTCATGTTTTGGGTTTTATAAGGATGCAGAAGGAAAGTTAATTGAAGATGACCACCCTGTCTGCAGAACAGGCCGAAGGAAAATAGCGGCGAATGGGGGAAACACATCAAACCTTACCGAGTCATCTTCGCGACCCCCACCTGCTACTTGCAAGAATGCAAGGTTAACTTTAAAGTCTGTGACGGGACTTCGAAATAGAAGAAATGTCATGGTCTGTGTGGTTTAACCTATGCTTATGGTTCGTTAATAATATAAAATGAAGCTTTTAGCATCAAAAAAAAAAGAAAAACAATCGGTGAATCAACTGTGAATCGAAACTAAAGCTTTTAACACGTATTTCTGTGGAGCAGAGTCTCCAAAATGAGCTCTGGAACGAGACGCTGCAAAAGTTCAATCTGCACAGCTCCGCTTTCTCGTCTCGCTTTCAGTGTTTACTTTCTGAGAAGAGAATTACACCATCTCAAATCCCCTACATAGTGCGCTACTGTTCAAACAAACACGATCATCATTAACCAGCAGCTGAGCTTTAAATAGGGAATTTGTAACCTGTTGTTAATGTTGATTATAGATGACTTAGTCGAACATTTCTTGCACTCTTTGGGTGAAGGATTTGCTATTTCATGATCCACGAAGTGCACTACATAGGGAAGATAGTGTGCTTTGAGACGGGCCCTTGCGCGAGTAAACGCTGTGTTTCAGAGATTAAACTTTAGGAGTGTTTCTGCCGCAGCACAGACGCATGTTAATTTTAAGTTATGTTTTAGTTTTAAAATGCTTTTAGAGAAGCAGCTCCACAGGTGAAGACACGCTGTGTGAGTTCTACACTGTCTGCAGCTCACAGCACGGTCACGCAATTCCTCTGTGATTTTGTTTTTCCTGGTGCACTGTATTGATTAGGGGTACAGCGCCACAACGGCACAATAATGCTGCAGCTGCAGTTCGGACAGAAATCCCCCGAGTGCAGCACTTCTTAGAAGTAGTAGTTTTCCATTAAGACCCATCTCAGAGTTGGTCCAGATTTAATTCTCTATGCAGGGAAATCCCTAGTTATTGTAATTAATAATAATAATAATAATAATAATAATAATAACAGTAATAATAATACTTTTGCTATTCTTTTGTTTACAGAGAATTACAAGTATTGTATGTAATACAAAAGTAATACTACAAATGTACTGACTATTTTTTAATGTTTATGCAAACAAAAAGTGCATATTGCTGCCAATTCTATTTGTGTTAATATAAAAGTTGGTGAAATGAGTTTCAGTTTGTGTATCAGTATTGATTTTTTTATTTATTTTACTTTTCAACACATTTGAACAATATCGTGATAATACCGATAATCGTGATAATTTTGGTCATGATAATCGTGATATGAAATTTTAATATCGTTTCATCTCTAGTGTGACACAACTTGAATGTGGCTCTTGTCCAGGTCCTTTTCCCATTCAAGTCCATAGAAGCCAAAGTGCTTCCATACGCTAACTCAGGGGTTGGCAACCTGTGACTCTTTTACTGCCCTGTTGCAGCACCACATCACAATTAGATTTCTAGGTGAAAATAAAAGAATTCTCTTTTGCTGTAAAATAAAGCTCTGCTGATTGTTCTAACACAGTTTTAACAATAAATGGTCTTAGACACTGCAATTAATGTAGCCTATGACTGCTACTTTACCTAGCTAGTAGCTAACAAAAAGGCAAAAAGAAAAAATTAAGACAAACATTGATAATTTGGAGACGAATAGACTTGCATTTATAATCACTCCAGCTAGTTTCTTGATACGTTTAATCTGCACTGAGATTCAACTCAACTGTCAAACACTAAAATAAATGTGAAGCTGAAGTCAGCTTCTTGTTTCTTGTTCCACCTTAAATGGTGCAGCAGTTACATTCTGGCACTTCAAGCACCATTTAAGGTGGAACGGGAACATTCAAACAAGAAGCTGGCGAATGAGAAGCTGACTTCAGCCTCGTAAAAAGTAGAACATTGAGACACATGTTACAAGAAACTGTTCTACTTTTGTGAAGAAGTTTCCTGCTAGTGATGCGGCTACAGCTGAGCTAAAGTTTAAAGCAGAGCAAAGTAAGTCTGCGTTTTGGTTTGTATTATGTTTTTAGCCTACGCTAAGACATTAACATGTAATGGTAAAATGGACTCAAAATGTTGTGGCTCCCAAGGTTGTTTGATTTTTGTTGAAAGGACAAAATGACTCTTATTAACATTTGGATTGCCGACCCCTGCACTAGCTTTTAATGTAGTGTGCACGCCACAGACTGTCCGGGCGCTGCACTTCCTCACTTCCCTCAACATAACGGTTATCAAGTAAAATTTAGAAAATCGATTTTTGACATTTGTGAATCGATTCAGCATCATCCACATCCTCCATCGCGATGCAACTAAGAATCGATTTTTTCCCACACCCCTACTCAGTGTAGGGCTGCCTTGATACCAGTATTTTGACACTGATGCTAAGTGTAGAATCACAGTGTTCATACCACAATTACATCCTGACAAAAATTAAAAACACTTCATCACCCAGTGCTTAGTGGACTGAACACAGAAAAATTCTAGCTAAAACAATCCTTATAACTTCACGAGCGGAGCCAACCTGCTGTAGGCTGAATACGGACATACGCTATATAGCCAAAGGTATGTGGACACCACCATAATTATAGAGTTCAGGTGTTTCAGCCATACCCATTGCTAACTGGTGGATAAAATTAAGCACATATCCTTGCAATCTCGATAGACAAAAATTTGTTGTAAAATGGGCCACATGGAAGAAATCAGTGACTTTAAACATGGCACTGTCATAGGATGGCACAAGTCAGTTTGTGAAATTTCTGTCCTGTTAGATCTGCCCCAGTGAACTGTAAGTAGTATTATTGTTAAATTTAAGCGTCTAGGAGCAACAACAACTCAGGCATGAAACTGTACACCACGCAGACTCACAGAGCAGGGCTGCTTAGTGCATCTTCTATTGAATAACTTACTAGTTCCAAATTGCTTCTGGAGGCAACATCAGCAAAATAACTGTGCATTGGGAGCTTCATGAAATGGGTTTCCATGGCCAAGCAGCTATACACAAGCTTAAGATTAAAACGCTCAATGCCAAGTGTTGGGCAGGGGAGGGTGACGGGTGTAAAGCATGCCACCACTGGACTCTCGATCAGTGGAAATGTTTTTTCTGAAGTGATGAATCACTCCTCACTGTCTGGCAGTCTGATAGATGAATTTGCATGGTGAATGCCAGGAGAATACAACCTATCAGAATGCACAGTGCCAACAGTAAAGTTAAGTGGAGGAGGGATAGTGGTCTGGGGTTGTTTTTCAGGGTTTGGGCTTGGCTCCTTAGCTCTAGTGAAGGGTAATGTTAATGCTACAGCATGCAAAGACATTTTAGGCAAATATATGCTTCCAACTTTGTGGCAACAGTTTGGGGAAAGCCTTTCCTGTTTCAGAACCAAGCTCCATAAAGACATCGCTTGACGAGTGGAGTGTTGTGGAGCTCCACTGGACTGCACAGAGCCCTGACCTCAACCCCACTGAACACCTTTGGGATGAATTGGAATGTTGATTATGAGCCAGGCCTTTTTGTCCAACATCAGTGCCAGACCTCACAAATACTTTTTTGACTGAATGGGCACAAGCTCCCACAGACACACTCCAAAATGTTGTGGAAAACCTTTCCAGAATAGTAGAGGCTGTTATATCCACAAAGGGGAGCCAAATCCATATTATTCCCTACAGTTTTGGAATGGGATATCCAAGCTCATATGGGCGCAATGTATAGGTGTCCACATACTTTTGGCCCTAAAGTGTATGTAAATGTCTTGTTTTTATAATGTACCAAAAACAGTGGAGTGTTTTTCCTGCTTCATTTTTACATATGGACTGTTTAGACTGGGAAGTAAATGGTACATTTTAAAACTTCAACAGTATTAACATACTACATACCATTTTTATTTTTTAAAAAAAGGAAAATTCAGTTTTTCACAGTCTTTTAAAATTAATACATAAAGGATTATACTTTATATTGTTTCTTGAAATGTAATGTCTCATGATACTCAAACTCTTCACCGTTATGTTTCAGATACGCTAATAACCATCTCTGCCCACCTGAATCAATTAGCTTAGGAAGTTTCCTTAACTTAGGGAAAACACAATGTCAACCTGGTGTTTCCCTATTTAAGTGAAGAACTGAATGTATCAAGAGTATTGAATTATTAACCAAGTTGTAGTATAAACAAAATATTGAACTTTTTGATTTTCTAAGTTGAAATAAGTGCACATTCTCTACAGAGAACACTTATGCACACTTTAATACACATTTACCGTTTATTTGCTGAATTTAACACACTGGAAAAAAAACATACTGGCACATTTCATATTTTATGTTTTAGTTTTTCCAATATAGGAAAGTCCTTATGGGGAAGTCTGTTCACTTAGCGGCCGTCTTTGCAACACCGTCAGGCAGTTATTTTCAACCATACAAGATGCGGCTGCTATCTCTCTGAATGGAGAAAGACCTAAAAACTTAAACTAAAGGTCAAATTTCTAAAACATATATGAAATCACTGGTAAAATCTGAAGAACAAAAATGTTTTGTGGTGTTTGGCTCAATAACATAAAAAATTAGTTTTTTCAGGTTGTTGTTGCTGGTGCTCTTGCATAGATTTAGACAACGAGGGGGCTTTACCCACTTGTGGCATAACCAGCAAGTCAACTGGCGGGACTTTCCCTGTAAACAGATGCCATGTTGAGTGTTATGAGCTTTCCCATTCATGTTTCAACCAGTGTCCAGTTTCCTCTTTCATAACGTCTCTGGTAAAACTTAGCAAGCAAATAGAAATTGTGCACTAAAATTTGCAGACAGAAGTGTCATATTTAGGTTTGTTTGCCATATTTGAGTATGTGTTTGAGTATAACTTATTTTCACTTAGCAAATCAACAAAACATCTAATCTGACCAGGGGTGTTCAAACTTTTGCATACAACTGTATTTATAAACATCTGTGTTTGGTTTGTGTGTGTGTATTTGTGTAGACCTGTTGGTTGAGTTCCATGATCTCAGCATCACTGCCTCCATTCCGTAACATGGGTGTGTTGCGTCTCACACCAGCGAAAGGGGCAGAGCTAGGCGGCCGCTGGGGCGTGGGCATGTTTTTAGGTCCTGTTGGAGAAGTCCTTTGAGGCCCTGCACCAAACCAGCTCAGTCAATCACTGCACAGAGGTGAATACAACAACCAAAACCAGACATCTCACTAATAACTAGTGAGAATCAAATGTTTAAAATAATCAAATGGTGCATGGGTGACTATGATTATTATTTGAGTAAATCAGGCTAATAAAACATACAGCTCTGTGCAAGTTTTTGGCATTTGAAAAAATGAGATGTAAAGCTATTTATCTTTGCCAATATACTTCAAACAAAAATGACATTTCAAAGCAAAACCAGAGGTGTCTAGGTCTCAATACTACGAAGTCAGTTATGAAGTTGTAGATTAGTAGCATCAGAAAAAAACAGAAAAAAAAATAGAAAAAAATGTTTCGTTGTGCGTCTGCAACAGCATTAGTTTTATATTATTGAAAATGGTGATTCCACTTTTGAGAAGCACTGTATGTCAATATAAAGTGAGTTTTACAATTAATTAAGTAAACCACTTCTATTGGTTCAGTCAGCATAAAATGGTCATGCAATGTAAACTGGAATTTTCAAATGATTTCAAAAATGGGAAAAAAAGAAAATTACAAGGAGTTAAAGAGTTACAAGGTTTTAATGCGACAGCATTGATATCCTTAATAAAAACCTTTTCATACACCAAAAAAAACTAAATTTGTTTGCTAGTTGTTTTAATGGCCCACTAAGAAACTCACATGGGATCAGGTATAATCAGTTTAGTTTTGGACTATGGTTGCTCCAATATTTCCTGCTTTTCACAGAAATATTTTTAGGTTATTAAAGAATGAGTTTACCTGGGTTGGACAAAGGGATGATATCCTGGCCTTGTCGTGCTGCCTGGGGGTCGTACTCTTTGCCATCATAGTTTGCATCAAAGAATTTCTTAAACCACTGAACAAACTCAAAGTTATCCTGGAACTTTCCCTTCACCAGCTTTTCAACTGGGATGATCTGCATCAAACACAAATAATGTACATAATAAAACACAGTGATAATAATAATAATAATAATAATAGTTTTCTGATAACTTTTTTTTATATTATTATTAATGTATCTGTTACACTGAAAATTTCTTCTCATCCTACAGCAGTGTTTCCCACCCCGGTCCTCAAGGCCCCCAAGACGGTCCACATTTTTGTTCCAACCTAACTCGTAACACATAGGCATGAAGGAAAAATGTAGACCGTGTGGGGTTCCTGAAGACCAGGTTGGGAAACACTACTGTACTGTAATTTGACAGTTACAGTATTCTTAGGTCATTCCTTAAATTGTAAAACGGATTGTCAGTCCAACCTTAAAAAATTACTTCATGTAGTAAGAAGCAAAATTAGCAGTAGATTTATGCTCCTAAAATTCCAAGCTGCTGTCTGCTCATAACTGTATGGTCATTTCAGAAAACAAACTGTTTGACAGTGGCATCTTCAAGGCAACATAAGCAACCCATGACACCATCAATTCAGTGTTGTTCAGTCCTACACGTTTGAGCAGAAAAACAGACCACTTTGCTCTTCTTGGTTTCTGAAAGGTGAGTAAAAAATACAAAATGGAGAACAAGCTGTCTAATGGATATTTTAGAGATCTAACTACATTTTACACCCATAACCTATTGCTATAGATTTATATTTGTGAATATACAGGTGGAGAAATTTCTCGTGTGCCGTATTTTGTGCCACTCCTGTAAAGCACAATTGTGGGGAAACACTGTGAGCTTTGATGTTCAGGAGTTTGCTAACATCATTTTATACAGTTAAGGTGGACCGTTAGCAATCGAGCTCTCTTAAATTAAGTTAATCGCTTATAACAGGATCCTGCAACAGGTGGCAAATGCATGTAGGAAGCAGCATCTAGCCATGCTACAAACAACATCGTAGTTAACCTTCATAACCAACACCATTAACAGATATAGAAAAACTTAACCTACTCAGAGTTTTGGCTGGGACTTGGAGCATCAGCAGAGAAGTCACTTTATATGAGGACGAGGAATGTGAGTAGCTGACGTATACATATTGCTAACTCTCAGTGGTACTTTGGCAGGTCTTGCGACACCCAACTCAAATCAAACAGAAGAAACTGGCAGAAGGAATTTGAAAAATCTCTCAACAGAAAACAACAGCAGCGTTCTTCTCTTCCAGTTCATTTTAAAAACATCACAAAAACTACACATAATAGTTAAGGCAAAAAACATGAAATTGAGCAGACACCTAAAAAATTTCATGTGGCAACAAGCAATTGAACTAGTTTTATTCAACTCAAATAAATACTCTGATTAAACAATGGTTCATTGAAAATATTTTCTTGAGGTTGAGCTGACAAACAATTTTTTTTACAGTGCAGGTTTACCAATGGCTCTCACCTTGTCCACATTCATTTTCTTGAAGGCTGCTTGTAGTACTTTGAAGTTGTGAATGTACTCATGCTCCAGTTTTGCTTGAAACTTCACTTTCTTCAGTAGAATGCACCCAGGAAACAACATGTCCATAAACTGGCAATATGCTGCACCTGAGAGACAGCATATGGGGAAACAAAAGATGTCTCTCGTGTGTAGAATGAGTGATTTAACCATTGTGCTGTAAAGCCAATTACAAAGCTTATACACACTCAAAAACAACTTTATCCTTACTAATCTGTGATAATACTTCAAATGTGATGACTGATCTCAGTCCCAGTAAAACATGTGATGCAGTAATGGCCACTGTCACATATTTCTTCATTTTTGTAGTTTTTTTTTCCCATATTTTTCCACATATTAGAGATGCAGCGATACCACTTTTTCAATACCGATACTATCTAGCTAACCTAACCTATAAGTCTTAATATTTATACAACTGCACTTTAAAAATATTTTATTTAGGTAAAATCTATGTTCTGCCTAGAAGGAATTGATATAACTTATCACTTCACATCACCACAATATCCTAATCCTATCCTAATATATAATAATTTGTGGTTCTGGACATAGCCACAGTCTTTGATTAGCTGGATCAGGTATGTTAGATTTAGGTTAGAGATGAAACCTGCATGAAAGTAGATCTCCAGAGGCTGTGAACTACTGGTCTACTTCGCCAGAATCCCACCCCCCTCAGTGTAAATTAAGCGGCACTAATCTTAGGTTACGCTTCAATGACAAGGACATCTACACTGCATGCTGTATAAAATACAGTATCACTAAGGATCTCTCTCACTCCTCACATGAGCTGATCACACTCCTTCTGAAAGAAGGCTACAGAACATCCAGGTCCAGCCCTCCAGACTCGTGAACAGTTACATCCTGCAGACAGTGAGACTCCTGAAAAGATCTACTTGATGGACTTTGACATTAACACTGCACTGATACCTCAGCCTAAATATTCACCTTTATGGACTGCCCTATACCTTGGTCACTTTACATGAGAGACATTATATTTCAGTCCACTTTACATGTACAGGACTCTCTCCACTGTACAGTCACATGCAAAAGTTTGGGCACCCCAGTCAAATGTTTTGTTGATTGTCTAAGAGAAAATAATTATACATACTCTACAAAGAAAACACATCACATTCTTCACAATTACTCTTTATTTAGATTTACTATATATTATAACTATATACTATAGTTATATATCCACTTTATTTATGTTAATCATAGCTATTAAATAGATATTGTGCATGACAATTTGCAGAAAAATTACATTACATTACATATATCTGTAGAGAATGTAGTAACTTATTTATATAACATTACATATCTGTAAAGAATGTGCTACTGTATTTTCATTTAGAAAATCAATTAAACATGTCATTTGACTGGGGGTATTCAAACTTTGGCATACAACTGTACATCTTGCCTGCATTTTTGACAAAGATGTCTGCTACTAATTACCAAGGGTCACTTACTAAGGATTACTTTTATTATAATATTGCATAGACAAATAGTCTCTAGTTTCTGCTCACTGGCTGGTTATTCTTTTTAAGTGGTCTATATTCTATTTTCTTTGTAATTGGACTGTATTTCGCCCTCATTAGAGTAGGTTGACAGCAGAGAGCTAACAACAAATTATAACAGCTAAACAAAATTAGACCTTACCAACTTTCAGTACTTGCTCAAATATGAAATCGAATTATATTTGTAGTAAACATTAAATTATATTTTATATATAATTTAACAATTTCAGTGGCTGTGTATACAGAAATTGAAAACATCTGTATTTATTAAAAGTTGTGGATGCTCCATGACTCCCCAACCCCATAACATTCACCATTCAAACCATTACTGCCCCCCTCGCCCCCCCCCCATATGGCCTGCTGAAATATCCTTCTAATGAAGATGTAAAATTTGCAGTGTTATCATTATTATTATTACAACCCCATTTCCAGTTGGAACGCTGTGCAGAATGTAAATAAAAATGCAATGCAATTGATTTTTTTTAGAAAAATACTACAAAGACAATATATCAAATGTTAAAACTGAGAAATTTTATTGTGTTTTGAAAAATATATGCCCATTTTGAATTTGATGCCAACAACATGTTTCAAAACAATTGGGACGGGGGCATGTTTACCACTGTGTTGCATCACCTCTTCTTTTAACATCACTTTGTAAGCGTTTGGGAACTGAGGAGACCAGTTGCTGTAGTTCTGAAAGTGAAATGTTTTCCTGTTCTTACTTGATACAGGATTTCAGCTGCTCATCAGTTCGGGGGCTCCTTTGTCGTATTTTTCATTTCATAATGCGCCAAATGTTTTCAGCACCCGGACTCTTTTAATCCAAAGCCATGCTGTAGTAATGCAGGCAGAATGTGGTTTGGCATTGTCTTGCTGAAACAAGCAAGGCCCTCCCTAAAAAAGATGTCGTCTGGATGGCAGCATTTGTTGCCAAACCCTGTATATATCATTCAGCATTAATGCTGCCTTCATAGATGTGCGCGTCACCCATGCCATGTGCACTAATGAACCCCTATACCATCATGAATACTGGCTTTTGACCCGTGCACGGATAACAAGCTGAGTGGTCTTTAGCCCGGAGGACACAGTGTCCATGATTTCCAAAAAGTATTTCAAATGTTGATTCGTCAGAACCACAGGACACTTTTCCACTTCCCCTCAGTCCATTTTAAATGAGCTTGGGCACAGAGAAGGTGGCAGCATTTCTCAATCTTGTTTATATATGATTTCTTCTTTGTGTTTTAGATTTTTTATAGACAGTGGTTTTCAGAAGTGTTCCTGAGCCCATGCAGTGATTTTCTCTACAGAATCATGTCTGTTTTTAATGCAGTGCTGCCTGAGGGCCCAAAGATTCTCTGTATCTTTTAATGTTACTATGTACTGTAGATGATGAAAAGCAAAGCTTCTTTGCTATTTTATGTTGAGAAATATTAGTCTTGAATTGTTGCACTATTTGCCTTTGCAGTCTTTTACAGAGTGGTCAACCCCTCCTCATCTTTACTTCTGAAAGACTCAGCCTCTCTGGGATGCTCTTTTTATACTCAATCATGTTACAGACCTGTTGCCAATTAACCACCAGATGTTTTTTAGCATTACCAGCCTTTTGTTGCCCCCGTCCCAACATTTGGAAAGTGTTGTTGGCATCAAATTCAAACTGGGCATACATTTTTCAAAAAACAAAATTTCTCAGTTTCAACATTTGATTTGTTGTCTTTGTACTATTTTCAATGAAATATAGGGTTTAAATGAGTTGCACATTATTGCATTTTGTTTTTTATTTACATTTTGCACAGCGTCCCAACTCTTTTGGAGATGAGGTTGTATTATTATTATTATTATTATTATTATTATTATTATTATTATTATTATCTCTCTTTTTCTGGCGTGGGATATCAATTGCACAGAACAGCAGAATGCCACTGCTGTCAGAATAAGATTAATGATTAGCCTACTGTTTAAATTAAGTAACTTGATTTACTTAAGAATTAAAAACATTAATATTAATTTACTAAAAAACTAACCTGATCAAAAATAAACTGAAATTATCAACTGATTTAATAGACAGGCTTCAATATGTATTTTCACCTGAAAAGATTGTAAATAAATAGTTATGAACAAAAACAGTCTAACTGGAGTTAAAGTAGTTTATAGTTGGGTGAAGCAGTGCATGGAAGAACAGAGGTAAATGACAAAATTAAATAGATACATAACAAACACGTAAAAAAGGAGTAATAAAAAACATAACACATTTCTGCACATGCACGTCACTGAAATATCTTTCCTGTTCACAGCCACACTAACTGGCAAGGGTAGCCTACTGTGATTATTCCAGCATCACCACCACTACGACATGGGTTATCTGGTGATGGAACATCTGTCCGATTCTCAATATCAGCATTAGCTGGTTCATGTGTCAAACTGAATCAATTCTAATTCTCCTCATTCTGATTGCGTCACTGTGTGTAGTTCGACATTGTGGCGTACCAGGCTGGAATCAAGCCTCCTTATTAGAACGTTAGGCCATACCAACATCAGATGGGTCTGATGCTCTAATTAAAGTGGTTTTTGAAGTTTTATTATGTTTTTTTTTTTATTCAAACGTTGCTAGATGTTTAATATAACACTGAAGTGTGGTATCATACAAGTATGTTTCATATTTTATACTATATTGGACTTTAAACCTCTCAAGTATTTTAGATTTTTGTATGCACATTTGTTGCATGCTTTGGTCTGGAGGCTGATGGCCTCTCTCACATACTGCACCCAGGTATGGACAGGATCAAATCACAAATGAGGCCCCTCATCGCATTGTCCATGCTTTTAAAGAGCTGATAATTCATTTGTTTGCTTGGCAGCTTTCATTCTGTCTAAATGTGCGAGTGTGTGGAGTGGGGAGTGGATTGGGTGCTGTGTCGTTGGTACTTGATGATTCATGCTTTGTAATTGCTCTGAATAAGCTTACGGCATCCTAAGTTGCTGTATTTTAATGTTTTGCTGCTCAGGAGGAGTAAGCTCTATTTGTACGAGCTTTGTAATAGATGAGCTTTGTAAAATATTCATTGTATGCTGTGACAGAAAACAATTAAGATTTAAACTTGGGGGCTTAAAATAATATCTAATGCCCTATCTGTTTTCCATCTTTGACTTGTCGTGAAGATGTAAGTACACTCCATGAAATCTTGTTCTTTTTTGACATATGTGGACATATCAGTATTTGATCTTCAGTTAAACAGTATGTATGGATAAACATAATATAATAAAACAAAAACAATGGAAATTTGACATTGCAATCATTTATTAAACAACAAAAAAAGAACTGAGATGTCATTTGTCTGTTAAAACAGTAGTACACCCCTGTCTTCAGTAACTGGTACAGCCCCTTTTGGCAGAAACAACTCTATGTAGGTGTTTTCTGTCTCCCAATTTCCGGCATCTACTGGGAGAAATTTTCACCCACTCTTTCATGCAGAATTCTTTCAAATGTGCAATTTTTGAAGGCTCTGGGGCAGCAAAGCAGCCTCAAACAATGATATTAGCAAATATTAGTCTTCCCTGATGTTTTTTTTAGACAGCAAAGGCTTCCTCCAAGCACACCTCCCATGTAGGTCAAATCTGTGTAGTCTTTTTCTAACGATAGACGCATGCACTTTTATATTAGCAGTGTCAAGTGCGACACATGATCAAATTTTGGGATTTTCAGAGACTTCTTTTAGCATCTTACAGTCTCCTCTGAGGTTAAATTTGCTGGGGCAGCCATCTGGAAAAGTTTGCAGTGGTTTTAAATCCTCTCCATCTATAGATGATCTTCTGGACAATGGAATTATTGATTTCCAATAAAACCCCTTCCGAGACTCACTGGCATCTACAATTTTCTTTCAGAAGGCCTAAGAGAGGTCTTTTGATCGAGGCATGACAATACCCCACATTCCAATAACAAAGAGCAAACGAGACCAGATATCTGAGGTTTGAATGCATTCTTCCATGATATTTTAATACCCACAACATGTATAAGACTGTTCTAAGCATTAGCACCTGATTGGGTGTACTTAATTTCAACTTTACACGTTTGAAGTAGTTTTAGATGTTAGATTAACCACCAGCATAATTAGGAAGTGACAGAGTAATCAACCAATCACATTTTGATTTCCAATAGACAGGACCAATTTTGTGAGAAAAACACATCACTCTAGGCCTTCTGGAAGTCCTAGAAACATCACTCACTGTTAATACGAGTGGCAGCCTAATCAGTCAGAAAAGTGGTAAACAGTGTCAGCAGCTCTGTACCAGGCCTCTCTACCAAAACAGTCAGTGTGAAATTGCTACATGGTAAAATACATGCTAACATCTATTGTATGCTTCAAGTAAATCAGAGAATGTTTTTTAGAAGCTTCAAATGTCTGTGGTTAATCTAGAAAACACATTCATGTGAATCGCCATTAGCTTAGCACTAAAAACTATTAGAATCTCAAAGGGTCACTAGCAGAAGTAAGCATTATTGTAGAGCTGGGCTTTATCCTTGTTTTTGACCAAACATTGACATCCCAAATTGAAGGCACAGCACTAATAGTCATGTTTTGACACTGCTTGCAGACATTTTAATATAACCACTGCACTTTGTTTTGTGTCAAAAAACTTAACTGTGATATTACTGATGATTTGGGGTGTCATTCTGGTAGTCTGATCATATTGATAGTCTGATGTTAGCAAGTCAGACAGACTTACTAATATCAGAATTAAAGCATTTATGTTCTAAATATGTAATCCAACTAAACATCTAGGGTTGTAATTGATACACTCTATAAATCTATAAAACCTATAAATCAATTAAATTCATGATATTGGGTTCATAATTCAGTATTTTCACAATATTTTGAACAAAATTCAAAAGAAGAAAAATGATGAGTATAGTCATGTTGTTGGACAACTTACTAATGACCCTAGAGCTGAGAGGCAAGGGGAGGGCTGGGGTGAGGTGCTGATTGGTGCTGATCGTTTTCATATTTTGGTATTGACATTATTAATTGCATGTCCACTGTCCACAGTGCATCTTGTCCCAGTTTTGCATTGCGATATCACGTCATGATACTTTATTCCACCCCTACAGGCATCACATTTTTCCATGCTAACAAACTGACAAAATAAATAACAATGTGCAATATACCCTCCTTGAATTTAGTTTCTGGTCCTGGATTTTGCTATAACAGATTGGTATGACACTAGGTGACCAATTAGTCACATCAGGTCAGTTAAGTACCAGTGATTACAAAATACAAGAATATCAGAAACTGGATTCTGGAACTGGATTCAAGATGTGGATCTGAAGACCTCTGCACTGGACAAAAGCAAAGTGACAATGTAATGGCAAGTATGTTAGCTTGAAAAATGACTTGGTATACAGGAGGCTGCTAAGGCATTACGAATGATGAAAATAACTCTGATTATCCAATAAAAAACATTCCTAAAAATGAAGACTAGAAGACAGTGGCAGTTCAATAAGAAGAACCAGCTAAATCTAAGTCTAGCTTCACATGTGGCTCATTAAAATTGAACGTTCAGAAGTTCAGGAGATTTTTTTTCCTCATGCTCTGTTGTGTAAATGCAGTGAACCTACCTGAGCAAAGCTGCTCTATCTTGGTGTAGGTGAGCTGTAGAGAATCATTGACCCAAGCAAGCATGTCATGTCTGCTCAGGTTCTCTATGGTCATGGATGTGGAGTACACATTCACCGCCATCCCCCAGCTAAAGAGAGAGAATATGATATGTCAATACCACACAGTACAAGTAATGCAGACCAGATATTAGTACAGTAATCTTATACTCTATGCTAAAAACACAAAGAATGAAAGAGCTCATTTTGAGCATTAATCAAAAACTTTAGCCAGTACAAAACAGCTTTGAACAGTTGTACACACATAAAATACTAATATTTTTTTTTTTTTCTAATTATGTAATTTATCAAAACAATGGGACCTAACTGCTCACCATGTGGCCATGAGAGGCAGTGATGCAGTCCCACTTCCTTCTTTAAAGTGCAGGGGTGTGGCTAAAGCAGGGCTCTGTCTATGGACTAATACTCTTTGTGTTGCAGTTGTGACATGAAAACCTGAGACATGTCACAACTGCAACACAAAGAGTTTTTAAAATGTGAAAGTGCAGCCTTTTTGTATGTAACATTTACCGTTTGCAAATATCTGTGACCTATCCATCCAGAATTTTTCATATGGAATTAAAAATAATGTAAATATAAGTAGGTAGATCTACAGATCATTTTACTCAAGATAGCTGCTGTTCTCAGAACAATCCATTTTGCAGCAGGAGATTATCTAAACATTGCAACTTTGAGCATCAAAATCATTAATGTAAATGTCTAGATGATGAGAAAAAGTATTAACATGACTTCAGATAAGGGATCCTTTAGAAGTCTGTGGCTACTGACTAAAAGTACACTCACGTTTCATGTTTCCATAAAAATTGGTGGACTATGCATATTTATCCTTTGTGTATTTTTCAGATTTTTTTTTAAACAAGAGTAGGCTAACTTTTACCATGCTCATGCCTTTGCCTGCATTCTTGGGGGTTCTCTGGCAATTCTCAACTGGGTTATTCACTTTTGTAACTGTAACAGAAACTAGCAGCTTTACCATAACAGAGCTTGCTGCAAAAGCCTTAAAAATGCTCTCAGGCAACTACCACAATTTATTTGCTGAATTTGACATGTCCAAAAAATATGATGAATAACAATGATAATATTTTGTATTTTAATATTTTTTCCAATATCTTAAACTTGGTAAATAACCTAAAAAACTGCAGAAACGTTTGTTCCCTACCGAGGATATGTTAACTTTTTCACTAAGAAAATCAAAAAAACATGTAATTTGACCAGAGTCTACAACTTTTGCATACAACTGCATGTGACAAGTAACTGAGAATCAAAGATCTGTTATTGTTGCATGTCTAGAATTACAGACCTTTCTGCCCAAACAAACACTTCAAACAGTAGGGGAGATCAGGGCACATGGAGTAAAATGTAACATGGATATTTTATGCATTTAAACACGTTTAAATGGAATGTGCTTTTGGTCACCTTCCAGTATTCCCATAGCAACCTCATGTGTGAAGCCTGTAACAGTAGAAGAACCCTTTTGGTGCTATATAAAACCCTTTTCAGAAAGTTTCTATACACAACCATATACAACACATTCTCCATGAATTTGAAGAATCCTTTCATGATGTAAGGAACTATGCAAAGGGTTCTTTTAGTGTTCATGGTTTTATATAGAACCATTCTCTTTACTAAAGAACCCTTTAAGAATCAGGTTTTTTAAGTGTGTGATATTTTATTCACATTCATGGTGGCTGTAATAGAGCACCGTTTTGAACCATGTAAACAACTCACAACAAGTGCTAGCAAGAGTTAACTACAGCCTCCACACCATAGGGTTAGTTTTAATGTAGTGTTACCTCTAAGCCTCCTATAGCAAACAATGACAGAGGTCCATGTTCCCTGCATATCAATTCAAATAGTTCATTTTCTAGAAGACTTTATGCATAGATTCATCCAAAAACATACTACTCATGTAAATGAAATAATGCAACAATAATTCAACTAAACAGCCTGATTTTCCACTCGATCAAGTTAAAAATGTTCAACTTCAGCTGAAAAGCTCCGCTCGTCATGTGTCACTTTTAACGAGGTAACATTTAAAAAAAAGAGAGTAAAACTGAGCTGTAGAGTGAATACGGGCTATACAGTAGGACATACTTACTCACATTTGTGATTAAAAATGTTCAGCTCCAAGACAAATATTCACTGTCCTCTCCACTGTAGCTTGGTGATTAGTAACAGTAATGTAGAAATATGATACTGTGTCTCTGTGCTGGTTATGGTATTCAGGGCACTTGCTAATGTTGCTAATGTTTACATGGACTGAGTAGGAAAAACTAAACCTGGTGGACTCCTTCTACTCCAAAATGAAGCGCAATGAGTGCAGATCTGTTCAGGGAAGTGTGATGTGGTGCTGAACATAATAATTCGCTCCGCTCCTTCTCTGCCTTGTAAAACCTGTCTCAGGCAAATTCTTCAAGGTTCCGATGCAGACACTGGTGGAACACTAAACTTTGACCAACAGGATTTGCAACTTGTAACTATTACTCATATAAACAAACACATGAAATCATTTTGAGATCATATCCTGCTGATGTGTGAACCCACACTTCAACAAAGTGTGAATATGACTTGCAAAAAGTGATTTAGGCTATATTGTTAACATGATTAGACTATTCTTTAGAGTAAAGGGCCCCTGCACCCATTATGTTATTTGGTATTTGACACATGTTAAGTTTATCATAAAGTTGATTCAAAGAGCTTAACTGTTTTTAAAAGCAGTTTTAATCCCTGTGCTTGCTTTCTGTAGCTTAGCTACTTTTGAAGGGGAGCAACCTAGCTTAAGCAACTTCCACAAAACGACTCCTAATTACACTTAGTAAATAAAAGTTGTGATTAAAAGGAAATAAAGTAAAAAAAAAAATCAATTTACAAATAAATAAAAAGTAAATAAAGCGTTAAAATGAGGCATCTTTTCCTCAGTCCAAATTTTTACACTGTAGTTTTTTTTCAAAAAAGCAGTATTGATGCCCTACCTCTTATTCTTTAACAACACCTTTTCACATTTTTACACTGAGACAGTGAGACAGTATGTGTATTGGTTCATTTTTAATAAAAAGATACACTGGTGTGATTTTGTGCTCAAAAGCATACTTTTGAATTGAGCTTATCAAAGTAGCTGAATGCTACGTGACTGCTACAAAAAACATCGTCACTCTCAGATCTCAGTGGTCATTGTGACTACATAAACGGTATTAAAATCTAGACCTCAGCTCTAAATTGGGTTCAGGATTTTTGTTGGACTACAAGGTGGCCAGCCTATGAGAGTCGATGTCTCTTACTGAGTCAGTGGCTAAAAATTAACAGAGGACTGCTAAAACTAATCTTGGGGTCATAGGGAATCATGGGTCTTGAAACATAGATCTTACAACCCCATTTCCAAAAAAGTTGGGACGCTGTGCAGAATGTAAATAACAACAAAATGCAATGATATGCAAATCATGTGAGCCATATTTTAAAGGAAAATACTACAAAGACAACATATCTAATGTTAAAACTGAGAAAGTTTATTGTTTGCTGAAAAATATAGGCCCTTTTTTAATTTGTTGCCAACAACACATTCCAAAAAAGTTGGGATGGGGGCATGTTTACCACTGTGCTTCATCACCTCTTCTTTTAACAACACTCTGTAAGCGTTTGGGAACTGAGTAGGACCAATTGCTGTAGTTTTGAAAGTGAAATGTTTCCTGTTCTTGTATGATATAGGATTTCAGCTGCTCAACAGTTCAGGGTCTCCTTTGTCATATTTTTCTTTTCATAATGCGCCAAATGTTCTCAGTGGGTGACAGGTCTGGACTGCAGGCAGGCCAGTTTAGCACCCGAACTCTTTTAATCCGAAGCCATGCTGTTGTAATACATGCAGAATGTGGCATTGTCTTGCTGAAATAAGCAAGGCTTTCCCTGAAAAAGACTGGATGGCAGCATACGTTGCCAAAACATGTATCTATCATTCAGCATCAATAGTACCTTCACAGATGTGCACATCACCTATGCCTTGCGCACTAATGCACTCCTATACCATCATGAATGCTGGCTTTTGAACTGTGCACTGATAACAAGCTAAGTGGTCTTTAGCCCGGAGGACACAGTGTCCATGATTTCCAAAAAGAATTTCAAATTTTGATCTGTCGGACCACAGGACACTTTCCCACTTAACCTCAGTCCATTTTAAATGAGCTTGGGTCGAGAGAAGGCGGCGGCGTTTCTGGATCCTGTTTATATATGGTTTCTTCTTTGCATTTTAGAGTTGCATTTGTGGATGCAGCGACGAGGTGTGTTCACAGACAGTGGTTTTCAGAAGTGTACCTGATCCCATGCAGCGATTTCCACTAGAGAATCATGTCTGTTTTTAATGCAGTGCTGCCTGAGGGCCCAAAGATCATTGCCAGCAAACACTGATTTTTGGCCTTGTCCCTTGCATAAACAGATTTCTCCAGATTCTCTGAATCTTTTAACGATACTGTTAATATGTACTGTAGATGATCAAATCCCCAAGTTCTTCACTATTTTACGTCGAGAAACATTAGTCTTGTATTGTTGCACTATTTGCCCACACAGTCTTTCACAGAGTGATCAACTCCTCCCCATCTTTACTTCTGAAAGACTCAGCCTTTCTGGGATGCTCTTTTTATACTGAAACACGGTGCTGACCTGTTGCCAATTAACTACCAGGTGTTTTTTTAGCGTTACACAACTTCACCAGCCTTTTGTTGCCCCATCCCAACTTTTTTGGAACGTGTTGTTGGCCTGAATGAAATTTAGGGTTTAAATGATTTGCTATAGACTTTGTGCAAATTATCACTTTGTAAAAACTGCACCAAGTTAACATCAGCTTGTGAGAGTAAAAATCTTCTTAGAGTCTGAGTATGCAGGCTGTGTTTATGTAACTTCACAAAGTGATTATTCTAAAAAAAGAGACTGACACATCAAAATACATCCTATCCTATATCCATAGGCTTGTCTAGTTTTGTTTAGTCTCTGATATTTAAATGAACAGTTTATGTATCGGCTGGCCACCAGTCCATCACAGATGAAGGGTCTGTGTGTGTATACAGTATACCTCTGGACAGCATCAACATGCTGCATGAATAATAATATGACAATTTCGATTACCTTTCCAAAAACCTTCCAAAACTTTGTGAAAAGTCTCCAGGCTTCTTCTTCTGATATAGTTCTAACAGTCAAATTTTCCAAATGCAGTGTGCTTTATGCAGTACTAGTCACAAGTGGATAGTAACTAGCTCCTATTTTGGATGTTTAATTTGATACTATTTTGTTGCACCTGAACTGCTTTGCTGTTCCACTTACTTTGAAGCTTTAGCATTTTATGTAAGGGTAAAAGGATGCTAAAAATAGAAGAAAAGCACCTATAACAAACTTTGGTTCTTGTGCTGATGCTGGATGTATTAACTACAGTTCCGTAGGAAACTCATTATTTGAAGCTTTTATTGACTTGACTAACCTGATTTTTTAAAATTCCAACTCTGGTTGTATTTTTATAGAACCTGAGTAAGAATTTAAAGCATTTACTATACACTCAAGTCTTACAATAATCTTACTTTTACTTCTACTGTAACAGTACTTAAATATGGTTAAGACTACTCAACTCATCACTGGTCCTAGTTAAAATTACACTAAGCTAACTTGACTGTAAGTACATCATCACATTAAAGGTCTAACTCATTGTGCAAATCAGGCTAGTTAGTTAGATACTTGGCTATTAAGCTGGCTAGCAACGATAACGATATCAAAGACTGCAAGAGCATGTTGGACAGGACATTAATATTTAGGTTTTACTTATTACACCAGTATATTATAGAGCAAATAAATACCATTACACTCCTATTAGCGACAACAGCTCAGTAGGTGGCTGTCATGTAATTAGTAACGTTAAACTTACTCAGGGGGCCTTTAGCTAGAAACAGACTGGTCAGCTGACAGTTCAACGGATGCACTAATCAGGACTCTCATACTGTGAAGAATTCAAGCTAAACTGTTTATCAAACGCTTTAGTCTTACGACAATCAGCAAGACTACGAACGTTTGTTCAGTTTACATTACCGAACGGCAAAAGCTTCAGCTCAATCCTTAAATGGGTCAGGATTCTCACCTTAAGAACATATAACGCTAATGTATATATTCTGTGTTTGCTAGGTCGCACGATATTCACAGTAACATTAGTCCAATTTACACACCATCTACATCGTGATAAATGTTTTAAGAGTAGACATTTTACTCACAATCCTCAAAAGAGGTCCTTTTTTGTTGTGTTGCGTGTCCCTCGGCCCGTGGCTGTGTGCGTTAGCGATGTCCGAATGGTGAATGAGTCGTTCTTTTGAACCGGTTGTTTTCAACACATTGGACGAACCGATTCACAAGTTAAACTGAATCACACTTTCTGTAGCACTTACGCAACTTTGGCCCATCATAGGATGACTATGTCTTGTAAATTCGAATTCCATTTTTCACATTATAACAGCATACGATCTTACATTGTAACCATAATCTCTTTGAATTTACTTGCAGTTTCCAGCATTAGTCTGCTCCCTCTTTCAGTAAATAATGCTGACTTAAATTTTTGAATCAATGATTCTTTGAAACGGACGTTCGATTCATTGAAACGGACAGGTTGAAAGAGTCGGTTTGATAAAACTGAATCAAATTTCCCATGACTACTGAGCGTAACATAGCGACCGGCTAAGCCAAAGCAGCGCGTACTGAATAGGCAGAGCGCAACCACTTTTTTCCTGGTTCGTCACTTTAAGCAGACAAGACGAAACGGGCTACGCTATTATTTATCTTTATTGTAATGCTTGTGCTTACATGTAACAAACCAGTAGATTACCTCTAGTCGAAATCGGAGTTTTTTGTTTTTTTGTTGTTTATTCTGAGGAACACTGCAGGGCCGTGTGAGTTCTACACATGCGCAGTAGTGTTTTTTCCACATGCTGCTAAGGAATGAGGTAAGCTTGACGCTACGGATGGACGAAATGAAGCCAACTTTATAAACACAATGTTTTCCCTTATTCGGACACCAGTAATATGATATCACGATATACAAATAACAATACTAACAAGAACAAGAACAGCAATAACAACAACAACAACAATAATAATTATAATAAGGTGTGCGTATTTTAGCCTAAAATTGTTGTGGTCATTTTATTTCTGTTGTTGCTGCTTTTATTATTATTATTTTATTATTATCAGGTTTTTCTCATCTCCACGACCATTAATGTTTGGTCATATAGGCTGCCATATTACTCTCATTTAACCATCTGGAACATTGATGTAATGTCAAATAAACAGAGATCCTCCCCCCAGGTGCAGGAACAATCCTTGGCATAAACAGTAACAGGGTGCAAGCAGGTAGGCCAGATGCTCTGCCTGGATTAAAGGGAGTGAATGAATGGAGGAAATTCCTGAAAACCCTGAACTGCTGTTTTGTGGAAGTAGATTGCAATATAAGAAACTGACTGTCCTTTCATTTATTTTCAACTTTAATCATTCTATCATATATCTATTTCTTAACTAGTCACAATGTGTGTAATAAAAAAAAACTACCAAAAAAAGTACTAGCAGATAATATGACAATTATGGTTCATTTATGGCACAAAGCCAGTGTCTTGAAAAACTCATTTTACATTGCCAAACAGAGTTGATATGACCAACAAAACATTAATAGACGTAGTTCCTGTTTTTCTAAGTTGCTGGCAGGAGTGTTTACTGCTTTCTCTGCTCTATCTTGCTAGTCTTTTGTGGCTTTTTACATTTTCAATTTGCTGTTGCATATTACTCGCAATTAATTACAATCACCGACTTTTGGAAGTCACTTCTTCTCTCATCGGCTTCACGAGACACCTGGGAAGGACTTAACTCAGCCGACGAAACAACGTAAGTATCAGTATGGCAGACTGCGAGCTGTTGCTTTGCTCTGAGTGCAGCATGTTTAACTAAGCTTCTCTGTCTGTCACTAGTTTCTGAGCGAAACCTACAGAATCTAAGATGGACATAAATGCCCTACGTAGTGGATCCTGTGGTTTATCAAAGTGGATATTAAAATCTCCGAGAATTATTACTTTATTCAAAAACGTTATTAAATTTAAGAGAAAGTCAGAAAATTCCTGTAAGCACTGAGAAAACAGCCCTGGCGGCCTATCTATTGTAATTAATGAAAATTAATTCTTATTTGTTCCTCGATCACTTATATTAAGAAAAGGAATTTCAAAAGAGTTAAATTTTATGTCTACTTTTCATGCCTAAAGCTTTTGTATAAATGGTTGCTTTACCTCCACCCTGGCCGCTTAAAGGAGGGCTATCTGCATAACTGTAGCCTGTGGGGGTGGCTTCATGTGGACCAAAGTATTCATCAGGTCTAATTCACATTTCTTTGAGGCACAGAGCATCAAAATCATGATCAGTTATAATTTCATTTACAACAAAGGCCTTAGATGTAAGAGATCGTATGTTAAGCAGTCCTAGTTTTACACCAAAGGTGCTGTCACTGCAAAATGGTTTAACTTGTCTGATATTAATCAAATTAGTAGAACAAACTTTTCGAGGATTTTCGTTTTATTTGGGGAACAGACACAGTCTCAATTTGGTGGAACCTATGTGGCGTCTCAAGGCAGCTAGCAGATGGTTGGTTTAGCCTGTTTGTCTGCTGCTTGGCCTTGGCCCTGGTTTGTCAGCGACTGACTGTCCTACACTGATGCCTATCTGAGAGATTACAAGCTATGCTATGGGAAATGAGAGCAGCACCCTCCTGCGAGAGGTCCATACCATCCCCACTCAAAAGACAAGACTTGCCCTCAAAAGTACTCCAATTATCTACAAATCCCACATTGTTTTCTGAGCACCACTTTGACAACCAGCAGTTCAGCAACCATAACCTGCTGTAGTTTTTGGTGCCACATCAAACTGGGATGGGGCCACAGTATATTACGGCATCGAACATTGTCTGGGCTAGTTTACACACCTCTTTAATGTTATCTTTAGTTATTTCTGACTATCCTCGAATATCTATGACTAGCTAGCAGATTCAGGTTCCCTCTAATGTCCGAGGCCCTGGCTCCCGGTATACAGCTAACCGCTCCCGGTGTCCCTAAAGGAGAAGCTGTTTTCATGTGTCATAAAACAGAATCATCAATAACCAGAGCTCTTTCAACAGGCATCTCAGAGGGTGTCTCACTGAGTGGGGCAAACCTGTTGGACACGTGAATGCAAGATAAGTGGTGCTCGTGTGGGTTAACTTTAGCATTAGCTTTAGCTTTGCGACTATGCCGCCGAGATGCCACCCATTTGCCCCGCTGTGAGGGCTCTGCTGCCTGATTTGAGGGCGTGCTAGCTCTCCCTGAGATACCTGGAGCTTCTAACAGCGAGTCCGAGCCCTGCTGACTAGCCCTTCCGGATGCACACCCCTAACTGCATAATCTTCTCCGTCAAGCAGGAAACAAGCACAAACAAAGCTCGTAACACTGCTGTCACAAGGGGCCCACTCATTATTGCAGACACACTCTAGACTTAATTTTGACCCTTGGTGTAAACATAGATCATGTAGCCATCCTCCCACAGAGCACAGCAGTCTCAGATCCTACCTAATCTCATATGAAATTTCCTTTAGTCATAATATACGTTCATTGCCATGCTATTGTGTTAAGCGGACTATAACTTCCTCCACAGCTGGTAGCTTTATCAGAAACCTCCTACAATTTTCAGCTTTTATCAGCTGTCTGTCTAATCCTACCAAATTAGATATTATGACCAAGGGCTTAGAGGATATTTTTTGTTCTACTCTATATATTGTGGCTCCATTAAAAAGTAAAACAATAAGGCAAACAGTCTGTCAGACAACTAGAGTCAAAATGGTGCCTGACTAAGTTCAGTCAAAGAAATTTTGACAGAAATAACTAAGCTTATTCTGTCAATAATAAACTCCCCTCTTAGCTTTGGCTATATTCCAAAAACTTTTAAACTAGCAGTAATTAGACCTCTGATTAAGAAAGCTAATCTTTATCCCTGTGAACAATCAAATTATATATATATTAACTTTATATCAAAGATCTTGAAAAAAGTTGAGGCAAAACAACTAAGTTCCTATTTGCATAGGAATCATATTCATGAAAAAATTCAGTCTGGTTTTAGGCCACATCATAGTACAGAAACAGAACTAGTAAAAAAAACAATTACTTATTATTCTCTTGGCTTTTACATACATGTCTATTGTTCTTTTTAAAAAGAAATTAACTATGCCGTGTGTCATATCTTAGGCGTTATCCCATTATTAATACCTTAAATGACAATCTAAACATCTTAGTTGTCCAGGATTTTACTTTACCTCAGCTAGCCAAAGTGGTCTTACTCATGTCGAATCAACATTACTAATCACTATCTCCATTCCATTTTATAACAGAAAAATGAGCTGAATAGGAAAAAGTAGCGTACTAATGGAAAGCCAGCAAGCATCCAAATTGTGTTTTTTTTTTTTTACTAATTTCATTTCAATTCACAATCTTTGAGCAATAAAAGGGATGTTCACGTTACAGCTTGTAGCAGACAGTAACCCAGAAAAAGTTCTCATAACAATGGCTCCATATACTATAAAAGCCACATTAGGTAGGACTGAGAAGAGAATGGCTTAGCTTGAAAATTTGAAGGAGCACAACTTCCAGGTCCCTACCGCTCCCTTTCCACTGTGTTCCAGCCCTGGCTCCAAAGCCCCTCCCTGCAGAGGAGGCTGCCGGCATGTGCAGGCTGGCAACCATGGCAAACAAAGAGACCAGGTAAACAGCATGGAGCACACAGCAATAAGAACACGAACTAAACACCACTTAGCTAGACATAATATGCTTTACAGTAATTTTCACCTGGCTGTACTTCGTCAGTTTAGCAATAAATAGTTGACTTGACTGATTGAGAGCATGTGCAGGCAGAGACTGTGCAAAGGGGAGGGAGGCTGCTCGTAGTGTGTGAACAAGCAGTGACTGACACTCCGTCAGACACTCGTCCCGGCTCAGTTTCAGCAAATATGACAAAATGTTATTTTTATACAGGTTATCTACTGCAGCTTTAAGGTAAGTTAGCAGAGGGTAGTCTGATAATATCCATAGAACGGGAGAAAGGAAGAGATAGAGATTGGGAGTTCAACTCCCAGTTGTACACAGGCCAACCAGATCAGCTTTGGAACATTTTGCATGTGTGAACTTTAGGAAAGGGAGAATAGCTAGACTTTGTGATTATTCTTGCTTTAACCCATCTGACCTCTTTCTCTCTCAGTTCATCTGTGTTCCTCCCATGTTGCTGTAAATTTTATCATTCATCTTTTATCGTAAGTATTCATTGCATGTTTTTTCTTCTACATGAGAACATATTCAAACATGCTTTTGTTTTCTAAAATAGTTGACTGTTTTCAACATATACTGTTATCTTACAATGACAGACTATTTTGATCTTTTAATGGTGAAGTTATTATCTGGGTAGGAAAGAAACAAAACATTGTTCAACCTTTAGTTATCCCCTGTGTGTGAACCCCCTGGTATTCGGGAGGTCCCATGCGGACTGGCTAGTTCTATGTTGGCTTGCTGCTAACTTACTTGCAATAGCAATGTTGATGCTTGTTTCAGTGGCAGCAAATGTTTGTTTTAACAATTCTTCTTTTGGAAATAAGTAATACTGTCTTCTGCGCATCATGTGTCTTCGATTTGGAAAATGGATTTTTCCACCAAATTTACAAATGTGCTGCATTTTGAAAGGTTTTTAGAAGTATCCCAGCATAGTTACATTTGCTAGGCTATAAAGGACCAACTGGATGAACCAGTTTGCTACAGCACTACCTCAATAGTAAAGATTACCAAACACAAAAGCTTGTCATATTATGGGTGAATTGCAATTTGAGTGACTATTTTTACATAACAGACATCATAATGTCATAATAAGTTTATTTTCAGGGATCTCCCCCAGAATTTTGATTTTGAGACATTCAGGGGGTGCAAGAGGTTAACAAAGGAGATCCCAGAGCCTCCCCAGGACTCCCTGTGTTTTGAGCCTTAGTTACCCCAACAGAATACCAAAAAATGATCACACAGTTTAAACTGTTGGTGCACTAAAAATCAAATCTACTCTGACTCTTTCACAAACAAAAATGACAAATCATTAATCAACTTCCCTGAAATGATCTGTTAATATTATTCCATATTTTCAATGCATTTTTAAGCAATGTTATATCTGGAAGTAGACACACATATATGCTAGTATACAATTTTCCTTTCAACAACTATAAAAGATTATTAATGATAAATGATTTCCGATTTGGTGTAGGAGAATTATGAAAATTCATATATTATAAAGCCTGTTAAGAAGTCTTTTTTGTTGAGGTGTCACTGTAGCCCACTGCTGAAACCTTAACTCCTTGGGATAACTGATGTTTGAGGCACAGAGAAGACCCACATAAAGGGCAAAGGCATGAGGCACATCCTTCAGGTTTTGCAGAACAATGTGCTCCTCCACAACCGCATTAATAATCTCTCTGGGAAGAAGCCTGGTAGAATTGTCTTCTGTTATCATCACAAGTCCAATACTCATCCCCTTGACAATCTTGTCCTCATCCTCAGTTGGCTAAGAAGGGAAAAATAAAAAGTCATCAATGAATCTGTCTTAGGCTCCTAGATCCACATTTGTTCATAACTTGAAATTTGGTTAACTATCATGTCAAAGGATAATGAAGAGGATACACACCTTACATATCTTGAACTTAGAGGGCTGCTCTTTGAGATAAAGAATAAAGAATTCAATAAAGAATTCAAATGCTCTAAACCAGTAGGTCGCAATTCTGGCCCTAAAGACACTCTGCTCTGCACATTTTAGTCTTTTTCTTGCTCCCAAAACACCTGATCCAAATAATCAGCTCATTAACAAGCCCTTATTGAGTTGATGTATTAAAGGGAAACCACAAAAATGTGCAGGGCAAAGTGCCGACAGGAGCAGAGCTGGGAAACACTATTCGAAACTCTTCCCTGATTATATACTCTACATTAGAATCTGACTTCAAACAGACATAAGACTGCAACTAAAACCAAACAAGGTTTCTCAGTAGAGGAAGAACAACAACAAAAAAAAACTTACACTGAGATACTGTAAAAGAGTCTTGAGTGCTTCAATGCCAGGGTCTTTGTGCAGTATAACCTCAAGACTCTTGGTACATACTTATCAAGCCCATTAAAGAAAGGTCTTCTTCAGGCCTGTGGATAATATATGCTGGAATTCTGCTGCAATCTACAGAAATACCAAAAACATACTGGAACTATTTCATAAAGATAACAGTGGTCAGTTTTTTGTTTTTAGACAAAGTAATGCAGTAATTTTAATCATTTATTCTACAACAAAATTGTTAGGTAAAGGTAATCCATGGCCATGTTCTCTTCACATTTTTTGACCAAAGGCTCAGCTCAATCACTTAACGTTTGCCTTAATGAAAATGAGCTGTCCAAAAGGGTAACAACTTGCTTCCAGTCCACTGTCCTCATCTTCATCTCAAAGTACTTTACTACCACTTTAAGCCTGTCAGAGCTTTTTTTCTTGAGGGAAGCCAGGCAAAAAAATTCACCCCTGGCCTCTTGGGCTTCTTTGCTGTTCTGGCTTTATCTGCTGACGCATCTTCTGCCTATTCACAGGGAGTTCTGCAAGGTTCACAAAAATGACATAAATCACATAACAGCTGTGTCTTTACTGGAGCAAAGAGTCCAAACATCTTTTATGTTGGGCCACCAAATGTCTTTTTAAAGCTACTTAAGTTCTTAATGAATAAGAAGTCTATATATATACATGACAAAGGGCAAGACCTTCCATAATGTCCATGTTTAACTTCATAATGATTGCGGAGAATCCGCTGATTTTCTGACAAAATTTACAAAGCTTACAGGTTCAAAAGATGCATCGCCAAGGACATCTTATCCACCACACTCAGATATTTCTAAGGGCCAAGAGGAAGAAAAAGTGTTTTAACATACAATATATTAAGCGATGAGTTGTAACATTAACAAATTAAGTAAAAATAGGAATTGTAAATAACGCTTAATATAATTATTCAATATGAATTGAGATTAAAATTAAACATCAAACAACTCAGATTAGACTAATGCAAACTTGTTTTATACCAGAAGCAGCAAGACGCTGCATGGCAGGCAGTAGCGGATCGCTTCCGTGTGGCAGGAATTTATTTTGAACAAGCCTATAGAGGCATGCAGCCAACTGGCAAATTCAGTAATGATAGTAAAAACAGTCCATCTCCAGTAACTTTAACTACAGGCAGAGGTCTCAAGAAAATTTTATAGTCCTTCTGTTGATAATGAGGCAAGATCAAGTCAAAATCATAAATCCAAAATCCGAGGGAAAATAAGACGGAGACCATTAAGTTCTACAGCATGTTAGCTAATGTTACCAGATTTAAAGATGATACGATTATGGTTCTAAAGTAACATCATAAACCCCACTCAATTTAAGTAATTTGTATTAACATTACTACACACCTGCAACCTAACTACCTAGCTAGCTAAAACTATCAGAGCTAAGTTAGTTAGCTATCATTAACTTGCAAAAAACGCTAGGTTATGCTAGCAAGCTAGCTAGCTGCATGTCAAATATGGGCTTTCATTAGCGGGCAAGCTATGCGTTTACACAAGAAAGTCAACAAGGCAACAAGTTTTGCAATGTACTCACCATAAAATGCCGCAGCTAAGTCGCCTCCTCATCAGCCGATAAAAGGGGAAAAATATTCAAATGGCTCTGGTATCGTGCGCAGGGGGGGCGCAACCAATGGTGATATAGAGACACCTAACTAGTTAATGGTTGTTGTAGAAACAACAAAAAACATTATATCAATTAAATGAAAACGTACATTTAGTTTAATCAGCAAACACGCATAATAGTATGTTATCTGAACAACAATGGTAAATCTAAATTGACTTCACAAAGAAAGATATGTTATGATAACTAAAAGTCCAAATAATTTTGTGAGAGTCACTCTAAAAGCTTCTGCCTGCATTTCTTGAAGTACAACCCCAATTCCAAAAAAGTTGGGATGCTGCACAAAAAAATGAAAACAAATGTAAATAAAAAAAGAATGCAATGATTTGCAAATCTCATAGACCCATATTTTATTCACAACAGAACATAGAACACATATCAGATGTTAAAAGTGAGACATTTTACCATATCATGAAAAACATGAACTCATTTAGAAATTGATGGCATTAACGCATCTCAAAAAAGTTGGGACAGGGGCAACAAAAGGCTGGAAAAGTAAGTGGTACTAATAAAAAAACTGCTGGAGGAGCAATTTGCAACTGACCCATATTACTGGCTATGAAAAGAGCATTTTAGAGAGTCAGAGTCTCTCAGAAGCAAAGATGGGCAGAGGTTCACCAATCTGCCAAAAACTACGTCTAAAAATTGTGGAACAATTTCAGAAAAATGTTCCTCAAGATAAAATTGTGAAGACTTTGAATGTACCACCATCTACAATACATAATGTCATCAAAAGATTCAGAGAATCTGGAGAAATCCTTATACGCAAAGGACAAGGCCGACGGTCAATATTGGATGCTCGTGATCTTCAGGCCCTCAGGCAGCACTGCATTGAACACAGGCATGATTCTGTACTGGAAATCACTTCATTGGCTTAGGAACACTTTCAGAAATCACTGTCTGTGGACACTGATCACCGTGCAATCCACAAATGCAAGTTAAAGCTGTATCATGCAAAGAAGAAACCATATGTCAACACGGTTCAGAAACGCCGCCATCTTCTCTGGGCCAAAGCTCATTTAAGATGGACTGAGGCGAAATGGAAAAGTGTCCTGTGGTCCAATGAAATAAAATTTGAAATTCTTTTTGGAAACTATGGACACTGCATCCTCCAGACTAAAGACCTGCCAGCTTTTTATTAACACACAGTTAAAAGCCAGCTTTCCTGATAATATGGAGGATTAGTGCACATGGCACGGGTGTCTTGCACATCTGTGAAGGCACCATTAATGCAGAATGAAATATACAGGTTTTGGCAACATATGCTCCCATCCAGACAGCATCTCTTTCAGGGAAGGTCTTGCATATTTCAGCAAGACAATTCTAAACCACATACTGCATCCATCACAACAGCATGGCTTCGCAGAAGAAGAGTCCGGGTGCTGAATTGGCCTGTCTGCAGTCCAGACCTTTCACCAATAGAAAACATTTGGCGCATCATGAAACGAAAATCCAGCAAAGAAGACCCGGGACTGATGAGCAGCTAGAATCCTACATCAGACAAGAATGGGACAACATTCCTCTCCCAAAACTCCAGCAATTGGTCTCTTCACTTCCCAGACGTTTACAGACCGTTGTTAAAAGAAGAGGGGATGTTACACAATGGTAGACACGGCCCTGTCCCAACTTTTTTGAGATGCGTAGCTGCCATTAAGTCCTAAATGAGTTAATGTTTTTCATGAAATGGTAAAATGTCTTACTTTCAACATCTGATATGTGTTCTATGTTCTATTGTGAATAAAATATGGGTCAATGAGATTTGCAAATCATTGCATTCTGTTTTTATTTACATTTATTTACATTTTACACAGCCTCCAAACTTTTTTAGAATTGGGGTTGTAGTTCATGGTAAGTTTTGAAGTATGTTTTGGGTCATTGTTCTGTTGTGGATGCCAGTCTCTTTTCAGCTTGTTTCTTGACTGTGTTAAATTTGCTTTCAAAATTTGCTGATGTTTAGTGGAATTCATTTTTGCTCTACCTGTGCCATGTTTTCTGTGTAACTGGCTGCCACACAACTCCAAAGCATAGCAGATCCACACTCATGCTTAAAAGCTGTCAAATTGTTCTTTTCATCAAGTGTTGCTTCTATGTTTCTACAAACATACCTTTTTTGATTGTGTTCAAAGAGTTCTATTTTTACATCATCAGTTCATAGAATGTGTTTCCAATATGCCTCTGACTTATCCAGATGTTGATTTGCATATTTCAGTAGTTTACTGTTGTACTGAGGTCGCAGGTAAGGTTTCCTTCTGATGACTCTTCCATTCAGAACAAGTTTGTGCAACCGATGCTGCACAGTTGAATAGTGCACCACCACCCCTGTCAGCCAAATCTTCCTGCAGATTCTTTGCTGTCATCCAAGGGGTTTGCTTTGCTTTTCTGGCCAGTGTACAAGCAGTTCTATCTGCTCTATCAATTGGCTTTCAAGATCTTGCCCTGACAGTTCACCGTAACTGTCATTTCTTAATTAATTTCGAACAGTGAAAATTGTGATCTGGAAGTGATTTGAAATCAGTTTATAGCCTTCTCCTTCCCCATTGTGGTTCAGTGTTGGTTGTTTTAAAGTTTTACAAAGTCTTGACAATTCTTTATGATAATTATTAACCTGCCTAGTCAGAGTTTTTTTTTTCATAATTCATGAATTGATTAAAAATAACTGCAGAAAAAAACTTTTAGTTTTGGACAATGGTAGTTTCGAAAGGTTTTATTTCACATAATCATGAAATTCAGTTTGCAAATAATGACATTCTGATAATGTGGTAGCCCACTATGAAGAAAAGCTTGCATCCCAATACTACTCAGCAAGCAGTGAATGATTCTCAGCTGACCTCAGAACTTTGTTTAGCTTTGAACTACCCAGAGCGACTCACATTCTTTAGGCTAATATATGAAATAGCTAAGATATACATGTGAGAGTTTATGAGGGCAATTAATCCCTTAAAACCCCAGGCTTATTACATATTAAGGCTTATTATTCAGTAACTACAAGGATACATGCTGGAGCCAATCCCAGTCATTGGGTGGAAGACAGGATATTTTTGGCTACATTAGTGATGAAATGAAAATTTAATGGTAATTAAAAGTTGTAGTATTGTGTTACCTACTCATAGCATACTGCAGTGATCATAATACAGATCACTGTTAGCTAGCATACTCATAGCATAGTAACTGAATAATCAGCAGGTAGATGAGGCTATATTCTCAGTAACTGTATGTTTATGATTGATACTGAAATTATCAATCATAAACATACAGTGTGTTTTCTTCAAGCAGTAAACTGTATATACATTTGTATTATTAAACTGATGCTAAAAAAGAAAAAAAAATGATCGTATCAAATAAATGTATAGGATAGGAACTACTTTTCCTTTAGTTATTACTACTTTTTCTCTCCCTCTGCTTTTTACACAGGCACAGACAGCCACATGAGACATAGTGAATAGTCTTTAATGGCAGATCATTTGGAGTTATTTCCCTAAATAGACAATTTATGTGGCAGTTTTTAATACTAATGCAAAAGCTTTCAAATATAGCCCATACTCTACAGCTGTCACTGTAGAAATCACAAATAATTCCTTCTTTTAAAAGTATCCATATTGGTAATGGTATCAGGATATTAGCCTTGGTATAATCTGGTATCAGACCAAAAAAGCCCCCCAAAAAGTTTGTGGAATTGCCCATCTCGGCTGTAGGAATAGCCTACTATCCTTCCTGTTAGCAGACACATTTTTGACATATTGTTTAATGAATGCAGCAAACAGTGACAAGCGAGAAGTGAGAGAGAGAGGTAAATGCTGTAAAGAGGTAAAAACTTACACCTAGGGGCAATTTAGCATGTCCAATTGGCCTGACTGCATGTCTCTGGACTGTAGGAAGAAACCGGAGTACCTGGAGAAAACCCATGCAGACACGGAGAGAACATGCAAACTCCACACAGAAAGGACCCTGGTCACCTGGAACTAAACCCAGGCCCTTCTTCTTGTGAAGCGTCAGCGCTACCCACTGCCACCCTAAATACTGTATAGTTGAATAATAAACTAAATAAAATTGAACAGTGCAACTGGAGTCAAATCAGTTTATGGAACAGTAATAGCAGCTTATGGAAGAATGGAGGGATGAAAATTAACAAATGAATACACAACAAAAAATATGGGGAGAATAAGGAGCAATAGGTGTATTACACATATTTAGTGTGTTTATTTACTATATGAAGTCACTTTTCTGCTTAATGGACCTCATTAATACGTGATGCTATTTATGATTTTGGTTATGTTTACTACTTTTGATTTCAAAAATCAACAAAATTTGTAATTTGGCCAGAGGTGCCAAATCATCTTTGTCTGTTAATGAGACATCAAAGTTGATTTTGAATAGAAGTCAGCATGGTCAGTAAGAAATGGCCTTTTTCAATAAGAAAATACACCCATGTTCTTTGAACATGCTCATTTGGCTCCACAAGGCTGCCTTCAGGTAGTTGCTCAGCTTGATTTATATTTTGTGTCACTTTCAACATACACAGTTTACTTATATTCAAGTTCAAATACATTCGAGTGTTGTGTATTAAATAGATAAAGTTGAGGACAGAGTCATACAGAGAGATACAGTCACAAATGTTTTGATCAAAACTCTTTTTTTTGAACACATGGACGGCTCACCACCTCAGATTGAGGAACAACGCCACACATGACGAGACACTGATTTAAATCACAGTTTAATCAAAGAAGAATTTTAATAACTGGACTGGAAAAGAAATGACAATGAGGTTTAAAATGAAATTTTTCGTATCACAATATGCTAGAAACATCATAAATATTCATGTCAGCTGAAAGGATAATGTCCAACCAAATACCTTAAAAATTCTTTACTCTTTTTTTTTTGCCATGGACATATTAACAAATGGATGGATAAAAAAAGTTAAAACATTATTGTCATTATGACATCCTGAGAGGTCTAATTGTCTGATTTTAAAACTATAAAATACAGATATTGTTTCAGTTTGCTGAGTAGTCACAAAAAAAAAGAAAAAAAAGTTTTTGCAATTTCAACTTAATGAACAAAACAAATTTTTTTGTATGAAAATATTTTGATGCAAGACTAGTAATTTTTCAGGTTTTCAGGTTTGTGTTAACATATCAACCAAGGGTCCAGCCTTTGGCTCTATGCTCTGTGATCATAGCAGAGGATTGCTATTGGGTTGAAATAGAGAAGCTCTTTTGTAGGATAATCATTTTAAGGCATTTTTTAAACCCCAAATATAATTTGCAGTCAGTGCCTAGCCCCAGTATCTGAAAGCTTTGATTATCTGGATCAGATAGAACTAAACTCTGCAAGGCGGCATATCACCAGGACCAGGACCGGGTACCCCTGTCTTGGGAGAATAGTTATCTTAGAAAGTCTTAAAATTACACTTAAGTCCCTTAAACCCCCAGGCTCATTACACCCCAAGGCCTTTTATTCAGTAATTACATAGAAAAAAATTGCAAACCGTTTTTCCTGTTACACAACTGAACACTGGACTGGCGGGTCTTGGTTACTGAAAGGCTTAAGACGTGCTTTTCCCTCAGCAGACTCAATTTTGTCTTTACAGCCAAAACTGAAAAATGTTCATAAGAACAACTCAATTTGGCCCAGTTTATTATTTATAGCAAGCCACTTGTTTGAGAATCCCCCTTCAACAATGTTTACTAATGTATAATTACTAATGTACTAATTACTGAAAGAAGAGTACTATTTAGCTGTTGCATGTACTGCAAAACAATATGGAGTGCTATTTTTGTTTTTTTTTTTGTGGGTTTGTTCAATGTCCTTACGCTATAAAAAGACACTGCAAAACATTTGAGAGGACTAGTGTAACTTCTAGCATTTTTTCCATTCAAATTCATAATACTGTCACTAAAATGGCATTATGACTTATAATGAGTTAAAAATTGCAATGATTAATTAAATCATTTATTGTAACAGCTGCCAATATTGTGATCTGTTGAAAAGTGTAAAACCACAAGCTGCAACGAATTTTAAACGGCTGGAAATTATTTGTGCACCCAGTCCACTCAGTAAAGTGTGATTAAGCCATCACATAAATAGCATCACCTGTCTGTTTATTCATTGTATAACATGATCCACAGGTATCTTGGATAATTACTGCTGACTTGGCAAATCATCAGATGTCAGAGGTTGAATATTGGACATTTGCTATTCTGGCATTCATTCACTTGACACATTTAGTGTGTTATTTAGTACAGTGAAGTGCATATACAGTGCTTTGCAAACATATTCAACCTCCTTAGAAGTCATCAGATTTGTCTGGATTACAAATTACACTTCTTCAGGAGATCTTAAAAAAATGTAACAACTGAAAATAGCTGCTTGCATAAGTATTCAGCCTTATGTCTGTTGGGTAAGTTTCTGCCAAGTCTGTACACTGTTTGGGAGTGATTTTGACCCATTCTTTCCAGGTTGTTCAGGTTGGTTGGATGATGCTCGTGGACCCCAATTTTCAAACAGTGCTACAGATTCTAGATTGGATTGAGATCTGGACTTTGGCCTGGCCCTTGTAGAACATTCACCTTTTTGTTATTCAACCACTTCTGTGTTGCTTTAGCTTTGTGCTTGGGATAATTGTTCTGTATTTTGCACTAGCAATTTGTCCTTCATTTTTAACAAGATGCCCAGTCCCTGCTGAGCAAAAGCATCCCCACAACATGATGCTTGCACTCCCATACTTTACTGTTGTGATGGTGTTTTCTGAGGAATGGGTAGGGCATGACATATAGCGCTTTGAGTTTTGACCAATAAGTGTCATTTTTGTCTCATCTAACCAAAAACCTTATCCTACATTTTAGCCGGGTCACTCTGATGCTTTCTGGCAGACTTTAAATGTGCTTTGATGTACATTTTCTTCTATAATGGCTTCTTTCTAGACACCCTCCCATACAGGTCAATTGTACGCAGAGACTTTGTAGCTCCTTCAGAGTTATTGTTGGCCTCTCTGTGGCTTGTGCCTGGGTGGTATGATGCAGCTTCCATTTCTTCACAACTGATCCATCATTTGGAATCCAGACCTGGACTTTTAAGGGGGTTCAATACTTTTGCAAGGCACTGTATACAGTAGAGAGCACCCTTTTGTTCATTTAATTTACAGTCAAAATGGCCATTAAGTAAGTTTCTATCAGTTTCAGGAAAAAAGCAGAAAACATACATTCATTAAACCAAAGCCTTCAACACTAAGTATACCATACCTATCAGTCTTTAAGTTGTTCACTCTTTTGCACTTTTGTGCACACTGCTGCTACTTCCATTTCCACTTCCAGTCTTTAAATCAAGGAGTTGCAGTTGAGTCCTCACAGCCAAAGGTCTTTCCAAAGGTGTCACTGACATTGTTAACACTAACCTTTACACAAGTAACTACCCAAACACAGCTTAGCTGCCTTGCAAATTTCTGTCATGTGCATCTAAAATGGCTAAAGGAGATATTTCTGAGGAGATGTAAGATATAAGATGTAAGTGAAAAATGGGAGTTTACAAAACTGTTTACAACTTAAAGCTGTTTAAAAACTTTCATCTTTGAAAAAAGGGGAAAATCATGCTTTACTCTTGCTTCAGATCTGAAGAAATCCACAGGTTTTTATGTCCATCAATCCACTGTCTGAAGAAAGCTGTAATAATGGCGAAGGGTGGCCACACTACAGTACTTAAAATTTTGATATTGTAATGCTCATTGCTATTAAAAGAGATACATTTCAGTGCTTTATTTTCAAGCTGTTGTCAGCTACAGCCACGCTGTTTATAAGCAGAGTTTTTTCACTAACAGCTTGCTCTTTGACTCAGTTAATCTCTCTCTCCTCTTTGCTCACACACGTTACACGCCCCCCGGGATGCTTCCCAGCCTCTTCAATAAGAGTTCACAGCAAATGTACCAAGTGCAATAAATGCTGGACAACACTTAACCTAAAACTAATATGTCAAAACAGTTCTTGAATATGCTATAATATTATATTTAGTTGTTGAGGCTTTTGTGTTATTTTCTTTTAAATATAGTTTTTATGCTTGTACTAATACTAAATGGCTGTTTTGAATTAAATAAATGAAAAAATGGTCTCTGAAATTTGCACATTACTGTATGTATTAGCACTGGCATAAGAGATCATGTTTAGGGTATTTCAACAAAATAATCATTTTATATTATATTTTATATAGTAATATGGGAACTTAATATGGTAGTTTAATTTTGGTACATGTTTGATATGTTTTTGTGTGTATTTACAGTGCAGCCAGTAACAGTGGTAATAGTTTATGTTGTTTTGGCTATGTACTCCAGCACATTGAATTTGAAATGAAACAATAAGTATGATCTATGGCAATGTCTCTTTAGTTTATGCACAAGAGAGATAACAAAATTTCTGAAGCTGATTCTGAATGTCGTATTAGCATCTAAAGTCTGGTGTCTCACAATATTTAGATCAAAGTGTGTCAGTGTGAGTTAAGCAGAAATTCAGGAGGCTAAAAAATCTGAACAAATCAACTAGAACCTCAAAACATGAGGTCTCAAAATAAATTCTTTGGTACATTTTTCATAAGCAAGAATGCACAAGTGAGCTTGAGCAACAGCAAACAACCTGTTTTATCACAGGTTGTATCATCAGATCTCAGGAGTGAATATCCAAAGCTTACTCTCAACTATGAAAATCCTTCCAGGATGGATTCATGATGGATTTTACAATAAAGAACACATCAGCAAGATTTATCATAAGATGCAAACCACATCTAAGTCATAAAGGGGAATTCCATCTATTTTCAAAAATTCTTCATAATTGAGTTATTTAGATATAAACAAAGTTATTCTGAACGGTTTGATGTGAAATGGTTCATTGTAAGAAACTCACCAACTCAGATTTCCTGACAGGAACTGGGTACTGATAGGAACCAGGGGTCATGATGCAAAACTATAACCATTTTATTTACTATCAGAAACAACCAGTGAACCTACACGTGTCTTTGTACATGTAATATTGCTAATAGTAAAATAGTGGTAAACCAGAAAAAAATGTTTTGGGTACTATTTTACTTTTATAAGACTCTGAATATACCTCTCTGCCATGAATGGCCAAAACATTATATCAAAGCCATATCATAAAATAGTGGCATCTTAAAGAGAAATTGCTCACCAGAAAAAAAAAAATGTAAAAAAAAATTGTAACATAACCAATTTCACAGCTTTTTTGAGTTAATTTAGGTTAGTCAATTTCTCTTTACTTACATTTTGATTTTTGTACTTGTAATTGTATTGTCAGGTGAACAATACAATTTAAGTTGAGCTTTCTCAAAAACGTGCTACCTCACGGTACCTCAGTAAATGTGCCATTTCACTGTAAGTTAAAGTTGCTCAAATCTTTACTTCTGTCCCCTTCTAATTTCCACATGCAGTTTAAGACTCCCCCTATCAATGTATTTAATTTCACAGTTCTAGAGTGGTACAAGTGTCACATCATCAGAAGATCCTTTGTGAATCCAGGTGATGCTGTAGCCTTTCATGGTCTAAGAGTAAGAAGCTCTCACCCCTCCCAGTCTAGGGACAAAGTAAGAGTCCTATTATGCAGGTGGCAATTAGCGATGAATAAACTGAGGAGGAAGTAATGATCCAACATATGATGTAAGCAATTTTAGCTTATAATAGAGGCTGTATGTTTACAGCTTTTACCTAAATTACGTAAAAAAAAATGTTGCTTTTTGTTTTATTGTTCAACACTGTTTGCATAATTCAATAGTTCAGACATAATTGTTCAAAGTAGTGGTGATAAGAACCAAGTGTCAAAAGTTTTAATGCTGCCAAAAGCTAAATCATAGGAAGTTATTGCATGAAATGGCTACAAATATGCTACCTGATGAGATATAGTTTTAAAACAGATTTAAGAGAAGATTTTGGCATGTTTAAAAAATGCATTCATGGTGAAAAGGTACATGCAGGGTGTTGTAAGGCAAAATAGTCCCAGAATAAAGCTGTTACCACTGTTATCCACCATTATTAACATTACATTTAAAAACTCAGAAGACACATCTGGGTACACTGGTGGTTTTTAATTGTAAATGAAATGGCTATATTTGCATTGTAGACATCACAATCCCTGGTATTCATCACCACGGCTGTAAAGAAATCAGAGTCTAGAGAAAAGAGAGTCTAGGGTTATGGTTAGCTAGTTCCTATCAAAAATCAATTCCTATTAAGAATTCTGAGTTGATAAGTTCACATCAAACCACTCTGAATGACTGTATACATCTCAATCACCAAATTTTGCAGAAATTTTGAAAAATTAGTTGAAAGCCACTCTAACATCAGTAGTCAGTTTCTCTTCATTTTTAATGTGCAGGAGTAGGAGTCTAAATTAATATTGCCACTGTCCAGTTAATTGGCTGCATTATAAATGCACAGGAGCGTGTCCTTTTTCTGATATGCACAGTGAAAATTGTGCTTGATAGGTGGTGTGTCAGATAACTCACATACACATACATAATATATTGGCAGAAAGGCCTTTGCAAACAATGAGCCCAAGAGAGCTGAAGTCTGTCTAAATGGACCACACAAAGGCTGATAATATGCTCTTGTTCATATTGAGTTGTTGACAGCAAGCGTCTCCACTGCCTAGTTCACGAGTATGCAGGTATCTCACTTGAGCAGGGGTTCGTGTAAACACAATGATTCTGGATATGGGGTCATCAGTAGACGTTTCTTGGTAGCCTTGCTCAGTTTCAGCACCACAGGAAACATCTTCATTTTTATCTCACTTCACCAGCTCAAGACTATCTCACTGCACTCGAGCATGTTCATTCCACAAACATCTGAAACACAGTGCAAAAAGAAAGAGATCAGCATTCCCTTTCTTATTTATTGTTGCTGCCTCATATAAATCTTCTGCTTTGCTAGATGATATATAACTTCAGACTTGGGACAGTATGGCCAAAAAATTATTTGTACAGTTTTTCTCTTACCACAAAATGTAGTCGTACACCTCAAACCACACTTGGGTTGTTAAGTAATATAGACATCTTATGTTTTCCAATGTATGACATACTTTATCTATAAAAATGTACTAAAGTGCAAGCAAAATTGAAGCTTCAAGATGGCTGCTACAGCGGTTTTAGCTATAGTATGTGACATACTTTTGTTTTGTTTACTGCTGATGGAGAAGTGTCTGCAAAAATATTGAGGGTAACATAATGACTTGAACTAGCAGCAGTTAGGGACACTTATACACAAAGTAACAATAGCTACAAATATTTTTTCACAATATATGGAAAAAAAGGATTTGTGAGTGTGAAGAACCTTTTACAGGTTTAAAGAACTTTCCCAATTCATGAATTCGTCCTAAAACCTTTACATTATGTACATTTTTATGGACATTATATACATTCTTTAAAATAAAAAAAAGTAAGTAAAAAGGTATTTTTTAAAAAAATATATCATTTTTATTTTTATTCATAGTTTGAAATGTAAAATTATGCGATAACGAGATTAGGGCTGTGAAAAGTTGAATATTCTGTTGTGGCAATATGGAAAAATAATACCTCACTATAAGTTGCAGTGGATGGTATTTCCGGTATAATGCTCAGGATTACTGTAGACGTTATTAAAGTATAAAGTAACAGCTTTAGAATCATATGCTCTGAGAAATCCTTTGAAGGCTAGTGTTGCAAACGCACAGGCATGATGTGATGAAACAGAGGTGTTACAGTCACACATGCATTTATATATAAAAACTTCAAGTCAGATACATATACACAACTGATGACACACACACACCCACACACACATACATACACAAATTACATGTATATATGTAGAATATAAAGGCATAGTTTAATGCAAAAAGGTGCATGTAACATAAATAATCAAGAAAGACTACATGTGCAGTCACGTACACATGCACACACTATATATATATATATATATATATATATATATATATATATATATATATATATAAGCTTCTCATTTTTGCAGTAACCTGAGAACTCTTGCACAGTAAAGTCTTAAAACACCAACATCTGGAGCTATACACAGAGTCTCTCTCTCTCTCTCTCCCCCACCCCCCCTCTCTTTCTCTCATTCTTAGACACACATACACAATTGCACACACACATTAACGGGTAAACTTGTGTCTGGGTTTTTGTAAGGTTCTCTGGTTTCAGCCTTTTTCTGTACTGATGCAACTTTAGAGCTATGAGAAGGACTGTTCAACTGTTAGGCGCCACTATGTGGGACAGCCCAGTGCACGCACACACTCACACACACACACACACACACACATGCACACACACACACACACACACACACACACACACACATGCACACACTCACACACACACACACACACACACACACACACACACACACACACACAGTGTACTCTTACTTTGTGAGTGTGCATGTCTGTGAGAGGAAGTGAGAGACAGAGAGTAGGAATAAAAAGAGAAAGATTAAATCCACAGCAACTTCATTGCGTAAACAACTGTTCCTATTCCAATCCCATTTCTTCAGCTTAATAGCAAATCAACCAGCAGGATCATCAAAATGCTGCTCTGACACCTAAGTGTACCATCAGTGTATTAGTGACTGTTGCTACTGATATACACATTAGGCTGACTCAATCTTTGTGTGGTGTTCGGGTCTGTGGGACCCATTTTTAATGTTTATCAAAAGAAAAAATGATGTGATTTATTATTATTTCAACCCCAGATTCCTTGGCCTTTGCTCATTTTCTGTGAAGAACAAATAAAATAACACATTTTCAATGACCTCACACTGCACACCCCCCACAAATTTATATTACACATGTGGTGTGGGGGCCCTGCGATGGACTGGTGACCTGCCCAGGGTGTATCCTGCCTTCCGCCTGATGACAGCTGGGATAGGCTCCATCTGTGTGCATGTGTTTGTATACATGTGAGTGTGTCTGAGGGTGGACAACATGGACAGGCTGCTGACTGGCTACAGCTGCTAAAGGAGAATCCTACGCTGACCACTTGTGATATTTTAAACATCTGGTATTTTTACATAAATTGTTATGGCTGTACCATACTCACTGAGTAACAAAAACATGAACACCACACAAGGGTTAAGTTTTTAAGTACTCTTAAGAGTGATATCACTAGACTCGAGCAAAAGGCAGAATTGTACATTAGAAGTGATCTGGATTATAATATAGTTCCACTTTGATTTGTATATTGAATTTTTGTAGAATGGTATTTCTTAACCAAATGATGTCTTTTGAGGCAAACATGTGTTGTAGCAGTTTGCACATTGTTGGTGACCATCAGGGTTATTATCACTGTTAATAATAAATATTTCTAAAAGAAAATAACCAATTTGCCTAGTTTCTGACAAAATATTTACCATAATGCAAATGCATAATGCAAATCAAAACTAAAAGTGAAACTAAATTGAAACAAAACAAAAATTATATACATACTCTTTAAAGCTGACAAACTAAACTGAAATCATAATTAAAATAAAAATAACAACTAATGAAAAAATAAACTATAATAATCCTGATGGCCATAAAAGCTTCCATTAACTGTTAGTTTCATTAGTCTGATAGCTTAGGGGTGTCCATCTCAGTCCTGGAGGGCTGGAGTCCAGCAGAGTTTTGTGATTTCACTTCTTTAACACACTAACAAAACATGGCAATTAGAGAGATTCCTTCTTACCTGGGCTTCACTTTTCTGATCTCTGATGCTTAAGCATCTCCTCTTGAAAGCTGGTTCTGCATCCTGACGCACGTTACTATGTTCAATGTTGTATGGAACTGCGTGTGAACTCCTGTTCCAAGTGTGCACAATTGTGTGAGAAAGTGTACGTGCTGCTGTTAGTGTGATTGTGTGTACACCCTTCTCTCGTAATTTTGGTGGGATGCATCGTGCATAAGTGTGTTCTTCATCAGTCGCAAGAGTGTCGCCTTCACTGGGCTCTGACCTGCTATCCTCTGACTGGTCTGTTTGGCAGTCTGTTTGCTCCTCTGGGCAGGAGCACTTTAAGTTAGATTCCTGGCCTTCTGAGAAGTTCTCTTTCACATCCCCTCTTTCACAAATTTTTTTTTCAGGCTCAGGGTTAGGAGGGACTTGAATTTGCCCAGAGTTTGTTCTGTTTTCAGAGGGTGTGTTAGGTCTGTCAGTTGTCACTGAGGTGGCCTGAAAGGAGGGCAAGCTGGCTGATGAGAATGAGGAGGGAACCGAGACTGGTTTGACTACTGTGTTGCTCAGTAACATGGAGACTGTAGGAGTGACTACAGAGGCCATATTGCTGCTATAGGGGTTGAGTGCTTTTCGTAGAACAAATGAAGTAGTTAGAGCTTGTGTTGGCAAAGATACATGCGCAAGGGCTGAGCTATGCACTGTGGTTAATGCTAAAGTGCCTGTGCTATGATTAGGTGATTTTTTTGCAATTGAATCATCTTCCCCCTCAAGGGTACTCCAGCCAGGCCCTTCTTCAGCCTCTCTCTGCACAAGCCCAACCTGGGCTCCTTCAGGCTCCTGCTTCAGTGGGTGTCTGTGGACCACTCTTTGGATCACCTGCCGCTTCCTACCTTCGTCCCTGTCCTCTGCAACATGAGCTGCTGATAGGGGAGGAGAGGCAATGAGCTCCAGATGAGCAGATGGGCTATGCAAAGTTAAAGATGAAAAAGGGAAAGAACAAGAGTCTGGAGGAGATGGAGACTCTTCAGTTTTTATTCTGTGCTCAACTAAACTGTGGTGGTTGATCTCGGTATGCTCAGGCATCTTCTCTTTCACTAAATCTCCAGAAATGATCAACGTGGTTTCTGGCCCCCTTTTCCCTTTCTCCTCACAGTTCCGAATGACACTTGCATGACCCGAAACCCCCGAGTTGAGAAGTATAGGTATGGGTATAGGCACAGGCACAGGGAGTGGAACGATAATTGGGTATGGCACCAGAACAGTAGGTTGAGTACATGGGAGGCCCAAAGATGGAACAAGTGGAGGAACAGTGTGAGGGTACATGGGTGCAAAGGGCAGGACCGACCCTATATATGGGTGGAAGGGGCGTGGCGGGGGCAGTGAAATAATAGGGGGTGCCTGTAATTGTGGAGATGGATGTAGGGGTCTCTGGACTGGGCTGGAAGTAGGGTTATGAGGTGGCTGATGAATGGTGCTGTGGAGACCTTGGGCATGGAGGGGCGGCCGAAACAAAGAGGGAGGGTCCTGAAGCACCCGTGGTTGGTCTACAGCAAGGCAAGGAGCAGGCTGTCCATTATGGAGCTGTGAAGAACCCAATATCTCCTGCTCTTTCTGATGCTGGCCTGGGACAGGTGCCTTCACCAAGGTAGACAATGAGGAGCTTAACACAGATGCTGCTGAAGACATCACTGGTGTAGGTGCTTCTTTAGGTGATGGAGTTTTTCTTTCTCCCTCCAGGGAAGGGTTGTCCCAGGACTCTGGCGTGAGAAGAGTTTGACTCTCTCCAGTGGCTGGTTGGCTCTCCTTGTCTAGGTGGCTAGGACTGGAGTCAGCACTGGTGGTGGTGAGAGCAGCCCGGGCTTCCCGGTAGAATATATCCATCTTGTACTGGTTAAGGCACTTCGTGCTGCAGAACTGAAGCCTTTCTTCACCTGCACCAAAGTCCAGATACTTAGTGTGACGCACATGCTTGCACCAGTCACATACCTGGAAGGTACAGGACAGAAGCCAAAATACTTTTTCTTTTTTAGCCCTTCATTGAACAATTGATTAGTGTTTGTTTGACATGAAACACACAGGCAAATATAGATGTGAAATTGCTATCCTGAAATAGCTACAACAAATGTTTCGGGACTGCCCACTGTCAGTAGCCTCGGGTACAAATGTTGTATTTGTGCTATCTGATGCCATGGAAATTTGTCTCACAGCTTCTACTTAAACAGCCTTTAGACTGTAGGCTTATAATTCTGACATGACAAGGGGAATTATGCCAAATGTTTCACCTAATTAAATTATTAAGATGTAAACAAAGTCATTCACAGTGGTTTGATGTGAAATGCGCCATTCAAGAAAAAGATTTTAAAATTTTTTTAGAGAACAACGTTTTTATACAATGCTCCATTTCACTTCAAACCATTTTGAATGACTTTGTTTATACCTCACTGACTGACTTCTGAAAAATGTGGAAAAATGTATGGAACTCCTTTTGAAGACTTTTTGTTCATAATGTAAAGAATAACTAGGTATGGTTCTATATTTAATAATATGAAACTTATATGAATACTATGTAAGTGGGGTATATTTTGATCAAAGAGACTATGTAACTTGAGAGCTCTTACTCGTGTGTTGCTGCTCATCTTAAGCATAAGCCGAGGAGGGGTTTCCGCTATCTGTCCAGGAGATAGAGGAGACTGGTCACTGTGCTGATCTTCATCTCGTACCTGAAAAACAGCAACTTCTAAATTGCACCTAAACTATAGTACACGGTAAACATTTTTTCAATGTTTTAAAAAAGTAACCTGGCTGCATTAAAATTTTGAGTTTTGAAGAAACTTAAAGTGGAAAGTGAACAGAATGTAAAACACTGATTATTGTCCTGTTAACTAACTATTAGAAGTTTAACAAACCCAAAAATGTAAGGCAACCAGGCAACTATGCTACATTGAAAGTGAGTGGATGTGCAGTGCTTGGTTTTCAAGTGGGTGAGTGGGTGTGCAGTGCTTGGTTCTTACTGAAAACAAGCTCTTGGGGTGTTTGCGGGTACGATGACTACCCAGTATGTGTATGTATAGTGACTGCTCCAGATTGTGGTAAGTTGATCCTGTGTTGGCTGTACCCAATGCTCTTGCTGTCTCGCTGGTGTTTGTAGAGTCTGAAACCTGATGCTGCTCCAGTAAAGTATGTGCTGCAAGAGGACACCCATCTCTCCATGGCGGCCCACAGTCCTTCCTCTCAAACAGGCTGCTACTTGTCTGTGTAGCCCCCTGTTTCTCTCTCTCCCTCTCTCTCTCTCTCTCTCTCTCTCTCTCTCTCTCTCTCTCCCTCTCTCTCTCTCTCTTTTTCTCTCTTTCTCTTCAGGCTGGTTATTCTTTTTCCGCTTCCCCTTGCTTTACTGTGGGAACAAGCTTTACAGCATGAACAGAAAAGTGCTATCAGCCAAAGACTTCCATTGACTGACTAGAAGATAGTGGCCGATGTACATGTGAGAGACTAAGATTTATAGTACTGTAGCAGTGTGTATTTCGAAATCAGTGTAGGGGGTAACAAATTACAAGTAACATGTTATGGTAATGTGACTACTTTTTCATTTAACAAAATAATATAATGCGTTATAGTACAAATTCAAGTAATCATATGACAGTTACTGACATAAGAATTTTGCTCCTTGTGTTTCTATTGTGTCTTTGAAAGAACAACATTAATTACACCTAATGCATTTTGAACAAGCATGTGCCACCGGTGTCAGCTGGAGAAGACAGTGTCTCAACCTCACCTAAACAGGCCAGACTCGATTTTCTTTCAGGAACAGCTCTGTACATTTTTCATTTTATTCCAAAAAGTTTTTTTGAAGCATCTCTTTTTTAATTTAATAAAGCATAGCCGGGTGTCTTGCTCAGAGCAGTGGCAGGTAGTTACACAGTTACTGAAATATCTTTTAAATGATGTTTTCTGTGCCTGACTATTCATACTACTGAAATGTTTTTTTCAGTTACTTTCCAGGTAGTACAGATCTGTATGGGTTTTAAAGAGTAAAGTAATAAGTAGTGATCACTTTTTCCTGAATGTAATCTGTTAAATAATTCCATTAGATTGTGAGGTAACAAATTAATAAACAATTAATTAATTAACCACAAATTAATAAAAAACAAATTAATCTGAGGTAACAAATTAATAAACAATTTGTAATTGATTATTAATGTAATGTAATTCCCCAACACTGGTAGAAGCCAGTATTGTTTTTATGACAACACTGCAGACTATTGTGTGAGCAGTGTACATCAGTATGAATATGAAACCAGTGTGTTGATGGATTAGCTAATACTGTCCTACTGAACAGTCTATCAAAGGTGTATTCCAGCTCTTCTATTCATGGATTGTCATTTAAAACAGGACAGATCAGATGAGTGTATTCCAATAAAGGTGTTTAAATGACGGTTTATCATTCATGAAAACAGTATTATTCTGTTTATTAATGAAGGTTTGGATCTGTAACCTTGGATGTGGATCTTTTTCAATTTTGTCTCTAAGAGAGTGACCCTACCCTGCACAGAAGATTACATTTTAAAGCTATTTAACTGGGCAGTAAGCCCAGTTTTCTTTTTGGAAGACTGCTATTATTTGTAGTTATCATCCAATATCTTGTTTGGCTCAATCAGTGCATCAAGACATCAAATCAGGTGTGCTGCTTATAGATTAGAACAGATCAGTGGAATGGCTAGGGGTATCGAGGCGAAATTGGAAACCAAACCTTGTGTCTTTTCAACCAATATAGGCATCAATTATTTTTTGAATGTAAAAATTACTTGTTACTTTTTTGCTGTCTTTATGTTTATTTGTATTTAATGTTATATAGTGTTTTTATTGGCAGAAATACATAAATGGTTTTAAACCATTTGTTTAGGTGCCTAGGATTTCTGCACAGTACTGTATGTACTGTATTTCCAGGCTGCAATGCTTGAAATGAGTTTAACCCCTTAAAAACCCAGGCTTATTGCATACTAAAGTGTATTATTCAGTAACTACAGGGACTTCAAAGCAAATTGGCTGAGCTATTCTTAGATTATAGAAGTGTGTAACAAAACTTTGTCCACTGACCCAAATGGACCCAAGCGGAACTAAAGCGTTCTAGCTCTTCTGGTGCACTTATTGGTGATGTAATACTGCTTAGGGACTTTATCTTCACCTGGAACAGTGAAGAATTTGCTAAGTTGTCATTGGTTTTTACTGCTAATGTTACCAAACACAGGGGAGAACACCCTCTAGTACTATTAGGTCCTGTTGGTAACAAACCTGAGCTGGTAGCACAAACTGTAAAACTGGAACCTTTGGTACTGAACTGAAGGCCAGTGGAAAAGTGCTAAAGGTATCTGGTGCAGAGGGAAAAAACCCTTTTGTGCAATGGAAAAACACCTGTTAGCCAGAGTCACTTCTTTGGAATGTGTAGGTCCGTTGGAAGGCTGCAATGATATGTTTGCTTCTTGATATCCAGGAACAGAACAAACTCCAAAACCCTTGATACAGACTGTCTGCAGTAACACCACCTCTTAATACTTCAGTGTAAATGGGCAGACAGGTGAAACTGTGAACCATGTAAATGTGTTCATTGCTGTGACATCACACCCGTGAATTTTGTTTCAGATGAAAGCATCTGAGATGTGTTCAGGCTGAACAAGAAGCTGTATATAATTTACAGCCTCTGTTGACGGGATAGAGAACAGACAAAAACCTTGTTGCGTTTGAAGTAGGCTCGGCGACACATGGCAAAGCACTTTTCACTGCAGAAGCTCTTCAGCTCAGAGCCCATGATCAGAGAGTAGCGCTTCAGTCCCTCCTTCTGACACCACACACATACTATTTGAATATTCTGCTGCTCTTCCACTGAAAGAGAGAGACCAGGAGATGACGGATTACAAATTTGTTAATGTGAGACACTGTGTATGCCAGTGAGGGGGTTTTTGAGTGTGTGTGGCTGCAGAAACACACCTGTAGGCGGCTTGATGAGCGGCACTACCACATGTGTGCTGTGCAAGTCCTTTGTGTGAGGGAAGGATGAAAATGATGAAGGAGAGAGAGGAAAGCAAGTGGATTCTCTCAATCCATTTTTAGCAGACACAGTCGAAGAGGATGAAACTTTACTCTCCACTGCACTAGACTTCGGATCGGAATTCTCTGTAGCAGAAAATTAACCATAATATTACAGATCAAAAGAGAAAAGAAGCCAATACGAATGTAGAAATAGTGAAAAAAATGTTTTTGAAACATGCTTTTTTGTGTGATATGGTACAATTCAGACAGATAACTAACCCTAAGAAGCTGCAGCTGTCTTTGGTGATCTGTGTTTGATATTAATTACCTCTAATGCATAGTTCAGTGAAACAAGCAGAAAAATTCATTCAAAAAAAAAAGTTTTGGACGATAATGTAAGTTTAGACAAAAGTGAACAATAAAAAGCCTTACCCTACAGCTGACATTTTCTCTAATAAAATAATCAACTGGCACCATTTTTTCTGGACAAGCTCATCCATTTAATTCTTTACCAGAGAGTAGATTGTAGAAAGTAGAGTTTTTGTTTCATTTGCATGTTCCCCAGTATTATTTGCCTGACTAAAAATCTACATTATAATCTTCCCAAGTGGTGTTCAAAGTATGTTCAGTGCTGTGTAAAAGTCAGAGACCACACGTCTGCAGGAATATTCTTCCACACCTCCAAAGTTCAGTCTTAGAATTTGATGCCACGCTCTGCTTTTCACAACAACCAGTCCATTGTTCTGAGAATACAAGCAGCCACTTTGTTTTATTTGAATTTTGAAATTTTTGTTGTTTATATTCTTTTTTGTCTTTCAGCCTACCTTCATAATGTTAAAAGGATGATGGATATCAAAAAATTCCTGCAGTCTTAACTGTGCTTTAGAATGGAGTTTCCCAAGGATAGCGGGCAAACAATTTATATTAAAGCCTCACAATGAGAAATGGTCACTTACAGCTGAGGTTTGTTAGCCCTACTGTCCGACAGTCTCTTTCCATGAACGATTTACCCAAGGTCAGTCCCGGACATATCATGAACAAAACCCAAAGATGGAGGATGGTTTATCTTGCTTTTAGATATCAACTCAATTTCCCTGAATGAGACACTTTGCTTAAACAGCTGGCAAATGAATACTAAAAAACAAATGTACACTTTCCCCCCTTACCCCAAAGGTCTTTGGTCAGCTAGCACATGTTTGGTGTCTGAAGTTTGCTTCTTTATTTTTGCACCAGGAGCTATGAGGCTAATGAAGCAACAAAATTCCAGCTTATTTCCCATTAATTTGCATTGTGTAAACTGCATGACTAAAATCACCATACACTTGCCTCTAACTGCCTCGAACTGTTCATGTCTTGGAGTCTGGGCCCTATGTGGGGCAAGGGGAAATTGATTTTTTGCTAAGCTGTTGCTATAATTTTGACCTCTACAGGTTTGTCTTCTTTCATTTCCTTTTATAAACCAAGCTTTATTTATATAGTGCTTTTTACAAAAAAGGCAGCTTTACAGAAAAATCCGGGTCCATGCCCCCAGTGAAAACATCATACATCCACAAAATCTGCTATAATGGGCTTTTTTTTTTGCTAGATTTTGCACCTGTATATCGGTGTGAGTGTAGGTACATCTGTGTGAACTCTGACCTTTAAGCACAGACAAGTGGTGGCGTCTTGCTCTGCTGGAGAAATTCCTGGTGTCAGAGGCTTCTGCATCTTGTAGGTCCACTTTGTCATAACCGTACCAACCAAGCAATTCATTCATCGTGCTCTCTGCGAAGCTCTGACAAACAAACACACACACACACACACACACACACACACACACACACACACACACACACACACATCCCTCAGAAACTGAAAGGATTTCTAAAACATAAGGGTAATGCTAGCTTTAAAGGGACCATTTATGGATCATGAACTCCGAAGTGTACAATGGTGATGCAAACATGCAGTAGTCTCCAAGAAACTGCTCAAACAAGAGAAGTGCATCTTTCAGCAGGATAAAAATCTAAAACACACCAGCTGCCTTTTGAAAGCTTTTATAATGTTCTGTTTAACATAAATGCTACTTGGTTTGACATATTGTTATCTAATACAATAAATTTAATACATGTATGGCACAAATGTCCAAGTACTTTTTGGGGCCACTGTAAATGACCTCTGTTCTGATTGGCTGTCTTCTATTGTAGTTCATTCAAAAAGCAATGTGAGCTACAACACTCCTTATAACTTGAATATGAATGAGCTGGGCTAAATATCTGTAGGCTAAATAGGCGTGTATGTGTTGGCAGGTCAGTAACATGATTGGTATAAAAAAGGCATCCCAGAGAGGTGAGTGTTTCAGAAGTAAAGATGAGGAGAGGTTCACCACTCTGTGAAAGACTGCACAAGCAAATAGTGCAACAATTTAAGCATAACATTTTTCAACGTAAAATAGCAAATGACTTTTGCTTTTCATCATCTATAGTACATAATAACATTAAAAGATTGAGAGAATCTGGAGAAAAACCAGTATTTACTGGCCCTTAGGTGGCACTACATTAAAAACAGACATGATTCTGTAGTGGAAATCACTGCATAGGCTCAGAAACACTTCTGAAAACCGCTGTGTGTAAAAACAGTTTGTTGCTGCATCCACAAATGCAAGTTAAAACTCTAAAACGTAAAGAAGAAACCATTTTCTTCTGATTCTAAATAAATAATAATGATTTCTTGTATAACTGTTATCACAACTGTTATCAAAGTGCTATATAAATAAAAATTATTATTATTATTATTATTATTATTATTATTATTACTATTATATATATATATATATATATATATATATATATATATATGTAAACAGGATCCAGGAATGCTGCCACCTTCTCTGGGTCCAAGCTCATTTAGAATGGACTGAGGGGAAGTGGAAAAGTGTCCTGTGGTCCGACAAATCAAAATTTGAAATTCTTTTTGGAAATCATGGACACTGGGTCCTCTGGGCTAAAGACCACTCAGCTTGTTAGCAGTGCACAGTTCAAAAGCCAGTATTCATGATGGTATAAGGGTCCATTAGTGCACATGGCATGGGTGACGTGCCCATCTGTGAAGGCAGCATTAATGCTGAACGATATATACATGTTTTGGCAACATATGCTGCCACCCAGACGACGTCTTTTTCAGGGAAGGCCTTGTTTCAGCAAGATGATGCCAAACTACATTCTGCCTGTATTACTACAGCACTGCTCCACATTAAAAGAGTCTTGGAGCTAAACTGACCTGTCTGCAGTCCAGCCCTGTCACCACTGAAAACATCTGCCGCATTATGAAATGAAAAATATGACAAAAATACGACCCTGAGCTGTTGAGCAGCTGAAATCCTATGTTAAGCAAGAACGGGAAAATATTTCACTTTCAAAACTACAGCAGTTGGTCTCCCCAGTTCCCAAATGCTTACAGAGTGTTTTTAAAAGAAGAGGTGATGAAACACAGTGATAAACATGCCCACGTCCCAACTTTTGGCATCAAATTCAAAATGGGCGTATATTTTTCAAAAAATAATAACATTTCTCAGCTTCAACATTTGATATGCTGTGTTTGTTCTATTTTCAATGAAATATAGGGTTAATGATTTACACATCATTGCATTTTGTTTTTATTTACATTTTGCACAGCGGGGGTTGTAAATACTTAACATACAATTTGGCTTAAAAGCAGAGCTCTCTCTGTCTGTCACAGTTTAGAGAGGTAATTTGATTCATGCTTAGCTGAAATCAGAGGAGGATACAGAACACCACAGCTGGGCTTTAGGCTTCCCAGAAATCCCCCACTTCTTTAGCCCTCACTTCTACAGTCCTCCAGTTCCCCCTTTCCACTTGTCTTCTTCTCAACTTTCCCCTCTCAAGTATCTGATTCCATCCGCTTTTCCCTCTTCCTCTCTTTCCACTCCTCTGGTTGCTTTTAAAGCTCTCTCTTCACTCACTCTTCTCTCCACCAGTTCTCACAACCAAAACAAACAGTCGGGGAGTCTCTCTCCCCCTCACTCTCTCGCTTTCTTTCTGTTACTCTGTTACCTGACTCTTTAGCTCCTTCTCTTATTTCACTCCTTCTTGCGAAAACACCTCTTTTTGAGATTGGAGAGATTGTCTGAGAAGGGCATGTTCTTTACCTCCACTACTCCATCACTCAGAACCCAGACCTGCCCAGTTAAAACCCATACGATGCATATATGTTTATGTTATTGGTAGGTGCTGACCAGGGCAGGAAGCTTCTGTGTCTGATTCTCACACCTTTTCCTTCTCTTCTTAAAGGTACACTTCAGCCAAAATGAAAAATGTAACCATTTCAATATTTGTTGCAAACATGAGTATTCTTGCATCCTACAGTGGTACTGCAATGGTCCCAAGGATGAGATTTTTTGTTTAAACACTAGGAAAACTCCCTTTTGATAATGTTTCTTGAAAGGGTGGCACTTTCAGGGTGGCAAAACTACTGCTTTGATGTGGATACTTGAGGGTGGAATGTTTGAATTTGTCCCCCTGCTAGATGGCTAATGTAGAAGGAAGCCAGATAGCAAGTACTTTTGCTAGGAGCCATTTATCAAGCTTGTTTTTATTAGCGACTATGACTATGCTGGCAGTCAGGATTTCTTCAGTGAAGTAGGGGCATTCTCAAAGGTTGTACGACGTATTTAAGTAATACATGAGTATTGTAGTGAGAAAACACTGATGAATGAAAGAACGAAAAGGACACATAATTGTGAACTCTGTCAAACTGATGAGGCTAGAGGTGCAATGCTGTGCTACAGAATATTACATAACATGACAAATAACATATTACATGCCAGCATTAGGCCACTATAACTACCATGCCTTTTATCCTTAAAGGAATATCGAAGGTTTGTCCAACATAAGAATTAACTGATGGAAGAATTGATAAAAGGGTTTTACAAACGTATGTTTTTGCACAAACATTTACTCACAAATTCAATTGCCCAATGGCTTCTGTTATTATTTCCCTGTTCCCTAGGCTTATACACATCTCCTTGGGTTCATAAAACATTTTCATAGTCTTTTGATTCTATATCCCTTACATGGCTATAGATAAACTGAATGCACTGTGTGTGTTCTCATTCTGATTGCTGTAAAGATTTCATGAAAGATTGCATCAGTTTCCATCTCCCTGAAGATTACGCCAAACCCACACATATTGTTTTACTGTTTTCTCATTAGTGGGAGATTTTTTCCCTTCTTCACTGTAGTTCCCACAATGTTGTTCTTGTTTCTACTCTGCAGTTCAGACAAACATCTGCTCAGTGTGGGAGTCAGTCCTATTCCAAATCACAGCAAGCACCATAGCCAAAGGCAACAAAACCCATGGTGACCCCCACTCAAGCTCTGGCCGCACTTACATCAGGACCGTCTATGGTTTCATGTGTTTGGATTAAAATTAGTTAAGTTGTAATCCTACACCCTCTAGCTCCATGGATATCATATGCTGCAATCCGAAATGTCTCACACAAAGAGACATGCACCAGTTTCCTCCCACACAGACATGGACACCCTTCAAAACGCTTTCATGCAGAGGTTGTTCTGTAAACCAAGTAGGGACACAGTGGTACTGTATGTCAGAATTAGCTACAATGGGCAGACACTCAAACCTCTAAGACGACTTAATAATGTGTAAGGACAGTTTGTGAAGAAATATAAAGTCTAGTGTTGGGTGTAAACTGCAATGTCAAAGGTTTTTACAAATACAAATTCCATTTGGTCAAGACATAGGGTCAGTCTGGGAAACTGGCCCACGTAACTTAACCTTTAAGACTCCAAAATGACACAATAGTACATGTAAAGCTCAAAATTAAAGCCCCCCCTCCCCCAAAATGACACATTACATGTACATGTAGGGTAGGTTTTCCAGACAGGGATTAAGCCTAGTCCTGGACTACACAGTACTCTGAAAGGAGATTCTTCAGTGAAAGGAAAATGCAGACCAGGCTTAATCTCTGTCAGGGAAACTGACCGTTCAAGCTCAAATTTAAACAAACCCAAAATAACACATTAGTACATATAGAGCTAAAACATTCAGACCTCAAAATGACACAACAGTACACATAAAGCTCACACTTAAAGACCTAAAATAATACAATAATCAATACAAAGCCTAAACTTTAAGATCCCCAAATTACACAATACTACAGGTTAAGCTAAAACTCACAGAGCCCAAAAAGACACAGAATTACAGGCAAATTTTTACAGGTAAAACTTTAAGACCACCCAAATGGCACAATAGCATATGTAAAGCTTAAACGTTAAGATCCCCTAAATGACACAATAGCCAAGGTTGGGTAAAATACTTGTAGTGATGTAGTGATGGCTGAATACTTAATACACTGTCTTAAACGTATTCAGTAATGTATTCTGTTACAATGCATAAAAAGTGATGTATTTAGAATACATTTAGAATACATCTTGGTAAGGCAGATGGGAAAAACAATTTTCTTTACTTAATTCATACTGTTCCTCAGTGTTACTGGTTGGCAGTTTTCTTCATGTAATTATTCTCTTAATATGTATCATGAAAAACTCATGTCCACTATTCAGAAGATTCTTAGTGTGATCATTCCTCTACAAAAGCTCAGTAATGCTGACACTAATAACTGACTTAACTGAGCAGGAACTTCAGTGTTTGTAAAGAAGCCATTAATTATGGTCCTCTTCAGAGTTAGTATTTTTTAATTTAGTGGGTAAGTATTCTAAAAGTACTAAAAATGCAAAAACCTGTATTCTCAATACTGTCTTTACAAAATGGAACTTGGACTGAATACAGTTTCTTAATTTCTGTATTCTGAATATGTATTCCAAATACTTGTATTCCATTACATCCCACCACTGACAATAGCATATGGAAATTTCAAATTTTAGGACCCCCAAATGACAAAATAGTACATATAAAGCTTAAACTTAAAGACCCCTAAAACAATACATGTAAAACTCAAACTTATCCCCCCACCACCCCCCACCCCCCAAATGGCACAATAGGACATGTGTAGCTTAAACGTTAAGACCCCCCAAATGATACAACAGTACATGTAAAGCCCGAATGCTGACTGGCAAAAGAAGTGTTACATGAAAAAGAGTCTGCATTACATGTCATTTTGTTTAACCAATTTGAAAAGGCTGAAAAACAATTTGTACTTAACTGAACACATAACACTCTGAATGTACTATTGTACCGCTGAAAGCACATGGAAAGCGCGTAAAATTCATCCCCATAACGCCTTTTTACGCAGCATGGTCAAAAACGTGACTCTTTGTGCGGAATCCGCACATCTGGAACAGCTGCGCACGTTCAAGGTGGCTCGACGCTTCAAGACGGACAGTGTTCTACGTTCGACGGCACAGCATACAACACTTAGAATGATCACTAAATTTAACAAAGCATGTAATCGTAAATCAGGTGCGCGTTAAAATCATCGAGAAACACGTCGAAACTGCCGCGTCATGGTTTAGAGTAGCACAGAAAAACTGGAAATCGCCAACGACACACATACAAACCTCCAGCCACCCGACTACAAACACGCTCGACCGTACCTTCATCTCTTGGCTGACCTCTCTTTTGACGGGATGAGCCGGCTTCCTGCTGCGCTTGTTTTCCGGTGGCCTCCCTTTTTCCATCTTTGGCATCGTTTGCGGCTCAGCAGTGCGAGCACCACCGCGCAGAAAGCGAGTTCAGTTGAGAGTAGAGCGAGAAGCGAAAGCGCTCTCGCTCTGACCGCTAAATTGCACGTAGTGGTCCGAACTGGCTCGCTAAAACAATGCGCGAGGGAGCACAGGGGGAGGGTCTCGAACTGTAACCAAACACCTAGCGCCGACCTCTCGCGCTCCTGCACAGAGCAAGAGGGCCGAAGTGATTTATCAGTATGTGCAGAGAGAACGCCGTGGATATCGTCAGTACTTACAGAACACCAACTGCTGAAGTTGACCAACTGCATGTTTCATAACAGAGGGTATAATTAACTGGATTTAGTGCAGTATTGTATGTGAAATATTAACCTCTTCAAATCCTTGAGACCACCGGTGGTTCCAAAACGCACTTCGTCATACTCTTCATAACTTTCATATTTCTTAAGCAACATTCAAAAAGTGGCTGTCGTGTGAGAGCTGTAACTGTCTTCTTTCCAGTCAAATAGACGGGTAATGTAATTTTAAACCCTTATAATAGAAGAAGCTGAATTCACAATTTCTTTTGTCTACTGAAAGTTGACCCATTTTTCCACAAATCTGGGCTATAAACTATAAACAGATGGTGTCTCTTCAGTGATATACTCTGTAAAAATTATTTTTGTAAAATAATACAAAGAGCGTCTAAGATTTTTGGCTTTCAGCAGTAAATTGTAAGCATATAGCAATATGTGTATGATCATACAACACATTTTCTGTTAATTTGTGGAGAGCTTTTAGAAAAAAATAAATAAATAAAATAAAAATTTACATTTATTTCATGCAGTTACTGAATAATTTGCCTTATGATTTGGTCATGTAAATTCAGATGGACGAACCAAAATATACCCTGGAGAAAAAAGTCATTGTATTCATATATTTTTTAAAATGTGGCACTTCTTTTTTGCCTGTTCCAACTGATCAGCTGACATTTCGTGTATCTTGAAATATAGTGGTATTATATTTTTGTCATATCACCCAACCCTAATTTTAAATAAGATGATATCACACATAGCAAATCTCATTTACAATATTTCTTGAAGAAGCCTTGAAAGGGTCCAAAATACAAGTGATACTTCTATGGCAGATGGCAGACTATTCGTATCTTCATTTCTAGAGTGATGTTTTTTTTTTTGTTTTTTTTTTGAATTTATGGATTTGGTAACCCCTGGGTTGGTAACCCAGGCCCAGCAGTCTTAGAAAAACTAAAGTTTTACCGTCTCTCTCTCTCTCACTGAAACAGTGAAGATCTCTGCCTTGGTGTTTTGAAGAATCTGTGTGTCTATGAGTTAGAGAGCTCTTTCAGCAGTGTAGAGTAGCTCAGATTTCAGGTCTTTCTGTAACCCTGCGGCTGACATCTGATCTTCACTGGCCTGGAATCAATGCAGATATGAACGTAGAAAATATGATTAAAAAAACTGGTATGAAAATAATTTCTCTCTGTATAATGTGTGTACAGTTCAATGATGGTGACTATGTTGGACATAAATTTGACATTTGAAATTCATGCAAGGTTTCTGATTTTGAGTTGGCATAGTATGAATCCAGTTATGATTCAGAATTCAGAGATGACGGTCAAGTTCCAAAAGGTTTCTTTGGAGTGGTGCCATAGAAAAACCACCTTAGGTTTTCTAAAGGAACTGTAGAGTTCTTGTGTGAACCTAAGGTTGTTTTTCCATGGCACTCTTTCTAAATATTTTTCATTAGGGAAAAATGGTTCTTTCAGTTGATGGTTCTTTAAAGGAGTACTCCAGCATTTTCCAGCCATTAATCTCTATTTGTCACATCTGTTGATCTGTTGATTAGCACTGATCATAATTTAGACACATTTCACTGTACTTAAGGAGAGGGATTGAGGATTTGAAAACTTCCTAAAGTTCGGTTTCAGTTCTTTTGCTAAGTATGCTAAGTCATGCAAAACTGCTGAAATTATTGTCTGTAATGATAACTTTGGGTCCTTACTTTTAAAAAAAACCCTTCCAAATTCAGGAAGCATAAATCTACTGTGAAGGAGACTTTAGAAAATCACCTAATTGAGGTAAATGTTCAACTCCCACTTGTCAATATCAAAAGCAATTACCAGTTGAATTAGTAGCTGGAAACTCAGGTAAGAAAATATGACTTGAAATTGACTTGAAGATGTTGCATTTAAGGTTTGACTCTAATCTAATTAAAACCAAGCGCCCTCAGATTTTCAGCACCATCAGCATACCATGTCACTTTATGGCCTTTTGTGATACAGTGTGGGGGGAGATCACATTCAATCAAGGAAAAGCATAAAGCAATTATGAAACAATACTTGCAAATACTTTATCATTATATGGCTGACTGTAAAATGTATGGTATTTGTAAAGCAGGTCTGCCAAAGTCACCAAAGGAGGCCTGTGAAGATGTTTGATTTGGCCCACCAAAATGTTAGGCTGACGCCTTCTTCCCAACAAGTGAACAAACATTTTAAAACTATATATAATTTATTGAATTCTTATTTTAGTGTTTCCCCACGACCCAGAAGGATAAGTGGCTTAGAAAATGTGTGTGTGTATTTTAGTATTTTAATAACAAAATATAATGTTATAAAATATTTTTTAAAATACATTTTGAACCTACCTACCTTCTTTATTTGCATTTTATTGAGTCTTTTTGGCCCTCAGCTCACCACAAACACTGCATTTCATCCTCCCAAGACAAACATTTTGGGCACTCCTGATTTAAAGGAATGGCTTGGTTTAAAATGCTGTAATAATTGTACCTACATATGAAAGATACAGTGGATTAAAATAGTTATTAGCTGTAAATTCCTGATACTGGCTTTAATTAGGGCAAGACTACCTTTAAAATTATAGACATGCAGTTTGTTGGAAAGTTGACAAAAGCTGCCATCTAGGGGTTCAAGTGCTAATTGTGTCATGTACTGATATGGGTGAAAATGAATACATTTTTGCACTCTATGTTATTGTTTGGACTGAACATCAGCGTTCAGTGTTCAACGTTAAAACAGCATTAACATCAAGTTATGCTACACTGACATGATAAACTGTTTGTGAGAGGGTATTTCAGAGAGAAAACAGGCCATATCAGTGCAATACATAGACGTGCCTACCAGTAGTGAAGAGTAGGCTTAATTTACTACTGATTATCCTGCTTGTCAGGAAAGTAAGCTCCAACACAATACACTGATTCACATGGCCATCTCTGAGCATTTTGGTGCCCTAAGTGACATCATAGTTGGAGAGGCCTCACACACCAATAATATTATTTTGTGTGCAAGAAAGACAAATAATTTATACCTAAGAGTGTTCATTAACTTAAAAATTAATAATTAAGAGTGACTCAAATGAGAAGGAGTGTATTTGAACCAACTACAGCAGGAAATTACCCTTATAGACGGTGTGGTTCCATACAGACTACCAAACAAAAAGTGGAGTACTTATCTGGATATGTTACCTCCTCTTTCATTCACACTTTTTTTTACCTAGCTAGTGTGTGGCTTAAATGCCTGTTCTTTTATATGATAATTTTAGAATTTTCATGTTATTCAAACTTCATGTACACTTTACAAAGAAATGTTTCACTCAGCCATCACCATTTTCAACTCAGTTACTTTAATGGCATATTTCACTCAATCACTGGCATAATTTACCACAGCAACAGGCAAATTTCAATGTAGGGCTTCTGGCAAACGCAGTTAGTTAGCAAATGACAATGACACTATGACTGTGCTGTACTATATTAATGCCCACCATAATTAAAATCAATATTAGACCACATGTGGCTTGAAGTTTACACTGAAAGAGCTGTCATTATAAAACATTTAGGAGAAACAGGCAAATACCAATTGTCTTACATCTCATGTAACATTATTAGCCTAGTCTCATGACTTCACTTACTTCAGCATACCTTACCTTACCTCATACTTTTTAGCTGGAAAATAGTTTTTGATGAGTTAGTTAGCAAATACCAAATGTTATAGATCCAATAAATTATGCTGAAAGTTTTACAGAACATAAAATGAGCCTAATGGTTAATGGTTATGAGCATTCTCACTGTAAAGCTTCCTGTGTCCTGTTTAACTATGGCTGCATTCAAAGTTGAATGAACTTCTTTTATATCTGCTTGCCTTGTCTTTTATCTTAATAATGTAGAGCCACAAGCTAGATCAGCTCTGCCAACATATATTGACCACCACTTGTGCTACAGATCAGGCAGAGTAAAAAAAAAAACAGGTAGGAAGGAAAGATTCACTCAGCTATTCAGAACCAGCCTAGAATGACTATCCCTGCCACAGTAGTGGATCACTAATAAGACACTGCATCTTTACATCACATTCCCAAGCCCAGACCAAGGACCCAAAAGATATCAAACAAGACAATGTAAGCTAGACCTTCAGCTTGTAATAAAAGTCAAAACTTAGCCAAAAACAAGAAGAAAAAAATCCGATATGATAATGTTAATTTCTGCTAGCATCCCTGCTAATATTCTAATAGTATGTTATAATAATAGTGCACTATAATAATAGTGTTATAATAGTGCATTCTAATAGTATGTTAGTGTTCAGTTAACTGCAATTCACATAAATATTTTATGGATGTTCTAGATTAAACAGGGACATCTGAAGCTTATAAAAGACATTATTTCAATAAGGTGATCTGGTGTAGGGCTGCCATTTTTTTTCCAGTTCTAACTTCAGAGTGAAACACACTGGTTAGGCCACCACTCATACTCGCGCTCAGTGATATGTCTAGGACTTTCAGACGGCACAGAGTGTGACCTTTATTTTTCATAAAATCAGTCCCAGCCATTGGAAATCAAAACCTTATAGGTGGATTCCACTGTCAGTTCCCTATCATGGTGAATCTGATGTAATTGGCCTTCAGTCCAACTTTTGAGGCAGGAGCTTCGCCTGGGCTTTCAGGGCTATAGCCCTGAATATTTTTTAACCATCCCGAACTTTATAATGTTAACATTTCACACTTTTCACCCCAGCTCAGTTACGCATCATTCTCATCATCCATGTTTTCATTCAGGGGTACAGGCACCCACTCCTTTAACTCAGAGCGAGAGCACGGCCATAACTAGGAAAAAAATGTAGTGAGGTCCATGTTGCAGAAAAGTGGCCTACATCATGCAGTGGCCAAACTAACAGAGGAATATATGTATTACACCAACTGTTTCTCCTTTTGTATTTTTTTACGAAAACATTGTTCCTTTTTTACCTGTCCAATATTGTTATGTACCATTTTCCTTTCATTTATTCCTTTCCATAAACTGCTTCTACTGTTCCAGTGACCCTGTTTAATTTCACTTAATTAATCGTTTAACCAAATATTTACCCATTTACAACCCCGTTTTCAAAAAAGTTGGGAATCCTGTGCAAAATGTCAATAAAAACAAAATGCAATGATGTGCAAATAATTTAAATCCTATATCTAATGGAAATAATACAAAGACAACATATCAAAGGTTGAACTGAGAAATGTAGTTGCTTTTTGAAAAATATATGCCAATTTTGAATTTAATGCCAGGAAAATGACAGGGCAACAAAAGACAGGTAAAGTTGTGTGATAATAATAAAAAAAAACACCAGGTGGTTAACTGGCAACAGGTCAGTAACATGATTGGGTATAAAAAGAGCACAACACAGAAGTTGAGTCTTTCAGAAATAAAAAACGATGAAGGTTTCACCACTCTGAAAGTGTGGGCAAAGTGCAAGAATTCAAAAATAACCTTTCTTAATATAAATTAGCAAGGAACTTGGGAATTTCACCATCTACAATACACAATATCATTAAAGGATTTAGAGAATTCAGAGAAATCTCTGTTTGCAAGCGACAAAGCCGAAAACCAATATTGGCTGGCTGTGATCTTTGGACCCTCAGGTGGCACTGCATTAAAAACAGACACAATTCTGTGGTGAAAATCACTGCATGGGATCAGGAACACTTCTGAAAAACATTGTCTGTGAACACAGTTCGTCGCCGCATCCACAAATGCAAGTTAAATCTCTACCTTGCAAAGAAGAAGCCATATGTAAACAGGGTCCAGAAACGCCGCTGTCTTCTCTGGGCCTAAGCTCATTTAAGATGGACTGACACAAAGTGAAACAGTGTCCTGTGTTCCAACAAATCAAAAATTGAAATTATTTTTGGAAATCATAGACACTGAATCCTCTGGTGCAAAAGACCACCTGACTTGTTATCAACTCATAGATCAAAAGACAGCATCCGTGACAGTATGAGGGTACATTAGCGCACATGGCATGGATGTCTTGCACATCTGTGAAGTGAGCATTAATGCTGAACAATATATATTGGTTTTGGCAACATTTGCTGCCATCCAGACAATGTGTATTTCAGGGACAGCCTTGGTTAATTCAGCAAGACAATGCTAAACCACATTCTGCAAATATTGCAATAACATGGCTCTGTAGTAAAAGAGTCCAGTTGCTAAACTGGCCTGCCTGCAGTCCAGACCTCTCACCCACTATAAACATTTGGCACCTTATGAAATTAAAAATATGACAAAGGAGACCTCAAACTGCTGAGCAACTGAAATCCAATGTTAAGCAAAAATGGGAAAACATTTCACTTTCAAAACTACAGCAATTGGTCTCCTCAGTTCCCAAACACTTACAGAGTGTTGTTAAAAGAAGATGTGATGCAACAGAGTGGTAAACATGCCCCTGTCCCAACTTTTGAAATGTGTTCCTGGGATCAAATTTAAAATGGGCATATATTTAAAAAAAAAACAATATAATTTTTTTCTGTTTCAACATTTGGTATGTTGCCTTTATACTATTTTAATGAAATATAGAATTTAAATGATTTGTACATCATTGCATTCTGTTTTTATGTACATTTTGTACAGCATCCCACCGGATGCTTGAAAACAGGGTTGTATTTTCATATAAAACAAAGAAGCTGAAACCTATATGTTAGCTAAATGGTAACTTTACAGTAGAAGGAAAAAACATACTTTACTTTTAAAGTAAAGTCAATGGAACCAGACTTTTTTCCAGGTCATTTTGTATAGTTTCATTAAAATGACAACTTGGGTGCTGCATTTTACGAAGGCGCTGCAAATTTGTGGACACTCTGCAAACTCAGAAAACACTTTCATCAAAATGATGACTCCGATGCTACAGTTCGTAAATGTGCTGCAAATACAGAAAACACATGAAACTTCAGAAATGCTAATAAGCCAGTCACAACACAATGGAAGTACTTCTGGAGAACACTTAACGAGGACAGAGCCATTCAGACTTTTAAATTTTATGCAGCACAAACATTTACTGATAAAAGTAAGTTAACTCTTATTTGGGCAGATTACTACGATCACTGCATCGTAATAGGAATTAGCTATAGAGAGTACCTCTAAAAGTTTAACTACCACCACTAGTAATACCAGATACCTACCTCCATACAGCTGTGACATGTCAGATAGCAAACTAGTCAGCCAGGTTAACCATGAATGTGGGATGTGAGTGTCCGCAGTCTTATTTACTTCTGGCAGTGATTTTCCACATAGATATTCTATCGTCTTTGAGCCCTTTTTAGTCTTCCAGGAACATTTCAGTTGTGTTGTGACTGGCTATGCAGTCACAACACAACTGAAGTTGCACGTTTTCTTTATTTGCAGTGCATTTGTAAATTGTAGCTCCTATGTAGTCATGTTGATGAAACTGTTTTCTGTATTTGCAGCATGTTTGCAAAATGCAGTTTAGGTGTAGTCATTTTGATGAAAGTGTTTTCTGTGTTTGCAGCATGTTCACGAGTTCGCAAAGTGTTTTTAATTGAATTATGAATAGGGTCTTGTAGGCCACCATAATTTTGTGCTGTTTCTTTTGCTTCAGTCATCATGAAATTTACACACAATGTAAAGGGTGACAGACATTTCCAAATTATGTCAAAAACTGAAAAACTTTTATTTCATTTACCTCTCTCTGTCTCTCCCCAGATAGCTATGAATTTTTGGCCCAAATGTGGCCCACATCTGCAGTTCTCTTATGGCCCACATTTGGCCTTCATGTTCGGCGTTGACTCAGGGTGAGTCTGGCTGTCTCAACTCAGCCACAGGTCCACCGTATGTGGGCCAAATCTGGGCCAAAAAAAATTTACCATGCACTCACCTTACATGGGCCATGTTTGGGCCAAATCAAAGCTAGAGGACTTAACCTCAGCTGTACCTTATATGGGCCAGATGTCTGGTGTGTTGTGGACCAAATCAGGGCCAAGTTAATTTACTGTATACTCATGAAAAACAGAATGGACAAGATGGAGGCAAGCCCATACTATGATAGTTTATAAGATATTACAAGAGAAATGTATAAACAAATTACAACATATGTTAAACATGATCGTTCTGTTGTGAAGTTGAGTGATTTTAAACTTAATTGAAAGCCTTGCCTGCTATCGAGGCAGTAGATAAACAACTACCTCCTGCAGGTATCCTTCTCAAGAAAACAAATGAAAGCGTACAAAAGTATTGAGGCATACAACATTTTGGAAGTGGTTCGATTGTTTACTTAAATAACGCCAGTAAAGACATGGATCATTGAGTAAGACAGAGACGTCACTGCAGCTCACTGCAATTGCATGGCAGGGGTAAGTTATTTATGTTCACCTGGGTATGTGTAACTGTTAACTCCGATTTAAGTATTAGTTTTGTTGCTTGTAGTTACTGTTTTAATTTAAATGAAGTAACCCAAGTCAAGCCCAGCTCATGACATTTGGCCCACGTCTAGCGAACACAACACATGCCGCAACCCAATTCAAGTCCAGCTCATGACATTTGGCCCAAGGCTGGCCCACATAACAAGTGCCATAACCCAAGTCAAGCCTGGATCATGACATTTGGCCCATGTCTGGCCCACACAACACGTGCCGTAACCCAAGTCAAGTCTGGCTCATTACATTTGGCCCAAGTTACTGTTTTAAATTTAAATGAAGTAACCCTAGTCAAGCCCAGCTCATGACATTTGGCCCACGTCTGGCGAACACAACACATGCCGCAACCCAATTCAAGTCCAGCTCATGATATTTGGCCCAAGGCTGGCCCACATAACAAGTGACGTAACCCAAATCAAACCTGGCTCATGACATCTGGCCCACGTCTGGCCCACACAACACTTGCAAGTGCCATAACTGAGCCATAAGTGCCAAAAGTGCACAGATTATGCCAAAATGTGCCTGCTATCTGCCTGTCTCATTACATGACACAGTACCATCAGTATGCAAGTTAACAGTGAACTTTCTCATGCTAGTTGTAGTATGTTATGAGTAGGTAACACAATACAACTTTAAACTACCATTAATTTCCCATCTAATCGCTAATATAGCAACCACAGCCTAAACTGAGCAGCTGCTGCAAGTAGACTAAAGCTGGCTGATTTAGCTAGCCACATTACTAGTGGTCCAAATACAAAACGAGTTAATGGAGATACCTTTTAAAATTATCATAAAATCTCACATATTCATCATAGCTATGTTGTGTGTTAGCTTATAGTACGTGAGCTGCATACCTGTAGCGTTACATCTCAATAAGTCAAAGTTGCTCTGGGTAGCGCTAACGTAGTGTCTTGTAAAAAGATAAACACAGTGGGCAGTCTGTAGCTGAACCACAGTGGCTCTGAGGTCAGCTGAGAGCCAGTCACTGCTGACTGTGTGTTTACATCTTAAAACGCTTCAGAAATGTCCGAGGACCTGGGTGTTCTCAGGCATGATGGGCTTGAGGCAACTGCAGATAGCAACGATTGCTAAGCAATGTTTGAAGGGCTGAGAGAATAAGGCTAAGAGCTTGGCTTAGAGTGTAATGATTTGATTGGCCATAACACACCAGCAGCGATCACAGAAACCAAATTAGATGTCACTTAAACACTCAAATGTCTTAAAAAATGTGGCTTAATAAGTAATATTTTCCCATTTGACTGGGAAGGCCTGTAAGAGCTAGACCCCTGAGGAGGTTACCACATCATCAGACCAGCGTTGTTTTCACATTAAATCTCATGAATCGAGATATGTGGAAAAAGCCCTAACCCTACCCTGCATTCCCCCAACACTACACGTGTATAAATTAAAAAAAAATTGTTTCCAAATTTGTACAATTAATTTTACCATTTTTTTCTTTTAATATAGTCAACAATGTTGTTGTTCCTAGTGTTAAAATATTAGATATATTATTATTAGATGTATATGTTGTTATTGTCATTGTTGTTGTCACGCCTCCCTCAGACCTGGCTGTGCCTACAGCCAACATGGCTGCTCAGAAGTACATTTCCCAGAACGCCTTGCTGCTCAGGACTCTCTCAGATCCACCTATCCCCTTTCCAGTTCGCCTTACTACTGATTATTCACACCTGTTGCTTGTTACAACATGTTTGTTAGTTTAGTATATAAGCCCCAGTTTTAGCTTTAGTTCTGGTATTGTCACTCATGGGCGTACCGAGCGTTTCCATTGTGTTTCCTTTTGTTACTCTGTGTTTGACCTGTTTTCTGTTTATGACCATGATTCTAGTCTTGCTCTTTTGTACTGTTCTTATTCTCTGGATATCGACCTTCTGTTTGTGTTTACCAACTGTGAGTTTGGATTGCCCCTTTGATATCAAAGCTTTGAACTCAAGCCTCTGCTGCGAGCATCTTGTTCCGTTTGCCACCGTTACAGTTGTCAGTGTTATAATGCATTGGCAATACCTTACAGTCATGTCAACAAAGCTACAATGAACTTGAACTTCAGAAAGAGAGACTGCGCAAGCACGAGAGAGCAACAGAGACAGTGAGTGTCTGAAATCTACTCCACTGTAAAACAATAAACATTTTAATTATAAATGTAAGTAAACTGGCTGTTTTACAATGTCAAGATCACTGAACATGTAATAGTAAGTTAACAGATGTGTGTTACTTTCAGTTAACTCGTTATTTTAAGTACAATAATGTTTAAAATTTACTCTAAACATTTTGTTGATGTGTGATTTCTTAAATAAAAAGTAGCAACTGTATATTTTACAGGTTAATTAAAAATTTGTTGATATTAACAAGCCCAGCCAATGTCTCTATTCTAAAATCATTAGGCCTTCTCGTAAAACCTAGAAGATGCTGAGGGTTGTCCATTGCTGAAGATCCCCTAAAAGGGCTCAGCAACAATCAATAGATCAATAACTGGCTCATCACCTTGATTTATCAGTCTACTCAGTCTTTAGTAAAAACATCTGTGCTTGTAAGAAGCTGTTAATCAAGGTCCTCTTTAGAATTTGTGTAACAGGCATGTTTGGTACACGCTATGTATTCTAAAATAGTTAATAAACAAGCATCGATGGTGTTTTGTTTGAAGATTGTATTTTTTAGTGGGTAAGTATTCTAAAAATACTCTCCTAAAAATATAAAAAGGAACTGTATTCTGCATACTGCCTTTAGAAAATGTAACATGGAGTGAATACAGATTATTGTTTGTATTCTGATGTAGATGTATTTACAATACTTGTATTCCATTACAAACCAACTCTATATGTAACACCAAAACGATTTTTACTATTGTTACAAATTAGTTTGTTCTATATAGAACTCTATATAGAACCAGCCACAAGATTATAAGCTTCCGCTAATGCACTGGATTGGTGGGAGCTTGTGAAGAGCCTACTGAAGCTCTGTGGCATGTTACTAGTTATCAAAGCTACCACCACCTGAGGGGTAGGAGACAGTTCCCACTAATGCCCTTGGATTAGTGGATAGCTTTGTAGTAGCCTCAACAGGAGGTGGTTCTTCAGTGGGCTACTCACCTCTCAGTTGTCAAACTACACTCTTAAAGAAAAGGTATCATAAAGGCAGGGGTTCTCAACCTTTTCCACCCCAAGGCCCACCTGTGGCACAACTGTAAAGATAGATACATAGATCCATAGATCCATAGATACATAGATAGATAGATACTTTATTGATCCCGAAGGAAATTTAACAGCCAGTAGCAGTCACACAACACAGGACAGTAATAATAATAAGGGTCAAACAATATAAAAGGAAGAATAAATATAAAAAAATGCTATCTACACGCATATATACAAATAGAAATATACAAAAATCTGGAATACGATCTATAACAAGGAGACGCAGGTAACGGCATATAATGACAATACAAAAAGGTATCAGACCAAACGCAAGCCTGGTTGAGCATATACGTACAACTTAGAAAACTATTGTGTATTCTCAATATAAATACCACTATAACATTTGCAAAGTGTTTTGAGGGTAAATGAAATTAGATATGGCCCACCTGTCTCCACAGGACGTCCACCACAAATAAGAGGCTGCATTGTCAGCTGTTGTCCACTGCGTGGGTGGTCCTACTCATGATTGAGGCAATTTTGTGTGATGGTGTTTGGTCTGATACCTTTTTTCTGAGGCCGCTTGGTCTGACGGTGTTTGGTCTGATGTTCAGTTACACCAGACCTGAGACATGATGGTCTTCCCGAGACTCAAAGTCGTTTAGTCTGAGGAATGATGCTGTTCTGACACTGAGGTCTGAGGATATCCTAAAATGTAAGTAGCTGCGCCTTGTGTTAATTAATGTACATTGACATGTTGATTAACTTGAAAACGAAAAAGCAAAGTGGGAAATGAAAAGTAAATCACCAGCAGATGCCTGTGTTCGTTTGCCTTTTACTCTGACACTTAAAAGTTGTCCACGCGAAAAATGAAATGCGAACTGTCACTTTGATATTGATTTATCCATTTTGCATTTTCATTTTCATTTTGTCAGATATGCAGCCTATTGCTATTAAAAGGAAATAACAATGTAAACATTGTATTTTGATTTTAGTTCTGACCTTTATTATGCATTTCAAGAATAAAAGGCAAAGCCTAAGTGAAGCTTGGATTTTCTTTTGTTTTAGCTTTTCCATTTTAGACATATGATAAATTAGAAGTCTATTTAAACACTATGACATTACATTTGTAAAAGGTGTTAAAGAATGAATCATGATGTGAGAAAATAAAAATGTACATCACATGTGAAAAGTCATGTGGGAAAGGGTGTAAAAAATAAGGTGTACAGTATCTGAAAAAATAAATGCGATTTGCACTTTACAAAACCATGTAAACTTAAACGATACATATACATATATAAAATGTAAATAAAAACAGAATGCAATGATGTACAAATCATTTAAACACTATATTTATTTGAAAATAGTACGAAGACAATATATCAAATGTTTAAAACGAGAAATGTTATTGTTCTTTAATAAATATATGCCCATTTTGAATTTTATGCCAACAACACATTCCAAAACATTTGGGACAGAGGCAACAAAAGGCTGGTAAAGTTGTGTAATGCTAAAAAACACCTGGTGGTTGGTTGGCAACAGGTCAGTAACAGGATTGGGTATAAAAAAGCGTCCCAGAGTGTTTCAGAAGTAAAGATGAGGAGGGGTTCACCACTCTGTGAAAGACTGCATGAGCAAATAGTGCAACAATTCAAGACTAACGTTTCTCAACATAAAATAGCAAAGAACTTTTGCTTTTCATCATCTACGGTACATAATAACATTAAAAGATTCACAGAATCTGGAGAAATCTCTGTATGCAAGGGATGAGGCCAAAAACCAGTATTTGCTGGCTGTGAACTTTGGGCCCTAAGGCAGCACTGCATTAAAAACAGACATGATTCTGTAGTGGAAATCACTGCATGGGCTCAGAAACACTTCTGAAAACCACTGTCTATGAAAACACTTAGTCACTGCATCCACAAATGCAAGTTAAAACTCTAAAACATAAAGAAGAAACTCCCTGGAATATTGCTAAGTTGCCAAAAGGTAGTTATAATACCATCTGACAACCTTACTGAATAATGAGGTTGTGACAACGTTGTGACAACCTTGGTCAGACAACGTAAACAGCACCACTTTTTGGCAACGTTGTAACAACGTTGTAAGAAAGTAGACAACGTTGTGACAACGTTGTGTGTTTGCTGGGATGACCAGAACGATCACAAAACCATATAAACTTGAACGATATGGCCAGAACGATCGAGGATACTCTACTAGCAGTGAGACGCGGCGATACCGGCATCATATGGATGGATACTGGCATTATCTTCTGTTCAGCATGAAAACGATGGCGATGCGCAACCTTTTCACGCGAATAGTTTAATTTAACTAGTAATCCTCTGCGTAGTGTTAAACATGGCAGATGAGGCTCAGCCTACTGCACGTCACACCTGCTGGTCCTCAGTGCTGTATAAAAGAGAGCATTTTATCCGCAGCAGTCTTCCTCAGCGCAAGAACTCTACAGAAAAGACGTTTATTTATTCATCACATAATGCCTCAAATTACGACAGTGCATCTCGCAACAATCTTCCTTCTAACCTGTTTAACAGCGCAGGTATGGTGCATTCAGTTTATTCACGTTAACTTTTTTTTCTCTCTCTTTGACAACTGTCTCACCTAACGATGGCATTAAGTGACATTTGAGTTTTTTTTTTGGTGATTATTAAAAACTTCAAAATGGTTTATTTACACTCTATTCTGTGAGATAAGCTTCTTTAGCAGATGGTAAGTGCTAGGTAAGCTTTTGTTGACTTCAAATACACGCTGTAAAATATCGATATGTATTTATTGTAGACTTGCATTACTGTAGGTGTGTGATAGTTACTTTTGGGGAAAAAGACGTTAATAAAAATCAGGCTTCTACTTTTACTTTCATGCTCGTCTTTTAAACATTAGTAAATAAATGATTAAGGCTGCCTATCTGTGTCTCAGCTGGATATCGAGTGTCTCTGAACATGACGCCTTGCAGAAACCTGATGCTTCAGTTTTCTTTTATCTTTTAGCACTAACGCGGCACACGTTGTTTCAATGCCGTGTCAGTTTTGGGGCAGGAACAGGGGGAGGGCTGATATATATACGCACACATGCTTACGTCCACACTTTTGAACACTGTTATTTAATGTTATTGTCAATAACAAAGTTTACATATTATGTATTATTCAAAAGTTGGAAAAAAGAATACTCCGCATTGCAATTCAGACGCTTCACAGTGTAGATTAAGATTACATAAGATTACATATTACATTAAGAAATCAATGAATCAATGGATGGAGTCAATGGGTTTAAAGATTTAAATACTTACTTTCATGCTGTTTTAATGTACTCTGATTTGTCCAAGTGTGCATGTCCTGAATACAGGAGTCTTAACACAAAAGTACCAGAGTAAAATTCAGATTACATACAGTACTGTGCAAAAGACCAAGACCACTATTTCATTTATTTTATTTCAAGTCAAAATAGAATAATGAAAGTCATTGAAAGTTAATTTTAATATCAACCTAATCAATATTTAAATTGTCCACTTTTTTACTTTTGTGCACCCTACTGCCACTTTAACACTTCCTTCTTCCAATCTGAAAACCAACTTGTTACAGCTGAGTCCTCCCAACAAAAACTGTTCCCAAAGCTGTCACTGACATTGTGTTCCCCTTCAAAGAGACACTGACATTCATACAATCAATTACCCATACACACTTTAGCTGCCTAACAAAGTTCTTCCTCATGTGCATCTAAATAAAGGAGATATTTTTGGGGAGATTAGATATAAAATATTCTGCTTGCATTAGAAGGGAAATAAGTGGAAAAAACAATAGTTTGACAATGATAATGATTAAAATATATTAAGAAAAAGGGACCAACAACCGCGCAGGACCTGGTGGATGACTACAATTGTCACCCTTAGATAAACAGTCCTTAAAGCTTTCATCTTTGTAAGATGATAAAAAAACAAGCTCCATATTTGCTTCAAATCTGAAAAGAATCCACAGGTGTTTTTGTCCATCCTTCCACTGTGAAAAGACAGGTCAATGCTATAGGCCTGAAAGGATGCATAGTAAGGTTTTCAGGAAGCCCTTACTAAGAAAAGAAAATCAACAAAAGAGAAGAAATTTTACACTAGAACACTAAAACTACACATCTGAGATGTATAGTAAGGTTTTGTGGACTGATAAGTCAAGATTTGTAATTGGGAACAAATTCGATAATTGGGATCAGATGCAAAGTGCAACCAACTTTAAGACTGAACTTTGGAGGTATGGAAAAATATCTCAGATTTCTTCGAAAAACTAAAAGCAAATCTCCTGAAAATAATGGAAGCTGTAAATGAACGCAAAAGCTGGACACATTAAATACTGAAAAAATATGTATTATTTTTGGTTGTTGATATAGGCTCTCTGTTTTTTTCCTGATCCTAAAAATATGAATAAGTTGTACTTAATGGCCATTTAGCCTGGAATTTAAATGAATGAAGGATGATCTCTGACTATTGCACAGTACTGTAGAGTCTTAAAAATAAAGATGAAGCTATAGGAGAACCATCTTTCAATATTCTTTAAAGGAATACTCTAGCCTTTTTTCAATATAATCTCCATCTGCATAGATACACATTGGTGGCATATGGTCAAGTCCCATGGAAAATCATGTAGGTACATTTCCCTGAACTTTGTAAAAAAAAAGGGGGAATCTGTTGACTCACAACACACTGCCCATGGGTTTTTGTTATAAATGTGTTATGACATTTATTTTTCTGTAAAGGCAAATGTATCTAAATGATTGCCCAAAATAATCAAAGATACACTACAAATGCAGCATATAGAGACTAAGCTGAAAATCACTGGAGTATTGCTTTAAAGAACCATCTACTAAAAAGAAACCAATTGAGGTCCCTCTTTAACATCAATGCAACAAATTCTTTTGGCATCTTTAATTTTAAGAGTTTAAAAGCTCCAAAATAAAAGGTGACATTCTTTACTCCATCCTCACCTCTTTTCCTGTTTAATCCAAAGCATTTTACATTCTAAATGTGACAAATGGAAACACCGTATAAGTGTATTTTTCATGACCCAAAAATATCTGCTAATCTGCCATGCACAATCCTGTCCTGGAATTTAAGTAGATGGATGAAAAAAAGGCTAATGGAGGTGTTTTGAGGAATATCTTAGTGTATTCTGTTAGGAGAGAACTGCATTTTTGAGTGACATTTTTGCTTGACAGTTGCATTTGAAAGGTACCCAATTTCCTCATAATGTACATGCCTCCCTCTCTAAACAATTATAGACATGATGGCAACAGCAAGTTAAACATATGAATTCTATGTGAATATCAAGTTAAAGGGTGGATTAGCTTATGTATCTCACAAAAAGCCTGCCAGAATGAACTCTAGTTAAACATAAACTGAAGGTGACAAGGTTGTCCCAGTAGTACAGTTTGCACCCTGTTACCTCATCTCTTCTCTACTCTCCTCCTTTTCTGTGTTTTTTTTTTTTACTTGAAGATGTGGCTAGAAGACTCCCAAAAGGGTCCCTAAACGTGCTCTAAATAACCTTTGAATAATTTAATAAAAATAGTTATTTAACCCCTTAAACCCTTAGGCTTAGTATTCAGAAACTACACGGACTACAATGTAAACTATTATTCTTAAGTTACAGAAGTGTGCAATAGATGTTTGGACAGATGAGCAGGTAGTGGCCAATTAACAGGCTAGAGGAATACACAAGCATTTTTCAACCCAATCTCTATCTCCATATCTGTAGCATATCGCTGTTGTCGGAAGAAAACCTCGTTTCTCCAAAATGGTAACTTTACAGAAAAAGGAAAAAACCTACTTTACTTTTAATGTAAGTCAATGGAACCAGACTTTTTTTCCAAGTAATTTTGCGCCATTTCTTTTGGTCCATTCTTCATGAAATTTACACACATAATAATAAATAATGCCAAAAACTGAAAAACAACAAAATTGGAGATACAAGGTTTTATTCAGACAGCAGCGATATCCTTGATTACCACAAACTGCCAGAAAGTTGTCTAATCCCTCACTGTTTAAGCCAATGAAACAAACACATTTACAAGCACATATATTTATACTTTTCATTACTTAATAGGCTGGCAACATGTGAATACACAAGCCTTGTTTGTTGCTTGCCTTGTGTTTTGTTCTTTTGGCCCTCAGTCCAACATAAATACTACAAACTGAGATTTAGGAGGAGCTGAGCAGTTGAATTAGGTGTCGTTAAAACACCTATATCTGCAGAGCTGTGACCCAGAAGGAACCCAGTTTGACACCCCTTGTCAAGTCCTTAGACTGTAGAGCAGGTGTGCTTATTGTAATTAGGTAAAATAATATTTCAACATACTTGATTATCATTTTTTTGTGCAGGCTCTTAATCACTTAACTGCTATTCTGTTTTGAGACTGATGTACCTTTTGACATACATTGATGCTTGTTCTGTTTTTTTTTTTTTTAAGTGTAAGCATAACTTTGTCATATGTTATTATCTATTATATCTGTGTAGGTGGTTTCTCAGACCACATTGTCTGCATACTCAATCATGTCACCGATGAGCAACCAGACAAGTAATACAAACATCAACGGCACTATGGCAACAAGCACATACGTCGGCCCAATGAACACCACCACTGCTCCGGCTGGCACCGCCTACCAGTTGCGGTCCAGCGCCCTCTTTGTGGTAATATCTGGAGGCATGGCAACCATGCTGGTTCATTACTGCTGCTGAGTCACACCTGTAACGCTGCTGCTTCTGGATCTTCCGCCTGAGTCTCACCCTTTTCTCTGAACATGGAAGCAGCCACACTGAGTGTAGAGCCACTGGACTTTAAGCACCCCCAAGAGCAGAAAAATTGTCTGCAGCTTTGGAGTATGGGGTAGTTGTCTTCCTTTGCTGGAATAGTTGTTCTCTGACAGAAGTGATGTATTGAATTTACTTGATTCAAAAGTATATATGGTTTCCATGTGATCATTACATCAGCACAATTATTGCCAAAAGTAAGAAAACTGATGGACAAAACTGTGTTAATGTAATGCATTTAGTTCATGCAGAAATGAGTGACACATTGGAAGTAAATTCAACGCAGCACTTTTTTCAGTGTTGTTGTTTCCAAGTGTCTGCTTTCAGTAGTATATACTGTTTTTTAAATTAAAAATTTTGGCATTATTTAATCATGAAAATGCAAACAAAGTCATCTGGAGTGGATTGACGTGAAATGCACCATTCTAGAGAAATTACAGTCAGAACTGTTCACAGTGGTGATGATAGGAAGCATACATCCGAAGCATTCAGTGCCCCTAAAAGGTCCCTCACAGAAAGTGATTACATGAAATTGTAAAGAATACACTGGCTGATGCCTGAGACAATGTTTTATAAATGTTTTGAGGTACCGTTGTAGACCACTGTTATGCCAAGCAGCATATTACCACTATTTAACCCCTATTTATATTACATATAAAAACTAATAAGGCACACATAAGTTCACTAGTCATTTTGGATAATGAAGAAAATTTATTATCACACATTTACGTTGTAGACAATGCGACCCCTGGTTATATTACCACCATGGTAGAGAAATCTGAGTTGGTTAGTTTCTCAACAATATTTATTTCACATCAGACAACTCTGAATGACTTTATTTACATCTCAATGACTGAATACTGCAGAATGTTTGAAAAGTCAGTTTAATTCTCCCCGAAAAACATTTGATTAAGAAGTAGAGGGAAGAAGTTTGTACTATGTTTAACCACAAAGCTCTGTCATATCAGTCCATTTAACTAAAGCCCTTAATTTGTTTTTTGCTGTTTAATATGTGTGTACTCTGGAAATGTTATAGTTGACATTTGTCCTGTACCATATGCTTCAACTGTATTACTGTAATGTTTAATATGGTACCATGGACTTATAAAATGCCTAGTCGCCAAAAGCACAAATTTCAATGACACTATAGTAATAAGCGCATGTGGCAGTGCAGTGAATGCCACTATTTGAGCCAGTTCTGACTAATGCTTCTGTTATAGTTAATTAGGACTTTAGTTGCTTCTTCTATGAGGCTCTGACAAAAGCAGGCACACATAGATTGTGTAAAAAGTTGCAGGTTGGTAATGAATTTCCAAAAAATACAATAAAATAAAAGAATGCCTGTTCACTCCAGTTATGTCATTGAGATTTGGGTTAATTTCAATGTAAGATGAAAAAACAGATCACGGAATAAATTCAACTCTACAGTGAAACCAGAGAATTTATATCATTTAGTCCTTTTTTGCACAGGCTTTTTTACACAGTACTCTGTTGTCAGATCAAACAGGTCAAAGCTGAGTGCATAAGCTGTTCACATGGTTTAATTGTGAATATTAGAGCTGGGTGCTCAGTTCGTGCTATAAATGTCAAAACTTGGTCAAATGCCCCCAGATGAGAAAAAGCCACAAAGGGTTAGTCATGAAGTAATGAAGTTCACAACAGAAAATTATACAATCAGAATTTTTTTTTCTCTGTGAGCTGGAGGCCTTACACATTAGTTTAACTACTAATATAAATAGCAAGTAACAGAGGACTCAACTAATCAATTTTGATTTAGAGGGAGTGGGGCCAAAGTCCTAGATACATCACTGACTGAATATGAGGCATAGTCTAACCAGAGGCTTCAGTCAGTTGCTACAAAACAGCGGTGGCAGCTCTCTGCTAGTGTTCTGTACTATAAAACTATTATAAACATACAAACGTAAAAAATACAATAATGTCTGTTACAAACCTCAAGATTGTCTTTTTAAACTACTTTTATAAAAAGTGTTTGATTTTATATTTGAAATTGTGTACCACAGGCACGTCCTGATATTGTAGAGTGAGACGTGGCTCTTTTTTTCTATTTTTAACCTGAATGGAGTGAAGCTCCAGCTAAACTGAAGGTAAGAGATTACTTTTAGAAATTCATTGTTTTACATGCATAATAATATAGTGCTGGTTTTATTTACACATTGCAATATTTACTGTAAGTAGCCTTAGCTTGGTTAGGTAATGTCTGATAGCTATCACATTGCTAGGTATTTAAGCTGTCAGGCTAGCCTAACCTTGAGTACTCATTTAATTGCCTCATTTTTTTTTAACTTTCTCACCACAGTGAGCTAATTAGTATATTGTGCAGTCCCAGAAACATCATCCAGTCTTGATCCAGGGACATCATACAGTTATGTTGACCCAGGGATTTTATTATTTTATGTTAAACAAGGAGCAGTACATTAAATAATGACAGCAGTAGCGAAGTTACTTAGAAACATATAGTCAATATAGTCGGTCTTGACCTGGGGACATCATACAGCTGCCCTGACCCAGGGATTTTATTCTGTTATGTTAACCTGAGAGCAGTACATTCAATAATAACAGCTGAAGAAAAGCAGATTTGTGTAGCTTTAGCGTTAGCATTTTGACCATACTGGCACAATAACATGTTAACAATCATCTTCCAACAATGATTTAAATAATTTTATTGTTGATATTATTAGACTTTGTTATTCTGAGAACATCATCTTGAGACCTCCCGTGCCTCTAGACACATACATATACGTAAATAAATAAATGAATAATGAATGGAGGGCATTTAATCATAGCAGTAAAATTATAGTACTGGATCTTTCATCTTGTAAATAAAACTGACCTTCATTGCCATTCTGAATGATCAATGAATAAAACTGGGGATAACATTGAGTACATGTGATAAGTAAATAAGCTTGTATAGGTATTGGTAAATTTCACATAGGCTTGTTAGATTAATTCTGTCATCTTTTTATTTGCAGAAACAACATTCTTCTATGGAGAAAGAAAACCGGTATGTGCACATTAAAATGATTACTGTGTTCTCCTAAATTGAATGTGTGGGGATGCTGAAGTGTGCCCTATCTAGTACATTTTTAAATTTATTTTTATACAAAGCTTTTGATAAATGCTTACTCACTGTGCACTCACTGGCCAAATTCAATCAATCAATCAATCAATCAATCAACCTTTATTTAAACTCGGAATACACTGAGGGAGACCCTCATTTACAATGCAGCCGAGCAATATAGAAATCAGGGATTGAGAAGTTGTACAGTAAAAAATAAATCAAATATTATAATGAAAATAATAATAGTAAAATTTAATAATAAGAAGGTACCAACAATCCATTAAATCAATAAACAATTAAAATTACAATATAGTAATTTATCAAGTAACAGATCAGATAAGGATAAAATAAATAAAAACATAACTTAATTAAATAAAAGAAATAGAAGATGTAAGACAATAAATTGACAACAATAAAATAAACAAAAAGAATACTAATAAAAGAAATTAAAAAAGTAATAATAATAAAAAGAATGATAAAAAGTAAAGAAATAAAAAGTACAGAAGTAAAAAAAGTTAAAGTAAAAAGTAAAACATTAGCTAAGACATACCAAAAATCATATTAAAAGTTAAGTAAAATCAAATAAAGCAGTTGCAGGCTGTGTGGAGGTGGTTAGTTCAAAATGTTCATGTGACACCAGAGAGCAAAGTTTTAGAGTTTCCTGTAATTAATTCCAGCTCGATGGTCAACTGTAGCTAAAAGCAAATATTCCTAGCTCTGTAAAAGCTCTCAGCACCTGAAGGGTAATCCAATCACTGAAATGAGTCTGATAAACTGCATTATTTGCATTGAGCATTTCTGTGATGTATGATGGCATATGGCCAGTAAGCGCTTTATAGATAAAAAAAAAAAGCCAATGTGTCTCCTGACGCACAGAAAGAGATTACCAGCCAACCTTTTCATATAGTATACAATGATGGGTGTTGTAGGGGTCACCAGTAATGAATCTTAAGGCAGCGTAGTAAAGAAAGTCTAGAGATTTCAAAGTAGTTACAGGTGCATATCTGTATAACACGTCACTATAATCCAGAACAGCCAATAGGGTAGCTTCAACAATCTTTTTCCTTGTGTGCTTTGGGAAACATACTTTGTTATGATACAGGGAGCCAAGTTTTTGTCTCAGTTTACATGTAAGTTTGTTAACATGCGGTTTAAAAGTGCATTTGTCATCTAGCCATACGCCAAGGTATTTGTACTCATTGACTTTTTCAATGTCGGATCCCTTCAGGGTTGTGATTTTAAAAGTGCTAAAATCAATGTTAGAAGCTCTGGAAAATGGCATAAGTTTAGTTTTCTCAACATTTAAAACTAGTTTATGGTTGTAAAAAGCTGACTCTAGGACATTTAAAGAATGATGTAGTTTATCTACTGCAATATCAATATAGTCAGTCAAGCAGTACAAGTTAGTGTTATCATCATATAAGTGTACTTTGCAGTCAACAATTGAGGTGGCAATGTAATTTATATAAATATTAAATAATACTGGTCCGAGGATCAAACCTTGAGGGACCCACTTTGTTAAGGAATGTAGCTCTGTTTTTAGATGATAAACAGTGGCTGGGTGATGTTGTACTGGACATGCAGTTCAGGTAATTGTGTACATGTATATATATATTTATGTATAAATGCAGGACCGGAGTGGGACTGGGAGTTACATGATGCAAATCAGCCCACTCCAAACTGTAACTGTATTTCTCCAGCTACACACACACAAACACACAGACACAGCATTGCCTTTTTCCAAATTAACTTTTTCTAAAATCTGCACATTTTCATGGTGTTTATTTATTACTCTAATGCTAGCTAAGTTAAGGTCAGTAGTTCTCAATGCCCTGCTCGGATATGTTCTCCTCCTCCTTAAGTAGCTTTTTCATTCTTGTGTTCTTGGTGCCATCTTGGTTTTTGGCAGTGAATTTATTCATTAGCTTACAGTTACCGCCGCACTGAGAATTCTCCACCCTTTCCCGAACAATAGAGGGATAAAGGCCCCTAAAAGTTGACATGCCTCTCCCCAAGGTAAAACAAATCACAAACATGTTTATATATATCTTTGATATGTCTGTTGCATAAAAATATCTTACTGAAAAAGTGCAATCCATTTATATTTGGATGCCCCCCAAAACTGGAAAATGTGCAAAAGCTGGCTTAAAGAAAGCCTGTCTGCATTATCCTTTGTATTTCAGAGAGTAAAAATTAGAATGTGGCCAATTTTAGAGTGACTGTGCACAAACATATACTCTATATCATAAAGATAATACTGATATCTTTGTCTGTTTTTCAAATTCAGGTCCTTAAACGTTTGCCATAGGCAGAAGCTGACTCAAAAATTATATATCAAAACTGTAATGCATACGTTTGCACCATTAATACAATAATTATGCCAGACATCAAAAAAGTGTTTCATTTTGTGCTAGACCTTGGTTTCTGATCATAACAGCAAATTATATTAAGTTTTTTTGGATTATACACCTAATTTCTTTAGAACCAACCTGCCCTGACCCAGAAAAATACCAAACATCAGCCCAAAGTTGTTTTTTTGTAGTTCTTATGTATTTATCGTTTAATTTGTAAATGTGTTAAGCTACTTTATATTATCACCACTCACAGATCAAGTGAATAAGGTTGATTATCTCATAACAACGGTTCATGTCAATATTAGCTGGTTATTAAACAGTCGATACTCATAGTCAACATGTTGGATATGTGAGAAATGGACAAACAGCAGACCTGAGTGACTTTGATAATTGCCAAAATAATATGGCCAGGCGACTGGGTCGGAGCATCTCTGAAATGACCAGACTTGTGTGGTGCTATCGAAAGTGGACCAAGGAGGTACAAACCACAAATCTGTGACGGGGTGTTGGAAGCCCAAGGCTCACTGATGCCCATGGGCAACTAAGGCTACTGGCTACTGGGGCTACTGTGGCACAAGTCACAGATTTTTTTTTATGACGGTTACCTAAGGAATGTGTCACAACACAGATCACATGCATCTCACCCTGCTGTGTATGGGGCTGCGTAGCCGCAGATGAGTCAGAGTGCCCCTGCTGCCCCTGTCACCATCAGCTCCTACAATGGACATGCAAGCTTCAGAACTGGACCTTGGAGTGAAGAAAAAAGGTCACCTTCTCTGATGAGTCTCGTTTTCTTTTACGTCCATGGACGGCCAGGTAAGTGTGCTTACCCCTTTTACCTGAGGAAGTGATGGCACAGGGATGCACTGTGGGGAAAAGACAAGCTAGTAGAGGAATCGTGATGCTCTGGGCATTGTTCCACTGGAAAACACAGAAGTACTGTACGTCAGGTGCTACACACCTAAACATTGTTGCGGACCAGGTTCACCCCTTAATAGTGACAGTATTCACCACACTGGCACCCTGCCACACTGCACTCAGTGTTTGTGTTTACATGCATATAATAATCCAATAACTGCAAAAAATCGTATTTTGTCAGTAATCCGATCAACACGTGCAGTTGAGTAATTGGATAATGGGGAAATTCTGGGTTTACATGAATCAGACAATAATCAGATTTCTGCTTTGCAACCGGCCAATAAACTCACAGAAGATGTGGCGCAAACATAATGTAAAACTCAAACTTCATGCCGCAGCTTTTTTTTTAAATCACTTTACCTTAAAATATGAACATACATCATCTAGACGATAAAGATTAATTAAATCCTTCATTTTGTCAAGCATGTAGTTGGTTTCAGTGTCGCTCCAAAAGTGCTGCTATCTCGCAGCAATGCTGCTTGCTTATTTCTGCTACCGCGGCCTGTTTTGGCACAAGTGCAGACTAAGAAATCTGAAACAAATCCAAGTAAGATTATTTTTGAAGGTACAGCAGAGCGCATTGCTGAATGTGGATTTCCTAGAGAGATGCTCTTTTTGTTAGGTGATTTTAATAAATGCAGTCTTCAATTTGCTCATTATGTTAACCTTTGTCACAGAAATGAACCTTTGTTAGTGATGCCTCTATATATTACACTTCTGATCTCTTACACTTCTGGGCTGATATGGACAACCATCTGGATATATAAAACTAACAGACTTTAGTCTATAACTGTTCATATATGGTTTAATGATCTTTGATTGTCATGACAAAAACTATACCTTAATTATTAAATCTATCTACTGACAACAACTACTTTTATGTAGCCTCCATAATACCAGTAAAACAATAGAATAATTTCTGAATAATAAACAATAGATTATTAACATGATGGAATGTTTAATCAGGAGGAAATAAATTGTGGATCTGCTGTCTGCGATCAAATTATTAATAGCTAGCAAAGGAATATAAATGCACAGAAAAGTGATTAGACACACTTGGGAACACTGATTACAGGGCAGGCACTGTTGTGAACCAAACAAACGGGAACAAGATAAAAAGGAGAAACAAAGGGGGCAAGACAAAAAAATTGAATTATGAATACCTCCACTACATGGTTAAAAATATGTGGACACCCAAACATCACATTTCTAAGCACTTGTTGAATGTCTCTTTTCAAAACCAGGGAAAGTTTGCTCCCATTTTGCCACAGTTACAGCCTCTACTCTTCTTGGAAGTGATTACAGATTTTGGATCATGGATGCAGAGATTTGCCTCCATTCAGCCACTAAAGCATTAGTATTAGTAAAGTCAGGTACTGACAGCAATACAGTCAGGCTACCAGGCCAATCAAGTTCTTCCACCCAAAACTCACCAAACCATTTCTTTATTAAGCTTGCTTTGTGTGTGGAGCTGTTGTCCTCCTGAAACAAAAAAAGTGTTTCCCAAAGCTGGAAGCAAACCATTTCCCTAGAATTGGATTTTCTGCTATAGGATTGAAATTTCTCAAACCATGAAAAAAACTCCAGACAATAGTGAACTTCTCTCTTATAATGAACCATCATGCCTACTTAGATCACAAGGTTCTGGCTTACTACTAGTACCTAGAATTAATAAAGTTACATCAGGGGGTAGAGCCTTTACATAACCCCCCAGCTCTGGAATAATCTTCCAGTCAGTGTTCGATACTCAGACACAGCCTCAGTCTTTAAGTCTAGGCTAAAAACCTACTTGTTTAGTCGAGCCTTTGGTAATTAGTTTTCCCTGTTAGATAAAATGTGCAGATCTGGGGGTTCATGGACATAGAGTAAACTAAGAGTGTTGGTGTTGTCATCCTGCTGCTCTCACACTTTCATTCAAGTTTGCTTATGGTGGAGCAGAGGGGCGCTGACATCTCAGGAAGCCCTCATGTCTCGGTTACCTTTCTGGCTCTCCCTCTTAGTTAGGGTATAATAACTAGACCTGCTGGGGTCTCTGCTGCACTCTGTTAACACTATAAACTGTGATCAGTCACTCTTTACAGAAATAACTCTCTGTGTGTTTTCTTGAACAGCTAAGTTAAACAACTGCACATCCTGTGTGATCTGATGCTGTTGCTTCTTCTGCCTTGATCAGGTGCCCACTGCCTTCTGGACTGGTTTGACCACCATGGAGCTTCTCATTGTACAGCGCTGTGCAAACCTCAACTGTATGAACTGACCTTTCTTTTGGTACTGCTGCTGCTGCTGCACAGATTCAAACTATTTAATTATAACTATTGCATCACCTGTGTTTCCCCGTTTCTGTGTTTTAATATTTTATACTAACGTTGTTTGACCAGAGGAGGATGGACACATTTTTCTGTAGAGCTGCTTTGTGACAATGCTGGTTGTAAAAAGCTCTATATAAATAAACTTTGACTTGACTTGACTTCACAATAACTCCTCCTCCACCAAACTTTAAAGTTGGCACTTTGAATTGTTTTAGAAAATAGACAGACTGACTTTGGAAAGGCATCTTTTGACAGGGACATTTTAAGTTACTCAGCTCTCCAGTACGACCTATTCCACTGCCACTGTTTGTCTATGCATTGATTTGTGCCCTCTGTCAGCAAACCAAAAAATTAGAAGAGATGTACACATACTTTTGGCCAAATAGCATTAACTTTTATCAAGCACTTCCTACCAAGCTGTTCACTGCCAAAAACATCAATGAATCCTAGACCCACAAAAGACCAGATATTATTTTGGCAGTGGTCTATTTTCATGACATAGTGTATATGTTTGTGCACAGTCAGTTTTAAGTTAGCCACATTCTGATTTTCACTCTCCGAAATATAAGGGATAATACAGGCACTCTTCTTTTAAGTGAGGCCTAAATGTGGCATAATGAATTTCTAATAATGCCTAGTAAGCCTAATACATTTTTGTAGCAAGATATTTTTATACAACCATCCATTTCACAAACTAGAGATATCAAACATGTTTGTGCTTTGTTCTACAAACATGTTTGTGCTTTGTTCTACCTCGGGGAGGGGTATGTCAACTTTTAGGGGTCTTTGTTCCTCTACTGTTGGGAAAGGGGGAAAATTCTCAGTGGGCTGGTTACTGTGAGCTAATGAATAAATTCTCTGCCAAAAACCAAGGTGGCACCAAGAACACAAGAATGAAAAAGCTACTTAAGGAGGAGGAGAACATATCCGAGCAGAGCATTGAGAACTACTGACCTTAACTTACTTAGATAGCATTAGTTTATATCATATAGACTGTCACAATTATGTAATTAGCCACCGTGGTTATCTTGGTGTAGCATATACATTTTAAAATAGAGTAAAAAATGAACACCATGAACGTGTGCAGATTTTAGAAAAAGTAATTTTGGAAAAAGTCAAAGTGTCTGTGTCATTGTGTGTGTAGCAGGAGAAATACACTTACAGTTTGGGGTGGGCTGATTTGCATCATGTAACACCCAATTTGAAAACAAGTCCCACTCCGGTCCTGAATATGTATAAATATTTGCATATATATACACGATTACCTGAACTGAATGTCTAGTACAACATCATCCAGCCACTGTTCGTCATCTAATTTGGCCAATGAATGCACGGTGAGGCCGCATCAAAAGCTTAATATAAAAGTATATTTAAAATATATAAGGCACATTTTACCATCCCTGCACATTTAATCTAGGGGAATACAGTAATAAATTTAATGTGCACATACCTTTTTTTCTTTTCTCCATAGAAAAATGTCATCTCTGCACAGACACACAGAACGAAGCTAACAAGGCTAAGTGAAATTTACCAGTACCCCTAAAGCTTATTTACTAATCACATGTACTCAATGTTACAAGATGAAAGATCCAGTACTATAATTTTACTGCTATGATTAAATGCCCTTCATTCCTCCTGTTGAATAGTGAGATTCATTATTCATTTATTTATTCATGTATCTACGTGTATGTGTCTAGAGGCATGGGATCTCAAGATGATGTTCTCAGAATATCAACAATAAAATTATTCAGACTATTCCAACAATGTTCCTGTGCCTGTATAGTCAAAATGATAAAGCTAAAGCTATGTAAATCTGCTTTTCTACAGCTGTTATTATTAAATGTACTGCTCTCAGATTAACACAACAGAATAAAATCCTTGGGTCAAGACTGTATGATGTCACCAGGTCAAGACTGGATGATGTTCCTGGGACTGCATAATATACTAAGTAGCTTACTGTGGTAAGAAAGCTAAAAGATCAGTTTTAGAACTTTCCTACTACTGTTATTATTAAATATGCTGCTCCTGGGAGAAGGAAAAATAATAAAATCCCAGGGTGAACACAACTGTATGATGTCCCCAGGTCAAGACTGGATGATGTTCCTGGGACTGCAAAATATACAAATTAGCTTATTGTGGTGAGAAAACTACAAAACAAGTTCCAGAACTTTTCTGCTACTGTTATTATTAAATGTACTGCTCCTGGGCTAACATAAATGAATAAAATTAAACGCGGAGGTGAAATTTGCCCGTTGTGGGACTAATAAGGGTCACTTAACTTACTGTGGTGAAAAGGCTAAAAGATCAGTTCCAGAACTATCCTATATGATGTCCCCAAAAAATGTTAGGCATGATTTTCCTTAAACTGCAATTGTCTAACTATGCTAGCTAGCTAGGCAACTGCAAACAAGCTAAAAGATCCAGTTCCATAACTTCGTTACTTTAAGTATATGAAAAAATGTTGGAAAAAAATTGTTCCAAAATTTTAACAGTGAAAAAAAGGACAGTAAATGAAAATAAGGTTAAACATTAGGCTAGCCAGACAGCTTAACTACCTGACATTGCGATAGCCATCAGACATTAACTAACAAAGGTAAAGCTACCTACAGTTAATATTGAATTTTGTAAGTAAAACCAGCACTATATTATAAAGCACGTAAAACATGGAATTTCTAAAAGTAATCTCTTACCTTTACCAGGGGATGTAGTTTAGCTGGAATTTCACTCCATTTAGGTTAAAAATAGAAAAAAGAAAGCCCCAGTCGCATGCGGGGATGTCATAGCATCAACTTTGCATTGGTTGAACAAAATGAAATTAGTTTTATCAAAATGATGGTTTCTCCAGCTACTGAAGACCTAATCAATGGGAGATCTCACTTGTCTGTATCTACCTAGAAAACCTTGAGTAAAAATATTGATTGTAGAATTTTCTGTTGTGTACTTCAAGGCTAACACCTTTGTTTCCAACCAAAACATAACAATGAAATAAGAGTATTTCTACAATTACTTCAGATTTTAACTAGAACCGTTTAACTAGAGCAAGCATGCATAAAAATAAACTTAGCACGAGCAAAAATAAACTAAAAAAACATGCATTTTTAGTAGCCTAGAAGGCACTGAGCTGGATTTTTACCCAATTTCCCTTTTTATTTGTCAAACATTCATTATGCATTCATAGCACAGCTGCTAGTTTGAAAATAATATAGTGGAAAGGGTAAACTGTATTGGGTCAAACTAAGTGATTCTGGGTACATTTTGGGTGATTACAACTGATTTAAATAAGTACCCACTAAATACTCACTAGTCGTGCACCCTGGCTGTTTTTAGATTGTAACCATGATCTACACCCATAAAAATGATTCTTCAAGGGCTCTTCAGTAAAGGCAATGGTTCAAAACAGAACCATGAACACTCAAAGAACCCTTTGAATACATAAATGGTCATTTGGTTAAATAGTTCTTCTCTATGATTGAAAACTGCTGAACATCATCTTTAAACAACTGTACAGCAAGAATAAAAGTTTCCACTATTGTTAAAAGTCAAAGGACTTTTTTTGGTACTATATAGAACCATTTTACTGTAAGAAAGAAGGCTGTAGAAAAAGGGTACAGGAGATAAAATGAACAGATTGTGTGGCATGAAGGAAGATGCAAATGAAAAAAAGGAATGTCTGAATATCAGAATTTGAGAGACTGAATGAGAGTAAGTGGAAGAAGTGTGTTGGTGTGTGTGGGTGTGTAAGTGAGAAAGAGAGAGTGAGAGAATAGTGTTGTTTGTGAAAGAGAAAGGTCAGTAAACAGGCAGGATATTCCATGTGACCAAGCCCAAATCTGCTGAATGAGTGTAACAGTAAATCTATTCTATGTGGATGACTCAAAGTTTGACAATGAAAGAATGGAGGGATGAGTGATTGAACATGGTGGGTATTAGAGATGATGGAGAGAGGGATGACATAATGTATCTGTGTGTGTTTAATCACGATGCTCACAATGCTGACACATATTCACTCACAGAGTCAGTGTACAAAAGTTTGCCCTGTTTTTGGACAATGTGGTCTGTTTGTGAGAGAGAATATAAGAACATAGCTGCTTCTGCACTGAAATAAAATACACACACACACAAAATCTTAACAGTGAGATTCAGATCAGGACTCTGAGTATACTTTAGATCTGCTGAAATGCAAACTTCTTAAAATAAAGCTCAGACCTCAGAACAGCTGTAGTTGCCCAGTATGTTTACCTTTGAACTAGCCAGAATGACTTCACTTGAAAGATATATATCCATTTTATATGGATATACATATGCTGCCTTCTAGAAACTGCTTATTTCAACATGACAACAGCAACCCACATTCTACACATGTTGCAACAGCATGGCTGCATAATCAGACAGTGCAGGTGGCAGGCTGGTCTGCCTGTAGTCCAGTGAAAAAGCAGATCTCCCAGTGAAAAAGTGTTTCACATTATGAAGCCCAAAAAATGGAAAATGGCAAAAAAAATGATTAAGTGTTACAGGCCTCAAATTTTGAATAAGCATATATTCACAAAAAAGTAGCTCATATTGGTCTCATCCTGTTATTAGGAGATTGTGATCCTGCTAGTGCTCCAAGTTGGTCCATTAGTTGCAATGTTTTTGCTGAGACTAATAAAGCCACAGGTTGTCAATATTGGCTGATGTCATGGGGGCTCTACAACACAGCTGCAGTTTTGCAGTCATTTTACTCACCACCTCGCAAAAGCGATCTGTATGTTTCAGCATCAACTGTAAGCTGGCAACCATTAGAAAAAGTGTCATTTTCACATTTGTGTCACCCTGTAGGCCTTCGGTATAACAGTGATGGCCACAACACCTTAATGTTAAAATCCTTTATCTGTTTGCACTGTTTTTGAATTCTTTGAAGACTATGGCTAAGAATAGGCCAACTCCAACCAATAGTTAGGAAATTATTTAAAGGAATCAAAAGGCCTCTGAACATAAAAAGGTTGACTTTGGATGTAGCAGATTTACATTTTTTGAACAGTTCATTAAAAGAAATTTCAAACGAGGATGATAATTTATATCTCCTTATGCAGTGATTCCAGAGTGTGTGATGGGAGTTGATCCCCAGTGATTTTACACGGTAAGAATAAGAGAGAATGACTGAAACATATTTGTGTACTACTCGGAACAGGATTTGCCCTGCTGTGATCTGACTAGCTGTGATGTGGCTTCTGCCAGCTCATGTTTCTCTAAGCTGTTAGCGGTTAGTGGTTAGCTCATTTGAGAGCAGGCCAAGCTGTTTTGTTCACATTTAGTAGCCCTGTGGAACCCCCTGGCCCTAAGCTAACTCATTCTCTCTCTCTCTCTCTCTCTCTTTCTCTCTGTCTGTTGGGGGTGCCTTATTGATTTTTAATCTTAACCCAACACCAGGGCTACAGCTTGTTGGGAACATTCTGCACTGTAAAAAATGTTGTTTTGTTTTTTTTTTCTACACTGGTTTAGCCTTTTGGGTCATTTTGTTGGGTTATTTGCACAGTGCTTGGGAGTTTTGTGTATCCTTGCTGCTGGGTTAGTGGCCAATCTCAGTGTTAGTGGAGACAATAGAAGTTGTGCAATTCTGTAGTTGGCATCATGCCCATATTACAAACTCTGAATTAAAGCTGATTTCTCTATGGCAAAAATGAAAACTGAAAAGTGGCACTCTTTCTTGAAAAGTGGCACTTTTTGGTAAATAAAAAAACAGACACGTATTGACATATGTACAGTTTTTCTTCTGAATGTCACTGGTTCATCTGAATTCTGACATTGGTAATGAGTCAAAATATGAACTTTTCTACAACCCCATTTCCAAAAAAAAGTTGGGACGTTGATAGGGTCTCCTTTATCGTATTTTTCATTTCATAATGCACCAAATGTTAGCAGAGGGTGACAGGTCTGGACTGCAGGCAGGCCATCTTAGCACAAGGACTAACACGGAGCAATGCTGTTGTAATACATGCAGAATGTGGTTAGGCATAGTCTTGCTGAAATAAGCAAGGCCTTCCCTGAAAAAGACATCATCTGGATGGCAGCATATCGCTGTTGTCGGAAGAAAACCTCGTATCTCCAAAATGGTAACTTTACAGGAGAAGGAAAAAACATACTTTACTTTACTTGTAAGTCAATGGAACCAGACTTTTTTCCAAGCAATATTGGGCCGTTTCTTTTGGTCCATTCTTCATGAAATTTAAACACAATGTAAAGGCCAACAGGCATTTCAAGCTATGTCAAAAACTGAAAAAATGAGATACGAGGTTTTCTTCCGACAACAGCGATATGTTGCCAAAACATGTATATATCGTTCAGCATTAATGTTACCTTCACAAATGTGCATGTCACCCATACCATGTGCACAAATGCACTCCTATACCATCATGAATACTGGCTTTTGAACTGTGCACTGATAACAAGCTGAGTGGTCTTTAGCCCAGAGATGTTTTAACTTGCATTTGTGGATGCTGTTTTCACAGACTGTGGTTTTCAGAAAAGTGGTGCCGTTTACATTGTCTGAACAAGGTTGTCACAACGTTGTCACAACCTCATTATTCAGTAAGGTTGTCAGATGGTATTTTAACTACCTTTTGGCAACTTAGCAACATTCCAGGGAGTTTCTTCTTTATGTTTTAGAGTTTTAACTTGCATTTGTGGATGCAGTGACTAAGTGTTTTCATAGACAGTGGTTTTCAGAAGTGTTGCCTGCGAGCCCAAAGATCATGGCTAGCAAATTCTGGTTTTTGGCCTTGTCCCTTGCATACAGAGATTTCTCCAGATTCTGTGAATCTTTTAATGGTACTATGTACCGTACATGATAAAAAGCAAAAGTTTTTCGCTATTTTATTTTGAGAAACGTTATTCTTGTATTGTTGCACTATTTGGTTGTGCAGTCTTTCACAGAGTGGTGAACCCCTCCACATCTTTACTTCTGAAAGACTCAGCCTCTCTGGGATGCTTTTTTGTACCCAATCATGTTACTAACCTGTTGTCAATCTACCACCAGGTGTTTTTTTTTAGCCTTACACAACTTTATCAGCCTTCTGTTGTCCCCGTCCCAACTTTTTTGGAATGTGTTGTTGGCATCAAATTCAAAATGGGCATATATTTTTCAAAAATCAATAAAATTTTACAGTTTCAACATTTGATATGTTGTCTTTTTTGGAAAAAGGGTTGTACAAGTGAACCTACAGTACTGAACGCTGAAGTGATGTCATAAGACGGGCAACCTCACCAAAATACCTCAAACAAAACAGCAAGCAAGTTGTTTTGGCAGTAGTTGAGTACATTTGGAGTATCTGATTACAAAAGTTGCACAGTAGACTTACTTCAATGCAACATCTTTTTTATTGTGCAGCGGTGGTAGCATGCTACTGCACGGATATAGTAATGTTCATATATCGGCTCCTTAATGACCACATAATTCAGATGATCCAGTAACATTCAGAGGAAAAACCTTGACGTGGTTCAAATCTTATATGGAAGTACACTGTTATCAGGTAACATGATGAGGGTCGATATCTGCCCCATTCAGGCTCTCCACTGGTATCCCTTAAAGCTTGGTGCTGTGTCCTCCAACTCTTTTCACTTTGCACTCGTTCTCTTGGTGTTGATGTAATATCCTCTCATGGCTTGCTTCCGACCTTCTGACACTCAAGTTTCCAGTTGCATCTAGGTATGGCTGGCTGGCATCTCTTCATGGATGGCAGTTCACCACCTGAAGCTCACTTCTGGCAAGACTGAGCTGCTACTCATCCAATGAACTACAGGTCCTCATTATGATCTTGCTATTTCATTCACGCACACAATGGTAATTCAATCTGAAGATGCAGGAAGACTTGGTGTGACTCTGAATGACCAGTTATCATTCTCAGTTCTGACTGAGTCATGAAAGTTTCTTCTCTCTGACATCTGGAGGATTTCTGCATTTCTCTTTAGGAAGGCCAATCAGGTGCTCATTCACTCTCTTGTCATCCCGAGGCTTGATTACTGCAACTTGGTTCTGGCTGGTCTTCCTGTGCAGGCCGTCAGGCCCTTGCAGCCGATCCAGAATGCAGAAGCATGGCTAGTCTTCCAAAATTCAATTTTTCACTCATGTCACTCCACTGGTGTATTCCCTTCACTGGCTTCCTGTAGCTACTTGTATCAGATTTAAAACCCTGATGCTTGCCTACAAAGACAAAAAATAGACCACCCCCTCCCTACCTGATGGCAATAGTCAAAACTTGATCAGTACCTTGAGCACTTCGAGCTTTAAGTACAAGCATCAGGACTCTTCTCTGTCCCAACCTATTTGAAGCAGCTAGAATATATTCTCTGAGTGGTCAACAAAGCATCTGCTAAATGCTGTAAATGTAAATGAAAAATATATATTTATTACATTAAGGTTTATATATCATTACATCAAACTTTGTTTTAATGTTCAGCCCCAACTCAATATCTGATAGCTGCTAAAGCTTTTATAAACCTCAAATTCAGATAAATGGCAGTTTTAACCATCAGTCTTTTCATTTTTAAGTTGGAATGAACATGCTGGAGTACCTCCAAAAGGCTGAGATTCCAATGCTATTCCCCTACATTCTGTTAAAATGAAGTAATCTTCCTGTTTTTGGTCTAAAATGTACAAATGTATGTGGACACCCCTGTTAATTACGGAAGTGTTTCAACCACACCCATTGCTAACAGGTGTACAAATCTAGCACATGATCATGCAATCTCCAAACACTGGCAGTAGAATGGGTCATACTGGAGAGCCTGATGACTTTAAATGTGCCTCTGTAATAGGATGTCACCTTTGCCACAAGTCAGTTTGTGAAATTTCCATTCTGCTAGATCTGCCTTGGTCAAATGTGAGTGCTATTATTATTGTAAAAAGAACATATCTTTGTACAACACCAGCTCAGCCACAAAGCGGTATACCATGCAAACTCACAAAGTATGCTGAATTGCATATTGGGTAAAAAAAATCACCTAAAAAAAATCACCTAATGTCTCTTGTATCACTCGCTACAGAGTTCCAAACTGCCTCTGAAAGCAAAATCAGCACAAAACTGTACATCAGGAGCTTCATGAAATGGATTTCCATGGGCAGCTGTACCCAAAAGAAAAAAATGGACGTTTTTATATATTTGAAATACATGTCAAATGCATTGCAATCCATGCCAAAAAACATTCCAAACACTAAAAAGTATTTCAGAATATATTGCCATATTAACCAAATACATTTTAAAATGTTAATATATGTATTTTAAAATGTAGCGGAAAATATTACACGTAGAAGTGTACCATAGAAACTATTAATGTATGCAAATGTATTTATCAGATACATTTGGAAATGTATGAAAAGAGCTAAAATACTTCTCTAATGCATTTTACTGTTTGGAATACCTTTTGGAATGAATTTGTATTTCATTATCTTAATTTTAAATATTAGCAAATGAAGTTTTACCATGGCAAAAGGAAATGTTGAAAGTACTGATACACTATAAAAATGCAGTTATGATTTGATATCTTCTTTATGATTTAATATCCTGTTTAGTTGAAATACATTTTGTGTGAGTGCTGTCTTACTGCATACGTACATGGTTAATGCAAAGTACGATGCAATACACACAAGTCAGTACCATTTAGTAACATGTGTAACACAAGTTAAAACTACATACAAATGAAAAAATATAATAACAAATACAAATAAATGCATTTAAAAATATATTCAACAAATACATTTTTAGCCAATTTCATATATTGCAAAAACACATTTAATAAATACATTTGGAATATATTTTTTTCCATACGGGAACGCAGATTACATTGTAAAATGCAAGTGTCAACTGGACTGGAGTAAAGCATGCCGTCACTACACTCTGGAGGATTGGAAATGTGTTGTCTGGAATGATGAATCACACTTCATTTTCTGGCAGTCTGATAGATACATCTGGGTTTGGCGGATGCCAGGACAATGGTACCTACCAGAATGCAAAGTGCCAAGAGTAAAGTTAGGTGGAGGAGGAATAAGTGTCTAGGACATTTTTTCAGGGTTTGGGCTCAGCCACTTAGTTCCAGTGAAGTGTAATGTTAATGCTACAGCATACAAAGACATTTTAAACAATTATATGCTTCTAACTTTGTGCCAATTTTCTGTTTAAGCATCATCATGCCCCTGTGCAAAAAGTGAGACATGGTCTGACAAGTTTGGTGTGGAGGAACTCCAACAGCATAAATACCCATGGTTTTGGAATGTGATGTTCAACAAGCTCATATGGGTGTGATGGTCAGGTCCCTCTGTCCATTCTGTCCACTGTATTTAAGATATGATTATTATTGCATAGATGTTTGCTTTGCATTACGACACTTTGAATATATTTAGAGGTGGGCATACCTGCATTATTTGTGTAAGCCACATGCATTTAAATAATACTGAATGGTTAACCCAGCCTATATTTTAAATAACCAACTCTTCGTGCTGGGTTACATTAACATTAATACTGTCCAGTAGCGACTCAGCTGTGTGGTTGGATTGTTTTCCTCTTAGCACTTTTTAGAGTATACATCACAAAACAGTCTCTTTCAATACATTCTCTTATCAAATAACAGCTTACATAAACAAGTAAAATAAGATTTGCCAAAATATCAGAATTTCTCTTTGATTAAACTACGCCAAATAATTATTTAAAAAATAATTAAATGTATGAGGCACAAATGTTACATTTTACTATACCATGCAGTCAAAATACACTGTCACTTGCTTCTTTTCCTTGGTGGATTTGAACATGTAGCTCTGAATGTTTATGGATATGTAAATCTATGACTATGACAAATTTCATGACAAGAAACACTTTGCGGGATGAACGGCCCGTTTATAAGAAATGAGAAGTGGGTCCTTTACATAAAATTGATCGATGTTTGTGAGTGCTATTAATGTTTTATCATTACTAATGAAAATAATGCTCTGTAAAAATGCTAATTTAGCATTTACTGGTGATCAAAAAGCCAAAAGCACAAGCTGACATGACAGAAATTATAGTTCTGCAGTTCTATAATATATTAGTAGACCTACATATTGTAGAGATTATTTTAGAAAATTCAGTCACTGAAAATACTGTTATCAAACAAACTTATCATAATGCCCAGTGTGCAATTCAAAAACTCCAGCAGCACTGCTGTGTCTGATCCACTCGTTCCCACATGACACACACTAACATACCACCACCACGTCAGTGGTGTACACTCACCGAGCACTTTATTAGGAACAACTGTACACCTATTTTTTTCATGCAATTATGTAATCAGCCATTTGTCTGGCAGTTAAAAACTTGATAAAACATAGCCTGGTCTGTCCTCAATTTCTGCTGAGGCACTTCTCATTTTTATATGTGCGGTAATAAGCTGTACTTTTCTGTCCACCATCCTCAATCACGCCTGCAGATGGAGCATCTGAATCAGGAGCGCACACACACACTCTTAATAAAAGGTGCCTAAATTGTTGTTTGTGAGTTCAGACCTTCAACATGTGGTGGTAGTATGAGGAAGAATTGATTGAGGGAGGGGGGGAGAACTCTGAGAACTTGGGCTAGAGTTCTGGCCAGCTACTGCCTGTAGCTAGAAGGCCAGATCCCCCCTCATAGCTGTAGTAGGCCTGATGCAGGACTGAGGAATGGGGAGGAGATGGGGTGAAGGTGGGGATTGCGAACATGTCATCACGGGAACAGAAGGTGAGGATGTGAATTTATAGGGCGTTAGATTGAAAGAAGGAGGAGTTTCAGCCATGCTCCACCCCTCAAACTTCAGTTACAACATAACTACATTTTGTGAGTTCAGACCATGCCATCAACATGTGGTGGTAGTATGAGGACGAATTGATTGAGGGAGGGGGGAGAACTCTGAGAATTTGGGCTGGAGTTCTGGGCAGCTTCTGCCTGTAGCTAGAAGGCCAGATCCCCAAAAGGCTCCAGGATGAACTCAAAAGCTGTTGATGTCTAGCTTGGGTAGAAAACTTGGTAAGACTGTATGCCAGCGGAATATGAAGGAGCTGGATTCAGAATGAGATTGGTCAGACAGTCTAGCATTTGGGTATCTGAGGCATGGTATGGTTAGGTAGAGAAGTTTAGCCAAGGCAGAAAAGAGGTCCGGGTCTGAACCCCTGATGAGTGAGCTAAGGGCGACAGTGGCAAGGAAAAACTCGCAGTGAGGAAGAAACCTTGAGAGGAACCAAGGCTCAACAGGGGAACCCATCCTCCTCTGGTCGACACCGGATTGAGAAGATTGTGTTAAATATGGCAGGCAAATGGGTTGGAATGGGAATAAAGCAGATTACATCCTGAAGGAAATTAACATGAAGCAGGAATGGCTGTTAGAGGTAGCTGGTCCATACGAGGGTTGATGGGCTTGATGAATGAGGCAAATGGATGATTCTCCGGCCACTGTGGGAGGTTGTTTGGCATGGAAGATCTTGTTGGCAACAGCACGGTTGTTTAATTATAACATTGGATGAGAATCACTTGATTGCTTGTTTGGAGTTTAAGCCCCCAAAAACCGACAATGGTGAAAGGACATGGCTCCCAGGACTGAGAGCTGAACGAGCTGAGAGTAAAGGCAACAGCACGAGAGGAGTCAAATCAGAGGTGGCCGAAGAACGGTCAAAGAGACTAGGAGAGCAGCAGGATACAGGCAGCATTTTCGAACAAACCAATAATAGTCCAGTCAGACAGAAAAATAAAGAAATGGAACGGAGGCAATATAAGGCTCATCCAAGACGGAGCTGATCTGAGGTGAAGCCGAGGTAAGACAGCGATGAGCCATGGGGCTGACTGTGTTGGAAGCGAACCTAGTTGGAGTTGATCTGAGATGGAGTTGAGTGAAGCCTCAGACAAGATGCAGGACTGAGCTGCATAGGAGCTGATTTGAGATGGAGCCAAGTGGAATCCAAAACAAGTTGCAAAGCTGACTATATGGGAACTAATCCAAGATGGAGCAAAGTCGAGATAGAAATAAGCTGCAGAGCAGAGTTGTGCTGGAGCCGATCCGAGATGGAGTGAGGAGTTGCAGAGTCAAGACACACTGGAGCTGAACAAGCAGTTGAACTTGAGTTGAAGCCAGGATGAGATGGAGCCATGAAGAGTCAGAAAGGAGTTGCCGAGCTGGGTAGTAGCCGATCCGAGATAGAGCCATGTAGAGTCAGAAAGCAGTTGCAGAGCTGGGATGCTGGAGCTGAACCGAGACAGAGCCGATCCCAGATGGAGCCGAGGGGAGAGACTAGTCGCAAAGCTGAGACACATCAGAGCTGAACCAGGAAGGAGTTGAACTTGAGATGAGAAGGGAGTTACAGAGCCGGGTTGCGGGAGCCAATCCAAGATGGAGTGGGCTGAGATGGAGCCGTGTAGAGTCAGAAAGGAGTTGCAAAGCTGGGTTGCAGGTGCTGATCTGAGATGGAGCTGGGTGGAGATGGAGCCATGTGGACTCAGAAGGGAGTTGCAGGAGCTGATCCAGGATGGATCGGACTGAGATGTAGCCGAGATTGGATGGAGGCTTGAGATAGGGGCATGAAAGGGGTGGGGGGGGGGTGAATGGGTGAAAGTCTGTGTGTGTGTGAGAGAGAGAGGCTGGGATGATGAGGGAAGGGGAGGGACGATAAAGGAAGGAGGAGGGATGATAAAGGCAAAGGATGAAAACGGCAAGGGACGAAAACGGGTGGAAGTGAGATGGATAAAAATCCTATAGAAAGGGGGAGGTGCTTGGATCAGTAGTTTGAGCATGTAACATTAAAAAACGTAACACTACATGGAATAGAAGGTAAGGAAATTAAGTGGCTCTATCCACATTACATTACGGGGCAGTGAGGACAACGCGATAGGATTGCATGAGTGAGTCCCAATTGAGAACATACACAGCAGAATAAAACTGTGCAGGAAGCAGGAAAACAGACATACAAACAGTGAAAAAGTTATCTTAACAAAATAAAGCATTGCGTCCAGCTGAGTAGATGCAAGGCGTGATAAGGGACAGGAAGTTTGGCCTCACGCTAGAGAGAAAAGAGGGGAATACAAGGGAGGTGGAAAGACAAGGGCAAGACAGAGGAGAACTGGTGGCTAGTGGAACGGGTTGGAATGGCGTGAAGGGGTGACGTCATGTAGAATATGCGAAGGGTGCAGTTTGAATGAAGCTCGTGGAGGCCGAGGGCAGGAGCGGAGGAACGCGGGCCGTCGAGGCTTCAAGCGCCGCATTTGCGTTGGAAGCGCCGGAGCCGGGCCTGGAGACCGCGCGAGGCGGGGAAACGAGATCCGAGATCGGAGGCTCGCCAGCCGGAGCAGCGGGTACGATGAAAATAGGTTCTTTGGGATGCGGACTGGTCTGTATCTGCGTAAGGAGCAGGCTGACGGCCGAAGGAAACTCACAAGAGAGAATAGAGGTCTGTGCCAGAGTGGCTTGCAGCTGCACCAGCGTCACACAACTGATTGCGAACACGTCATCACGGGAACGGAAGGTGAGGATGTGAACTTATAGGGCGTTAGATTGAAAGAAGGAGGAGTTTCAGCCATGCTCCTCCCCTCAAACTTCAGTTACAACATAACTACATTTCTTGGCTTGAACATACAGTTCTACACCTCAATGATTCCATAAAATACCAGAAAAAGATTATATTGCTTGTAAAATGTATATTGTTTTGGTGTTATAAACAGCATTTTAAAAGGTTCTTTACAGAACACAATAATTGACACATTCAAGAGTATAATAACTGACCATCATAACCTTACAGAGGCAACTGTAGCTTAATTTGAATAGCACACACACACAGAACCATCATCTAATCTACAAAGAACTATTTAAGCATTCAAATGGTTCCTTAAGATGTTATTGTTCTATATTTAACCATTGCCTTATCAAAGAATCCTTAAAAAACCTCCTGTTTAAGAGAGCAGGAAAGAAATCTTAAAATGGTATAAAAACTCTATCCCTATAACTCCATAACTCTATGTCTTTATATCCCTATTAAGGATAAAAAATATAGTGGTATGAGAACAAAATGGCTATGGTTGTAGAGGATTGGAATATGTTTCTCTCACTGGATGTCAGTTATGAAAGCCAAAAACTGTATTCATCATGTAATTTTCATGGTCAGTTCAAAAGCAGGGTTGAAAATAATGTTATTCAATTATTGCATCCAGAGGATCGGGTCTAGCTATCTTTCAGACTGACACACCCCCATTTATAAAAAATGCTAGGTGCGCAGCTTATCTGCTATATTAATAACCGCACTGCCCACCATCTTGAACATTCCTGAGCCTTACAGAATTTTTACTTTTTCTTATATCACTGAATTTTGTATCTGTTCTGTTTCTGATTTTTTTCAGATTGTATTTTGGATTTTGTCTTTCAGAAAGCATTACCTGTCTTTCTATTAAACTGCCTGCACCCATGTCTATGTTATTGGACTCCCTGAATCACAATTTGTTAGTAATGATGTTATTGCACCGTTGTAAAACCTTATGTTGCCTTGAGGATCCTATTTTGTACTCAAAGAAATTAGTAATACTATTAAAAAAAACCTTCCTACATAATGAGGTTACCTGAAGAACCTTAAAAAATCTAAAAGTTCTTGCAGGAAACTCTGCTTCCATGGGTTCCATGAAGCATCATGCTTCATCTCCAGGTTAGAATTAATCTTAGGTCCTTCAGAGAACCCCAAATTTCAAAAGGTTTCTGCCAGTGTGGCTAGCTGGGGAACCCTAAAGTGAGCCTCACGTATCCAATATTATGAAATACAATAATGGAGCTGAAAGCTATGCATGAATGGACATGCCTACACATGCATATGCAGGTGTTGTGTGTGTGTGTTTGAATTGTAAGTAGTGGGAAAAGGCACAGTCTGTCAGTAACATGCTCTCACAGCTTATTTCCATAATTATGTTAATGAAATTATAAAAAAAATAGAAAACATCCTGTTTGAGCTGTATTAAATAAAAAATTATATTTTACCTAATGAGCCTTTATTGTTTATATATATATATATAATCTTCAGCTGATGTGTATAGGGTTCAAAAAGCACCACAGAACACAGGAAGGCCAGTCCAGTATCCATACTCTTCATTATATAGCCATGTGTTGTAACACATGCAGAATGTTTCTTTAAGTAAGATAATGGGTAAATGGTGGCCATGAAGGGATGCGCATGGTCAGCACCAATGCTCAAATAGGCTGTGGCATTTGACCATTAATGAATGATTGGTGTTAATGGGCCCACAGTGTGCCAAGAAAACATTCCCCACACCATTACACCACCTCCAACAACCTGGACTGTTGACATAAGGCAGTTTGGGTCCATGGATTCATCCTGTTGGCGCCAAATTCTGACCCTACAATCTGTGTGCCTCAAAAGAAATCAAGATTTATCAGACCAGTCTACATTTATCCAATCTTCAACTGTCCAGTTTTGATGAACCTGTTCCCAGTGCAGCCTCAGCTCGCTATTCTTGGCTGACAGAAGTGGAACTGATGTGGTCTATTGCTGTTGTAGTCCATCCGCCTAAAAGTTCAACGTGTAATGCATTCTGAGATTTTTTTTCTGCTCACCACAACTGTACAGAGTGGTTATGTGAGTTATCAGACCGTTTTCAACAGCTTAAACCAATCTGACTATTCTATGTTCACCTCTGTCATCACCAAGGCAATTCTGTCCATGAACTGCTGCTCATGGTATATTTTTTCTTTGCTGCACCATTTTGAGTAAACTCTAGAGACTGTTGTATGTGAAAATCCCAGGAGATCAACAGTTTGAGAAATACTCAAATGTGTGAACATTACCTAAAGCTGCTATCCTATATCTGCATGATTTTTTTGCACTGCACTGCGGCCACACAACTGGCTGATTAGATAATTACATAAATGAGTAGGTATGCAGGTGTTCCTAATAAAGTCGTTGGTGAGTGTATTTTATTTTATTTTTTTTTGCATTTAATTATATTATACATGGTGTTTTTACCGCTAAGGTAGACAATTTAAATTAAAATGCCGTTTGCACAGTTGCCTATATTTAACTTACAAAAGTTTGGGCACCCCTGGTCAAATTACACGTTTTGTAACTAAAGAGGACATAAGTTAACACATCCTCTACAGGGAGCACAATGTTGAAAGGTTTAGTGCACAATTACTATTTATTTGCTAAATTTAGGGTACTGGCTGGAAATTCAGCAAAGAAATTGGAATTGTACCCTAAACTTTGCAGAAATATGCCATAATTATGTACCAGATACAGGATATTTGCAATAAGAAATTCAACAGAACATGTCCTTTGACCAAGGGTACCACAGCCTTTGCATAAGACTTCATGTGTGTTTGGGTGCCTTTGAATAAAGTTAGGTTTTGATTTTGATTTTGGTTTTGGTTATGTTTAAATTCATACAGTGTTGACCTTGGGTAAGGGTTTGTTTCTAGGTTTTATTATAATTTCTCATAATATCTCTTTATGTTAATCTCATAGCACGTGTCTCTCATTTTTCACCTTATTTCTCTGTTGCACACACACACACACACACACACACACACACACACACACACACACACACACACACACACACTCTTTTACTTCCGTCACTTTTTCAGTCCCACAAAGATTCTGTTGATTCTTCTGAGCCAAATGCAAGACTAAATCAAAGCCTCCTTTCAGCTCTTTTCCCTATTCACAGTGTATCACTGTCTATTACATCAGTGTGAGTCATTCACACTTCAGCCTGCCTGGACACGTTTAAAGAGTGTGTTAAAGCCCCCATACTGCTCTTTGCTTTTGAGGGGAACTAGTAAGCCTGCAGTGCAAATGTTTAGCAGAACAAGCAGTAGAATATTTCAGTGTTCTCTCATAAGAACATGATACTTTTGAGATAAATACACCTGGCATTTTGATATGACCAAAAAATTGCTGATTATGCATTGAATCTTTGCATTAGCTGAATGTTCATATTAGCTGTGAATAACTAACAATTTAACTTAAAATACTTCCTTGGTGGATGAAATCCTATTACAGTTATTATTTTCTCATAAATACAGACCAGTGAGGTGGCTGCTGTTATAATTACAGTATAAATCCATTTTCCCCTCAAAGACAAACCAAATGTACAAAAGATGACAGATTAATTAAAGCAAGCTTTTAAAAATACATAAAAAGTACTATTTTTGTATCTCTCATTATTTTTGTCATTTATTTTATTAATAATACTGTGTTCTGGATCTTGAAACAAGACATCAGCCGTAAGGCTACATTTCTTTAAATTCCATTTAAATATTCTGCCTTTTGCGGTAGTAAAAAGGGGGTACCAATTAATACATTTGCACTTAAAATGTACATGTGACAATGACCAAGGTAAAAGGATAGAAGCCTGAATTTCACTGTGGAGCATGAAGATGTTGAGATTTATTAAGGCCTATCAATAATTGCTGAAGCAGACCCCACTTTGATGTTGGTACGTTTTTTGAATCATGCTGTTAATTGGACAGTCTTCCCGTGATATGAGGGAGCTGTTATTAGCGATAATCATGTTTAATAAGGCTCAGTGATGTAAGCTGCATTGTAGCCTTCTCCACAGTGCTGGTAATGGCCAGCTCAGTTTCATATAACAGTGATAAATGAGAAATTTGTCACTCCCTAAAACATATATTAAACCTAATGCACCCTGGAATACAGCATCTAGAGGTTTTAGTATTGAATAAGTGTTCATAAATACAATACCGGTATGATAAAACAATCCAAATTATTTTCTTTCTACAGTCAAAAGACAAAGAAGCTGAACACTGACCAGACACTTCTTTAAGTACACCTACCTTGTATTTACATTCATTGGCCATTTTTTCAAGTCCCCTTATCATACAGGTGCACTATATAGTTCTACAATTACACACTGCAGTTAACTGTTTCTCTAAGAAAAAAGTTGTAGTATTTGTATTTTATATTTGTTTGAGGCAGTAATAAAAACAGTTTGTGTTTTTTTTTTTTCGTTTTTTTGACCCCACAGTTTTTAAAATATTCATGTCTACCAAGTGGTTGAGATGGCACTTTGTGGCATATATAGTGACTCAAAATGTGCTGTACCAAATGGTTGAGCAGAACATTAAAGTGATAATTTGTAAGATCCTCTTTTACCCTGTTCTTCAATGGTCAGGACCCCTACAGGACCACAAAAATAAGTATTATTTGAGTGGTAGATCATTGTCAGCACTGCAATGACACTGATGTTGTGGTGGTGTGTTAGTGTGTGTTGCACTGGTATGAGTGGATCAGACTGTGTCCATCTATTAGACACCCCTACCTTGTTGATTCACCTTGTAAACGTAAAGTCAGAGACAATAGCTCATCTCTTGGTGCACAGTTTGTGTTAGTCAACCTCTAGTCCTCCATCAGGGGTCACAGGATGCTAGTGGCTGGATATTTTTGGTTGATGGATTATCCTCAGTCCAGCAATGACACTGAGGTGTTTAAAAACTCCAGCATAATATTCCAGCATTTTCAGCCTAATCTCCTTTTGCCACATCTGTAGCTTACAATTACAACAGGCAATAATTCTGAGACTGAAAAGAACAGAAAATGTGTTGACTATCAAAACACACTTATAATAGAAGCCAATGGGCAGAAAAGTGCAAATATGTAAAAAAAAAAAATGTACAAGAACTCAATGAGTTTTCTTTTCTAAGTACAGGGAAGTTATGGTAATGAAAACCGACTGCATGGAACAAAGTTTACGTTAGATTCATGGTTAATTCCTTTAATATTCCTTTTGAGGACATGTTGAGAGAATTGTCTAGTCTTTGCTTATTTCTCACGTTCTTTATTATGTAAAAGTGGGACAATAAAAAGGTGGGACAGCAAAAATACTGATGTTTTTGAACTTTGGTGTTAGTGAAGACTTTTGAGTGTACCTTGGACAGCAAACAACCTTTCAGCAAATCTAGCTTTCCCTCTATGGTCACTTTTGGGAAAATGGAACTCACTAAAATTTTGATGCTAGTTCATTTATGTTCAGGCAGGTCCAAAGCACAGCTGAGTAGCCTTCTCATGATTATTCAAACAAAATTTGCAAATGTGTGTGTCCTGCTTCCTTCAGTTACTGTTGCTTTATCGATCATTTTTCAGCTCAGGCTACCTGGTGTTAAACAGACTAAAAAGCTCAGTAACACAAAAGATTACTTTAGAAGCGCACAGAGGAGTACATTTGAAACATTTTTCATGCAAAACTTGACAGGACGTTCACTGAAAACATCTGTTTGAGGATTCACTGTAAACACTGGGCAATTTAAAACAGAAAAGAGAAAGATTCTGGCAGCGATGTTTAGATTAATCAAATCAAGGAAATCAGGGGTAAGAAAGCCACCCCTTTAGATGAGCTAATGCTAAAGCTAACACTGGAGTTAGCCAGAGCAACATTAGATGCTGAGGAGGTAGTCTGGGCTAAGAAGGGCTTGTCTTTCGCATATCTTCCAGCAAGCTTTAATGAAACAATAGAAGTTATGACATACATACAAGGGCATTACTATTCACACAATGTTTTTAATTCTGTAATGTTATCTATTATTTATCTTTAGATATCATCTTAAGTCTGTCTGTTAATAGTTTTGACACTGAATTGTAAGTTTCCTCTTCCACAAAGTTTAATCCAAAACTTTTTCAGCTTCAGGAATTAAACAAAACAGCTCCAGCCTCTAGATCAGGCATGCCCAATCTTATCCGCAAAGGGCCAGTGTGGCTGCAGGTTTTCATCCCAAAAGAGCAGAAGCACACATACGTGTTCAAGGACTGAGAATGACTAATTAAATGAGTGAAATCAGGTGTGCTCTTCTCGTTTGGAATGAAAACCTGCATCCACACTGGCCCTTTGCGGATAAGATTGGACACCCCTGCTCTAGAGTATCAAGTATAAAGAGATAAAGTGTATCTCAATTCAATTTCCTTGGCAAAACCTTGTCACATCTCTAAGCATAATTACTCTGACTATTTTACTGCCACCAGCATTCTTACTGGAGGTTTGTTCTGAGCAGTTTTGCTGGAGGTTTTCCTTCACTTGACAGTGGACGGAATGCCAATTCCTGTTCTTGCAATCCCAGTCTGAATGGCACAGGAGGCATAGGTTTAACCTCTTGAATTCTAAGGGCCTGTATAAAGCCCACACTTCAGTTCCTCACTCTCAGAACCTTTCCAAGGTTACTTATGTAACATACACATTAGTTACATAGTTTACATAATTACATAATTTTCTCCGCAAAAAACATTATGATAACCATTGTATTGTCTTGGTTTAATGTCGCTTCAATGTATTATGGTTGTTTCCTTCATAACACCTTAAATAGTCCAGCAGTATTTATGCCTGAAGCGCCAGAATGTAACTGCTGCACCATTTAAGGTGGAATGGGAAAATTTGAACAAGAAGCTGGCGAATAGCTGACTTCAGCTTCATATCACCAAAGAATTAGAGGTGGACGATAATAAATAATTGCCTTATACCCCCTCTTTGAAAGCATATGATGCACTAAATGTAACGCTAAAACCCAGCAGCGAGGTTGCTGAACTTTTCCCTTCTCTGCTATCACTGAAGATGGGCCAGGTCACCTGCAGAGTACTGCTAGTAGCTTGTTAATGAAGCAGTGCTTTTTTTTTTTATTTGAGTGTTAGGTTGTCCCATTTCGTAGGGGAAGATTTCAACCACTACCCCTTGTAACTCAGTTCCAATGGTTTAGGGTGACACTCGAAAACAAGGGGTAGGGGTACAAAGAAGAAATGGGATTGGGCCTATGTCTGAGCTTTGCCAGTTTGACCTAGGTTTGAGCAGCAGCTCTTCATTTTTGAATAAGCTCCTTTGGGTTTTGTGTTTCAGTGGTTGATTTTGATCCTCTTCATTCATCCCTTTGCAACAGTTCTCTGACTCAGATTCAGACCAGTTCTCACCAGATTAGAGAGATAACCTCTATCATCCATGCTATTTGTCTGCCTGCACTAGATCCACTTTTTTATCCCTATATATGGACATTTTGCAAACATTTCATTTCATTACTGAAAACTATTTACTAGTACACAACTTTTGCTTTGATTCTTTCATGGCAATCAGTGACTTGACCAGACAGAAGATGAATTGGTATGAAATGACCCTGGAGCTAAAATGTGAAAATACACCATCACTATGTAATGACACATGCTGCCAGTTGAGCATATTCAGATGAACGAACCTGAAACAAATTCAAGAATAACTGAAGTTCTGCACACAATCACTGCATCAAACAAACCAGATCAGTCATCTTCTATTTTTGATTTCTACCATTGGAATCTCTTTACCACAGTCCAACATGAAGACTCTGAGAGCCGTATTAAAGCGAAAAATAAACAAATAAAATTCAATGGCTGCAAGAAAATAATTGATTAATAATTAGTTAATTAATAATTCTCTCTCTTATATTATCTATCTTTTAGTTTCTCTCTTTCCCATTATCTCTCTTTCACTCTTTGTCTCTCGCTCTCTGATTCTTTTTCGCTCATCTCTCTCATCCGTCCTCTTATACACTCTTATTCTCGCTCTCTTTTTCTCATTGTCACACTTTCTCTCTCCATTTTCTCTCTCTTTAATTATTTCTCTCAATCAATCTCTCTCTCTCTATCTCTCTCTCTCTCTCTCTCTCTCTCTCTCTCTCTCTCTTTCTCTCTCTCTCTCTCAAGTCTCATCGCCCTTTCCTCTTTGTGCGCGCACTCACATTCACCTTGGCTCGACGTCAGTAGCGGTGCAGCAGTGCAGCAGTAACTGGCTCCACGTTTGTACTCAGCTCGCGGTTCTCTCAGCATCTTCTGTCACCGACGGTTCGTCCTCTCGCGCCCCCTCCTCCTGTTTTGCAGCACGCGTTCCCGGATCTCCTCCGTCAGCGATGGAGGGCTCGTGCAGCCCCTGAGCGGGAGAAGGACTCCTTGGCGCAGTAAAAACGCTGAAGACACGAACAGAAGCGAGGAGAGGACGAGTGCTGATGTTTTCGGTGTGGAAAAGAAGTTGACCATGCCGTGGATGCTTTCTCTTCATCCCTGACGAGCGCTAGTGGAGAAATCGCCGTCACACACGCTCGTTTCAGGGAAGCGAGCAAGATGAGCAGCAGTCCTCCCTGGTTAACGGCACCGATGCCGGGCATCTTGCCGTGGCTGCTGTTGCTGCCTTTCACGCTTCTCCTAGGCTGTTCTCTCGGGATGCCTCACGTTCTAAGATTCGGTAGGAAATACAAGTTCTTCTTGCTTTTGCAATGGAAGCATTTGCGTTTGGGTGTCTTCGGTGTACGTCCTTTAGTAAGTTTTCGATCAAGAACCTAAAGGCTGAAAAGAACCTTGAAGAACCTAAAGAACATGACATGGCTTTTCAGAGAACGCATTCAAATACACATACAAATAGGTGGCAGCATCTAACTAAGCAACATCGCGAAAAATGTAGGTTCCTTACTTTGGCCGTGTGCGAATGTATATGTGTGTGTCGGGGGTTGGGGGCAAGATTGGATTATATGGTTGCCTCAAGGGGTCATTAACAGTTTATTGTATTTAAAAGATGTTTTATTGCCGCGAGGAAAGCTATTGTGGTTCGTATTAGAATATAAAACCCATGAGATCAGCAGGAGGCCCTACATGATCGAAGATCTGTCAAAAACTAACGTTAAGATAAATTACTTCACCCCAGAGGCTTGTGACACAGATCTAACAAGCCTTGAACGATTGCAATTCTTTCTCTCTCTCTCAAGTGATCCAACCGTATGCTTATTAGCTCTGTTTCTGAGTGAGATCTACAAACTGAGAACATAGTGTATGCCTAATGTTTCCCGTCTTGATGTGGATTTTAAATAGAAGCTCCAGCCGCCAACCAAAGAAATACTGTTATGCAAACCTACAACCCACTAGCATGAGTTAATCCACTGCCCTGGTAATTAGAACGTGGCAGTTCAGTCAGTGTAAGATGGTTAGTGACCGCTGTCAACACAAAATTGGCCATATGAGGGACCTGAATGCCCTGTTTGGGAGTCAGAGCGCGTGTGCATGTTGCCACTGTGGAAGTGGGGGGATGCATTCATACAGTCGATCGCCCTTGCTTCCATGCTACACCAGTTTCTTTTCATGTGCACTCGGGAAACGACCAGACAACTCGTGTACTACAAATCAGGCGGGATGCGATGATTCACGAGAGGTATTCCCCACTGGCTATAGAGCTAAAACGTCCTTATGTCGTCTTCCGTTCGTTCTACGTTTGTTTTGTCTGCAAGCAGAGGCCGTCCGTTTCAGCACCACGGACAACGGCTCAGTTTAGGCGACGCAATAGGGAGGGCCTAGGCTCTTCAAAATAAACATTCCTAAATAGCTCCTTGGCTTAGACGTACGATTCTACTGAAAACCTTTAACTGGTATTAAACCTTTACAATATGTGGTGGTTCTTTAAACTTTAGAAAGGGTCTTCACACTCGCACATCTCATTGCGAATTTCCCCCTTGTGGGACTAACAAAGGATTATCTTATTTACTTAATTGCTTTTTTTTTAAAGGACAGTCCATGGAAAGGTCTTTCAGGGAAACAAAAGGGGTCCTTATATACCCTTAGAAAAGAATTTCTTAATGAGCTCCTTAGTAAAGACAATGCTTATATACAGAACGTGGATAACTCAATAAATGATTGAAATCCTTAATCCTTGCATGATTAAATGGCTTCTCTCTATAAAGCTGCTTAATGTGATTCTTTTAACCACCTTTAAAAGGGTTGTGGTATAGTTACAAGTCACAGAATGCTTTTTGATAAGAGTCTATGGCGTCACTCCAGACAACTCTTTTTGGCATGATTATAGTGGGAATTACACACGTGGACAAAATTGTTGGTACCCTTCCGTTAAAGAAAGAAAAACCTACAATGGTCACTAAAATAACTTGAAACTCATGAAAGTAATAATGAATAAAAATTTACTGAAAATCAACTAATGAAAATCAGACATTGCTTTTGAATTGTGCTTCAATAGAATAATTTAAAAATAACTGGCATGGACAAAAATGAAAAGATTGAAAATAATTTGACTATAGGGACATGTTAAACTAAGTTGTGTCCTGTAATTAGCATCACAGGTGTCTTCAAACTTGTAATCAGTCAGTCTGCCTATTTAAAGGGTGAAAAGTAGTTACTGTGCTGTTTGGTATCATGGTGTGTACCGCACTGAACGTGGACCACAGAAAGCTAAGGAGAGAGTTGTCTCAGGAGATTAGAAAGAAAATTATAGACAAACATGTTAAAGGTAAAGGCTATAAGACTCTCCAAGCAGCTTGATGTTCCTATTACTACAGTTGCAAATATTATTCAGAAGTTTAGGTCTATGGGACTGTAGCCAACCTCCCTGGACGTGGCCGCAAGAGGAAAACTGATGACAAATTGAAGAGACGGATAATACGAATGGTAACCAAAGAGCCCAGAACAACTTCCAAAGAGATTAGAGGTGAACTCCAAGGTCAAGGTACATCAGTGTCAGATCGCACCATCCATTGCCGTTTTAACCAAAGTGAACTTAATGGAAGACGACCGAGAAGGAAACCACTGTTAAAAGCAAATCATAAAAAAGCGAGACTGGAATTTGCCAAAATGCATATTGAGAAGCCAAAAAGCTTCTGGGAGAATGTCCTTTGGACAGATGAGACAAAACTGGAGCTTTTTGGCAAGTCACATCAGCTCTATGTCCACAGACGCAAAAATGAAGCATACAAAGAAAAGAACATTGTACCTACTGTGAAACATGGAGGAGGCTCAGTTATGTTTTGGGGCTGCTTTGCTGCATCTGGCACAGGGTGTTTTGAATCTGTCCAGGGTACAATGAAATCTCAAGACTGTCAAGGCATTCTGGAGCAAAACGTGCTGCCCAGTGTCAGAAAGCTTGGTTTCAGTCTCAGGTCATGGGTCCTCCAACAGGATAATGACCCAAAACACATAGTTAAAACATCTAAGAATGGCTAAGAGCAAAGCATTGGACTGTTCTGAAGTGGCCTTCTGTGAGCTCTGATCTAAATCCTATTGAACATCTGTGGAAGGAGCTGAAACATGCAGTCTGGAGAAGGCACCCTTCAAACTTGAGACAGCTAGAGCAGTTTGCTCATGAGGAATGGGCCAAAATACCTGTGGACAGGTGCAGAAGTCTAATTGAGAGTTACAGAAATCACTTGATTGCATTGATCGCCTCAAAAGGTTGTGCAACAAAATATTAAGATAAGGGTACCATGATTTTTGTCCAGGCCATTTCATTAGTCCATCCATCCATCATCTAAACCGCTTATCCTTCTGGGTCGCGGTGGGGTGCTGGAGCCTATCCCAGCTGTCATTGGGCGGAAGGCAGGATACACCCTGGATGGGTCGCCAGTCCATCGCAGGGCAGACAGACAGACATACACACTCACACCTAGGGGCAATTTAGCCTGACTGCATGTCTTTGGACTGTGGGAGGAAACCCACGCAGACACGGGGAGAACATACAAACTCCACACAGAAATGACCCTGGTCACCCGGCCAGGAATCGAACCCAGGCCCTTCTTGCTGTGAGGTGACAGCGCTACCCACTGCGCCACCGTGCCGCCCCCGTTTCAAAAGCAATGTACATTTTTATTCATTATTACTTTTATGAGTTTCAAGTTATTTCAGTGACCATTGTGGGTTTTTCTTTCTTTAACGGAAGGGTACCAACAGTTTTGTCCACCTGTGTATAAGTTATCTTAACCACAGTCTTAGTTGCCTCTTGTACTTTACAGTTTTGCTTTGTTCTGCTCTAAAACAAATGATTTAACTCAAGAAAGATGTCAATACATGACAATAATTTGATTGTATGACACATGGTGGTAAAACAAACTGTGCTTTGCAGTCAGACCACAGGATTATAGTTGGGGAACACTATCTATAGAGCTTCTCTCCAGGTTAACTGGAGTTGAAATGCATTGCAGTTTCACATATTTCTTGCTTTATCACAACTTACTCAACTCATCAGCTAATTAGCAAGTGTTGAAGGCACTGATTCAAACGTGTGTGCAGGGAAGATTAAAAAGGATATTTTACAAAAATTACGTAAGCACTAACTTGTGCGAAAACTAGTGCAGTTCTGAAACGAAGGTCACCTCACAATAGCGGTACAATAAAAAATTAAATAATACTACACAGAAATTCTCCATTAAAAGGAAGATATAGACCATGGCTAGCCTTAATCACTGCCTGGGAAACTGACTCGATAATATCTGGTGGCCATTTCAGCTAATCTGAATAATGGGACCAAGCTTGATTGTTTTCGTTTCGTGTCTCTATACACCCGTTCAAACTGTATGCTGCACAGCATTGCTACACAGAGAAATGTTTGTTCTTGTGTCAGCGAGCTGAGAGGAGAGCTAAGCATCACTATGTCACTGTAAAGAAACAACTGAAAGTTTTTGCTTTCACTTGCATTTATTCACTTGTACAGAAGAGACTTTTCCTTGTAGAAATTCTTCCCTGTGTGGTTTGTTCTTCAGATTATTTCCCTGTTTGCAAAGACTGTGTAACTCCCAGCCTTTCCAGAATGCCCTGATGAGGAGCTAAATGTTTTGATGTGTCTTAAAGCTAAGGATGAAGCTGTGACAGGCTGTATTTCCTGGCCGTTACATCACAGAAGGACCCTACGAATCCTGTCCTAGCTGATGTAAACTTCAATCATCCACAATCCTTCATGCACAATGTTAAACCACTTGAAAGATTGTGAAAGTTTAAAAAGTTTTTGTAAATTTAGAAATGTGGCCTACTGTGTGGCACAACCATCCAAGCATTGGCTGTATTGCCAAGAGACTGTAAGTTTGAACACTAACAATACCACAGCCATCTGTGGCCAGGAGTCCAAGAGAAATTGCTTGGCCTCTCTCTGGTTGGTTAGAATGGCCCTCCATCTCCCTCCATTACTGAATGTAATGCTAGCCACCGTGGGTGTCTGTTAGCTGACATAACAGTGTTCGAAGTTAGCAAAGTTCTTTGAGCTGTCCGGTAGTCCAAAAAGATGCGGTGGCACTTTATGCGTCTCAGAGAATGCACATGCTAGCTTTCACCCTGTTAGCTTGGTAGCACTGTGTGATGGGTATAGACTAACTAGCAGGAGGAATTGAATATGACTAATAATAAATTAAATGTGTCACATTGCTTACATCAGTAAGCCATAATCTCTCTTTATAATGCAAGAGCAAGCCTTTGAATGCTGAATTTGGATTGGAATTGCTAACAAAATCTCAACTTTGAATGCAACCTTGACTTCGAAATACAACTAGTATGACAGCAGAAGGACCATGAAACTCATAGTGGGAATATTAAGTCCCAGAACAAAATGTCAAAGCCACACAAACTACTGTGGTGTCTGGACCAGCTTAAGCACCTTATTAAGTTTCTCTGTGTAGTTAGCATGCTAACCCTTATGTGGTTTTCCCTCATTTTAGAGATGTAATGTAAATAATTACTTTCTAAACAGTTTACCTTCCCACCTGACTGCTCTGCATCATTTAAAAATCCCAAAATGGCAATTGGGAAACGTAAGCGAAAAAAGATATAATATCAACAAAGAGAGGAGCTAATTAAATATTCTATGAATCACATCATAAAATAGCTATTTATTAATAAAGTAGCACTTTAAAAAATATTCCAAATTTCTTTGGTCGTGGTTCTGCCTAATATTCTAGAATTATAGTGAGGTATAGACTCTGTACCTCAAGTGGTCTTGACTGCAACACTACTGGTTAATGTTTGGCATCAAAGAGGACTCAACTTTTTGGGTCTTGGTCTTGACTTGGTTTCACCCTCCTTTAGACTCAGTCTTACCCCAGGATAGATGGGACTGAAACATCATATCCCAAATCTACATTTGTGTTCCATAAGCACTACGCTCAATAACAATAACAACACTCCATGGCTGTGGCTATTAGCAGGTTTTGTTAAATTATTAGGAATGGGTGGACCTGAACAGGATTGCTATAAGGAAGCTCTGTATTTAGCAAATTAACTTCAGAAGAGTTATTACTGTCAGACTTGTAAAAACCAAGCACAATACACATTCATACTGGATTACTGGAAGGAAATCACATGGGACTGTAGTATTTTAAAGGAAAGCTAGGTAGAATTACTGATGTATTTCTTATCTCCTGTTAAAATGGGCTTGCTCCCAGAATCTCTGCCAAGCCACCTAAACTGTTTCTAAAGTAATAGAATAAAGTCTGGCTAGCTTAGACTCTCATTCTTCAGATTATATAGCTGCCATGCACATGCATGAGGAGTGGTGCGCCACACCTTGTTGATCTGAATTGTGGTCACATTTCAGGAAGTTGTCATACACCGTTAGAAAAGTATGAGGAGAATTACATGGAAAGAATTACAGTGCCCTGTTTTAATATTTGTTTGTATTATCAGAATCCTACAGTAAAACAATTTTAATGACATCCTTAATGGCTAATGATGTAGCTTAGTAAATATCTGAAACATCTAGCATAACAGTAGCAGTGCTGTACATTTTCCTGAATTGGCTTTCCTTAAATGATTCCCTTTCAGGCTCATGTAGTGGTGAAGCTCAACCAACACATTTGTTTTACATTTCTTGAACTTGTAAACTTTGCTTTGATTAGAACAAGAAGGAACTTGTGGAGAATTACATGGTGCTTGTAAGGTTGGTGCAGGTATTCTTTCATTATCTGAATACTGCTGGCTTTGCTCTGGCTGCTCTGTGTGCTTTCTTAGGCTTCCCAGCGGGGTGTTCCTGAGATGAGCTGTTGCTGAGTGTGAAGAGTTCCAAAATGCCTTAGTGGCAAATCAGGATAGCCAGGAGTTTTCCCGGTGGGCCAGTTAGGTTTCAACTGACTGTACTGATTCTCTATAAACATGCATTTGTAAAAGCAACTTCAGCAGCGTGCTTTAAGTGTTTTATCTTTTCTTTTTGCAAACACACATGCATAACCAACAGTGTTAAAAAACATCCTATAAAAAACAGTAAAAGGTAGCTAAAGTTTAACAAGTATAAAATATCAGAAGACTTTCTTAGGGGTTAAATGCAAACACTGTTATCCCAAAGGTTGATTAATATCTTGGAGGTTTTGTGTATTACTTCAAAGTATAACCTTGTTACGTCTGCCGTTCATCCAGTGAAAGGCGGTAACTCCGGGATCTTCCTTACTCAGAATGCTGGAAAAAATGTCTCCTAGAGATTAACTCCTTAAAATCCCAGGCTTATTACATAGTAAGGCTTATTACTGAGTAACTACAGGGACTTCAATGCAAACTGTTTGAACTATTTTTAGGTTATAGAAATGTGTAATAAAACTTTGGGCCCATCGGGGGTTTTAAGGGGTCAAATGCTAACACTGTTATCCCATGAACTGACTGATACATTACATATTTAAACTTAAAGTCATGGGCTGAAGGTTAGGGAACCAGCCTTGTGACCGGAAGGGTGCCTGTTCGATCCCCAGGGCTGACAGGACGTAACTGAGATGCCCTTGAGCAAGGCACCTAACCCCAACTGCTCCCTAGGCACTGCCCATTGCCCTGGGCATGTGTGTTCACATTCACTAGTGTGTATGTGGGTGTGTCACGGCATAGATGGGTTAAATGCGGAGGTGAATTTCACCGTTATGGGATTAATAAAGCACAACTTAATATGTGGCGATCTTCCTCACTTAGGATGCTGGAAATGACTGCCTATTTTATTTTTATTGTTTTTCCACTCTGAAGCACTTTGTCTTTTTTCTTTCTGATGTTCTTTATGCTTTTTTATGTAAAGCACATTTCATTAACTTTGTGTAAGAAATCTGCTATATAAATGAACTTGCTTTGCCTTGCCTGTAAATGTGATAAGCTGGTATACAGTAGGTCTGGCTGAAAAGTTGCCAGAAAATGGTTAAATAATAGTTTACTTCTGTATATTCAATTACAGTAACATCCTTAACTTTTCATATGCCGTTTTTGTCATGACCAATTCCCACTTACTTGCTTGAACTCCCTAGATCAGCAAACTATCAAAATTCTCCAAGTTTTTAGACTAAGGCCCCCATTGTGCATAGTAACTGCTGCCACCACCTCAGCTGTGAGTGTAAGTGCTAGTACATGCTCTCTTGGACACCCAGCCACAGTTCGTTGTGGCATCTCTGGGCACACTCTTAGGTCAGAAATACACTCAGTGCAAGTATGCAAATACAAATGAAAATGCCTGGCCAGTGCATTAAAATACGCAGTCCTTCTGTAGAAATTTAACCTGTGTTCTTATGATAGTGTGGTGGTTTAAACAGTCAGTACTTAAGGGAGGTGAAAGAGGAAACAAATCTGAGCATCTGTAGACAGGTTGACAGTAGAGGAGCGTGTATTGCGTTACTTAATCCAGTGGCATAACTCCAGTGGCAAGAGGAGGCAAGGGCACTGGGCCCTTCCAGGCTCGGACTGGAGAACATCAGGCGAACCAAATGATTTTCCAGCTGGTTCCCTGACCTGTCAGTTGCATTCAAGATGAACTAAACTAGAGCACTGTGCAGCCACATCCATTACGACTTCAACAACTCCCTCCCTCACTCTACTTCATGAATGAGTATCATAGTTAGATAGGCTACTTGATATCACATGATACAAATGTACCGTTTAAAAGTTTGAAATAATTTCTTATTGTAATTGCAAATGTCTTAGGCTTCTGAGAAAATGCTGTGTAAAGCTATTAATGTGGGCATTTTTATATTAATTAAAAGTCATTTTCGTATGGGGGCAAATATTAACTGTTTTTGCACTGGGGCCTGTAAGATCCTAGTTATGCCACTGACCTGATCTATTGGAGTGAAGAGGTGGTGATGTATTATGTATATGTTATAAGAGCAAATCAGCCAACGGTTGGGCTGCCATGATAGTTGACTGGACGAAAATCCACTGCATTTTTTGTTGTTTTAATGGCCTCCTCCAATGCAGTAATTTGGGATTTCTGTAAGGCCATGCATAGTTAGATCAATTTTTATTGTTTTATTAATTACTCGATTACTTGTTAAAGCAATCAGTAGATTACTCAACTATTAATAGAATCAAGAGTGACAGCCGTACTACAGAATGTGCATGTTAGCCTAAACATGATATGTAGCTAGGTTTTCTTTTACACACAGATGATATATAGAGTGACAACTGGCTAAGTGGGTAGAGTCTAACCTTGACTCAAATTAATTTGTCTGCTCATGATCACCTGGTGACAGACACATGGTGAAAGTTAAAAAGGTACCAGAGTAAAATATTTAAAGGATATAAAGAATTCAACATAACCAGGATTAAACCATAGTAGATGGGCATTGTAAAATGATAACCAAAAATTGAGGCTGTTTATACTGTGGCATCCTGCTACTGGCTTGCGCAACTACACACACAGACTCACAGGGAGTGCCATTGCAGTAGAAGAGACTTAAATATTTCAGTAGTTGCTGCTGTTGGTCTGAGGTGTTTTTGTGTTTTTTGTGTGTAATTTTGTTGAGCTTTGGGGAAATGGAGGGTCTATGTGTGCACCATGGACAAAGATCATGTGGCTACTGCCTGCCTGTTGTCTCAGCCATTTCAGCAGTGCTGAGCAACGGTTCTTCTCTGCTGCTGCCTGTTCAATGAAAGAGCATTCATTTTGGATTTCAGTTGTCTACACGAAAAATCAGGTTTAAAACATTCAGGATGCGTTGTAATCGGATTACAATGTGATCGCTCAAAGCACATTAGGAGGTAATGAGATGGATCTCAACCACATTCAGCACAAGTGCAAATGGAATATGCTTTCTATAGGACAAATCAGGGTTACATCACAACAGCACAGAACTTACATCTGGGTGGATAACACAGGTAGTGCTGCCCTGCTACAAGATTTTGGACTAATACTGAAACTTATTAACCAAGATATTGGAAGACAGTAAGTGTGAGTTTATATAGTTAATTTTTGTCATATAATCACAAACTTGCACCACATTGTAAAACAAGAACTGACCCAACTGAATTTACAGTTCTAGTTTCAGGTCATTTCCTTTTACACAGGATGTTGTGTAGAATAAAACAAAGTGAAAATAGCAGATCAAAATGTCATCTTAGGTTACATTCTGGTGCACTTATTGATCAAGTAATAGTGCTTGGTGAATTTGACCTCACCTGGAAGAGTAAAGAATTTGCTAAATAGGCTGTGGGCCAAGCCTTGAAAACGTTAATTTCATCAATCCCTAGCGAGAAACTGCATTCGTTTTTGTATTTACATCTGAAATGTTTTTGCTTACATGTGAAAAATGCTGGCTATAAAGATATGCACACATTTTTCTAATAGTGTAATGTTTAAACTGTAGTCGGTACAGGCAAAATGCCGGGACAACTATACAGAGAGCTCCCATCAGAGCTCATATAAGATCCTTCGAGAGGAAGCAGGCCAATCAGATTAGCTATCAGGACAGGACAAAACCAGAGCCTATACATGATAGCATGTGGAACATAGGAAAATATGGCAAAACACATTTTACTGCTAAATTATGTTTATTATCTTTCTGATTTCCAAGAATAGCAAAAGGTAAGTTATAGAGTGATTGATATAACAGATCTGAATTGATGTAAAATATACACAACATACCATACCATAACATAACATTTTTTTGGTTTTTATAACCTAATTTTTTTTGGGTTAATGGAAAATTCTTAAATTGCTTCTTACCATATTAAATGTTTTAAGGTTAAAACATTTCTTTTATTGTGAATAAAAAAACAATCATTACGTCAGAGAAATATTAAAAACAGGATGGTATATCTGTATTGTTTAGGAACAAATGAAGTAGCGGAAACAGAAAAAAGCCAGTACTCTACATTATCTGGCAAAAAAGTGACAGCTACTGCAACTGCTTAGTTTACCTGGGGTGCAATATTTGACCACATGTTCCTATCCACATCACACCTAATGTCCTGTCCTGCTTAGTGACCCACTATCAATTGGCAAAAAGGCCCCCTATGGGTCCCCTGGGCCTCATTATGGCAAGCATATCAAACAGTTAAACCTTTTTGCAAACACAATTATATCAAAAATTTCACCATTAGTCATGCATTTTTGCCATCTATGTTGATAATCTTTGGAATGTTTTATGAAGCTTAATAGATCAATACTTATGAAAAACTTCCTTGGATTTTTTATCCTCTCTTTGTAAATAAGGCCCAGACTACATTTGGCCTTTTTAGTTGGCTCAAACCACATAAGTTATTTGTTCTTTTAATTTTAAGTACACAGATTTACATCAAATAACACTTATTGCAGTTACACATGTACCTAGTGTGTCCAACCAGGTTAACTCTCTGGGTTGGTGCAGCAGTTTACTGCGCTGATGCTGATTCACTGAGAGAAAAAAGGCGATGTGAGACATCTAATTGGTCACTGACGCTGTGTACCTGATTAGCTTCATGATTTATTATAAAGTTTACAGAAAAATGCACAAAAAACTGAGTGTGCCAACAATCATTATTGCATTCCCAAAAAATTAAGTGTGTAATAGTGAGTTTTCACTCAGTTCCAAGCCAGGGATCAATCAACTCAAACACTAAAAAAGATAGCAAGACCCTGCGCAACATCTAAAATTGTCGTTAGCTTCAGCTGCAAGTTTTAGCAAATACAGAGGATTTTTAATAATATTTATAGCAGGTCAACATGAAAATGGGAAAAATACAAGTAAAATCCTTTACATTTGACATTACAACCTGTTGTGTTTGAATTTATTGTAAATTGTGCTGTAAATTGAGCTGCTTCCATGCTGACTGGATACAACTTATTCACCCAGAAGTATAGCCAACCATTATGTTTACAAACATTCTGATTAGGTCTATATCCACATACATTTATGTAAGTGGAAATATTTCAGTCACCTGTAATCTATCATTCTGTTTCATAAAATAGTGTAGTTTTTTGTTTGGTGTGGGTTTTTATAAAATAAAGAAGCAAAATAAATCAAAGAAGTCCTGAAATTTAAACTGAATATACTTCAATACTGACAATATCTCCCACCAAAAAGTAGGTTCACAACAAATGAGTTATTGTTATGCAGTGGTAATAATTTGCTAGCCCAGGGTCAGCAAGACGACTCTTTTACTGCCCTGTTGCTGCCCTAAAGCAGAACTAGATTTTTAGGTAAAAATAAACAAATCCTCCTTTGCAGCAAAATAAAGCTCGGCTGATTGTTCTAACACAGTTTTTTAATGGTCTTAAATTTTGGAGTTAATGCATAACTGCTAATTCACCCTTTAACTCTGAAGATTGCCACTTGTCGCTTTTTTTTCGTAACTAACATTTTTGCATTGTTGTAGGGCTGTCCGATACATTCCAGATATCTTCCTGTATCTGTTGTGTAAATGCCAGCAGCCTACCTATTTCTCCTAGCAGTCCATTTGGTGAGCATGGGGCCAACCCCTCAGCATTTGTCTAACCACGTGAGAAGTTACAAAACACTCTGTGCTTCTTCAGCACGTGTTCAATAATCAGCTGTGGGGCATGATCACGTTGGACCCATGCTGAGAGCAGCCAATAAAATATAATAAATTTACATATGTCCAGATGTTTAGTAGCGTTGTTTACGGTGTGGGTGTTGCTATGCCGCTAGCCATTGTTCCTCATCAGTTGTGGTAGCCACTCATAATAGCAAGACAATATAATGAGTCAAGTCGAAAACATAATAAAAATTACATTTGGTACCCTGCCATTAGAGCAGAAATTAAAGATGAAACATTTGGGACCACACCAGCCAGAGGAACATCAATAATGTGGAGACGAATGGACTTTTAATTTTACATTTAAGTTTGTCATTTTAAATTTACATTTATAAGCACTAAGCTGGTTTCCTGATATGTTTGATCTGCAACAAGAAACTGTAAAACACTAAAAAGTGAAGCTAAAGTCAGTTTTTTTGTTTGAATTTTCCCGTTCCACCTTAAATGGTGCAGAAGTTAACTACATTCTGGCGCCTAAGGCACCATTTAAGGTGCAACGGGAAAATTCAGGCAAGAAGCTGACAAATGACAAGCTGACTTTAGCCTTGTGATACAGTTTTGGTGTGAAAAGGCCATGCTGTTAACACAAATATCAGAATGGTTGGAACTCTTCTCATCAGACTGTAAGGTCAGAACTAACTGTTGTATAATACCTTATAAGGTAATCCTTTGGATTGAGTTACAAATGCATTTCAACAGGTAATCAGTAATCTGTAACGGAATACATTTTTAAAGTAACCCTCCCAAACCTGCTAGCAGGTGAGAAATAGAAACTGTGTGCAACAATTTGTAGAAAAATGCTGTGTTTGTTTATTCTCTGTATAGGTTATGTTATTTTCACATACAAGATTTAATTGTTACAAATTGCCAGGGGGTGTTCAAACTTTTGCACATGACTGTGCTGTGCACAACTTTGCACTCTCTCACTTCATCGCTTAAAAAACAACTGTTTTTTTTTCTTTACCTAGAATTGTGTGATTACTGCTAGGTATGGAGACAACTACTTACATTTCAACGTATGACAGCGTTTATCAAGATTTGAGCTGAGCGTTAACCTGTTCTATAGTTGATTTCATAGTTTTATAGTATTTTATTTTTGCATAGCAGTACATGGATGCATATAAGTAGCTTACTCTACTGGCAAATTACTGGAAAACAGGGTTGGAATTAAATCAATGGAAATATGTATTCAGCATAAAAACATTAAGTATCTATATTCAGTTTGTGTTACATGGACTGCAAAGGCCGTATTCATACAGGTGCAGTATCTTACTCTCAGGCTGAAAGAGATTAAGATATCCATTTTATGTTCTGCTTATCTATGTGATTCAAGCTGCCTGAGTAGTATCCTTACAACCAAGACCATTGATCTAATGAGTGGTTCAAACACATTTTCATGCTAGTCAAGCATCTTGTGCCAGAAGTCGTACATGATTTCTCAGCTGGTTTGGGTTTGCAGTCACTGAGCCTGTTAATATATGTGACATAGTCTAATAACAGCAAAAGAAAAAAATAGATCTTAATTAATCCAGTATGTTTATATGTTAATGTGATGGTAGGAAAACAATGGGTTTGAGTTTGTCAATAACCAGCTTTCTTTCTAAATCAATGGTGTATGCACCTTTACAGCTGTTACAACTCCTCAATAAATTCACTGAAGTTGTTTTGATGCAAAATTCAATTATTTAATAGCAAATTACAGAAAAACATGATTGGGATGTAATGCAAGTATTGGGAATATATTTTCAGAATACAAACACTAAGCATCTATATTCAGTTGCTTAGTTACAGTTACAATACAGTTACTCAGTTTTTTTTATTTTCTATACAAGATTTTGTTGTTGAGATATGGCAATTTGTTTGCTTATATCATCAGACAGGTGACAGTCCTTCTCGGGAGATTTTAAGAACAGCAATGGACTCTTGTCAATCATTGAGTTATTACTGCAAATTGCACATGGTGCTGTCCTTCTTCTAGCTTTTTTACTGCTTCCAGGGTAGCCCTTTTCCATCTGTTTTTGTTTGTGTGCATGCTTAGATGTAGGATAATTAACTATATTAGAATAATGGTACAGGAATAACCCACTTTATGGGCTAAAATAAAGATGTCTTTATGGTATTCCTTGTTATACCATATGTCTTGGAATCTCATATTGGCTTCTAATCTGGTAACTGCCAAAATCAGATAATAACTATTGTTTGACATCTTTGGTGTTGAGAACTCTTTCTTGTTTTTGTTTTTTTTTCACACCTCTCCTCACCACCTCTGCCTTAAGAACCACCATCACTTCTCAGTCTTCTGTAAATCCCTGACATAGCTGTATTTGTTCTCTGTTAGCTCAATTTTTAACCACATCCACAATTCCACCCACTGCAGATTTTTAAATTAATTGATTGATTTTATATATAAATACCAATGTCATTTAGAGCCTGAAGTTTTCTTTTTTTAAATAGAACTTTCTCTGTATAATGAGAAGAAACCCTGGCATGGGGGGGAGGGGATGGGGGGCTAAACTTGTGGAAGAATAGTTTAGACTTAAATAGTTTAAAACATAATCTGCTCTACCTGCAGCAATATGAAAGACTTAATTTAGGTGTAGTTCGTTTTCTGCTCTTATTAAAACAGTACACAGATGTAGGTTCTTTACCACTAGCATGCAGAAACATGGAACTACAGTGGAACCTCTCACTGCTAACAATAGCTTTGAGGTAACAAAGAGACGTATTAGATATTAGCATGCATCACTCACAACAGCTGGAGGGAAGGGTTGAGGGAGGGGGTGAGAGAGAGAGAGAGAGATTCATGAATTCAGTAGGTCATGCTCAAAGGCCTCTGCTTGAAGGTCCATAGTTTCTGTGAGATTTATGATTCTGAGATGTACGGATAACAGCATACTAAAATGGAATTAGCTTGAAAGCCCCACACTGCCCTGTAGAAGTGTATTAAATATCACTTTTAATCAATATTACAATAATGTGGCACAGTGGCTAAACCTCAAACAAAAATACAGGATTGTACAGATAACACATTAGGATGAAAGAAATATTTGCATAATTTTACAAGAGTAATTCACAGTGATGTTTCATTCAGTAAAAGGGAGTTTTGTTGTACTGAATAGAAGATAAATCAAAGAGATTTACCATGATTGAAAAACATTCTCAAATTTGCCTCAAGAAATCAACAGGTTTGTGGTTGAATTTGTAGACTAGTATAACCTTAAACATAAAGGTTCCTAAATGCTTCTTGGCTTGGCCATACAGTTCTAGAAGCAACCTTTAAGGCAAAACAGAAATGATGCACTTGGCCACATCCCTTTGTGTTAGTATTCTGGATAAGTTACATCTATAACATGTCATTTCTTAAGCTCCAATCATGAATAAAGCTAAAGTACAACCAAAATATGTTTATTCCAGTGTGTTTTGTCCCTTTCATGTCCACCTGTGTCTAACTGCATTTTTGCAAATGTTAGCAAATTAGATCTTAAGGCTTTGATCTGTGTCATACATCACTGAAAATATTACTACTAATAAATAACTACCATATCAAAATATATTTATTTTCTCTGTAATAACCAGAACATTTTCACAGTGCATGTTTTCTGAGATCTCATTGGGTATTATAGTTTGGAGGCTGACTTTTTACTCTATAAACAGAACCAAACATTCCAGCTTCTAACATTCTAACCTGCTTTCATAAACTTTCATATTTGCTGAGCCCTATTCTAAAGGATATTATAGAAGGATTTCTGGCTAGTGGTTGAGTTTATGCTAAATTTTCACTTCAACATTTTAATAACAGTGCATAGTATATTCTTGCTTAACCAGTAAAACAATGAGATTCCAACAATCTGTTCAGTAAATTCCTTTCTCTATAGTGTCTTCATGATAAATTAAACACTTCAATTCTAACATCACCCCAAGGATATATATATTTTTTGTTTTTTAAAACAAATTATGCAGGATGCATAATTAATTAGATGATGCCCATGCTCTATCTACTGTATAAATGTAATTTTACCCTATCAGTAATCAAGCAAGGAACTGTAATATTCATTGGGCCTTAATTGGTATAGAACTTTTACATCATGTGGAAGATCTCTGAAAAGGTTTTCCGCACTCATTGATTTACACAGCGACCCATCGACTGAAAGGATCTGTGGGGAATCAAAACCCTTTCTGGTAGAGGAGATTGTCTCAACAGGTATCTGATATGTTGGTTGACTTGTATATCAAAAACACATGGTAGCCTTTTCACCCAGTGTTCAACATAAGTAGCAACGGGCTACAGTATCAGAGTGTTTGCCTCTTCCTTCCTATGCTGTTCCTCACAGCATCTCTCTGCGTGTAGCCTTCAGACTAAGCTGTGGAGATGCAACAGTCCCTTCTTAGAGAGTTATGTCCTTTCTGTAAATCATCTGAGGCTTGCTGCAGAAACGGAGCCTGTTAATCTCTGATAGTTATCTACTCCTGCTCAATAAGCTGATTTTCTTTCTGACGGTGCTGTGGACACTCATCTCCAGATGGATGAAAGGCTGTAACTCTACAGAGGCTTGACCTTTAAGCTAAGAGCTAAATACGGCAGAAACGCTGAACAATTTTAGCAGAAAAGAAAGAGGATTATGCTAAGACTGTTGTTGCATTATGGAAAAAAACATATATGTGTGTATATGTATTGCTGCTGTCTGAACAAAACCTTGTGTCTTTGTTTGTGATTTTATGTGAAGTTTTTGACATACTTTGAAAATACCTGTTGCCCTTTAAATAGTGTATACATATATATATATATATATATATATATATATATATATGCACAACAAAACATAACACAGCACATGCAACATTGTTACACCTCTTAAACTTAACATCAGCAACATTTAAGTCTCTCTCACTGCTGCTACAGCGGTACCTGTGGTGCTCACAGCCAGACTGTGCAACAGACTTCTTACCTCCCAGAGACTTGAATGACACCTTCATACACACACAGAAAGTAAATGACGACATCTTGTTCCCCGCTTTCTGCAATTCCAATTAATGTTTAAGGCACTGTATTTAAATATAATTATTGTACTTTATACTGACATACTGCACTTAATAACAGTGCTGCTCCCAGATTGGGCATAGTTAGGCAGCAAAATGACAAATTTCCCTTGTAGGACCAATAAAGCACATAACAATTAACAATATAATTCTTTTTTGTCACACTTTCTTGCACATTTTTTTTCATATCTGCTGCTAGAATACTATGTTTACCAAGTACTGTATTCCGCCACTGTTGTTATGGCTGCTACCTCTGCTATGTTCATTTATGCTAGGCTAATAAGTTGTAAGTTGTAACTAATGCTTATATGTCATAGAATGTTACATCTTTTTTTTCACACAACCTCATTCTACATACTTCAGTACCATATGTCTGTTCTATGTCCGTTGGTACCATTCTGTGTTTACTATAAGTCTTTCATACTTATTGCACTGCAATGTGCATTGTCTGCACTGTGTATATTGTTTTGCACTCATGTTTGTTTGATGCCCCTAGGTCCTGGAGGAATGTTCTTTTGTGTCACTGTGCACTTGTATATAGCTGAAATGACAATATAAAGCTATTTAACTGTCAAGTAAGCATTTATTTGTTCAGAAATACCTCGTTTACCTAATCAGTGCTTCATTAAATTAAATCAGGTGTGCTGGTGATGGAATTCAACAAATCTATGTGATGGCTATGGGCAGTGAGGAGAACTAAACTTCAAACTGGCTTACAAGATATTAGCTACTTTTTGAAAAAAGACATTCTTGATTAGGGGTGCAACAATTATTCGACTTAGTCAACTAAAATCGATGACCAAATTAGTTGGTGACGTAATTACACGTCTTTCTTGTGCTCACTAGTAATGTTGAATATGTCCGCTCTCAGATGAGATCGGAGAGACGCCGACTTTTCTCTGTTTCAGTAAAGACCTGTGATTGTAGAATTTAGTTTCAACAGAGTGTAGACATACAGCAGAATGCACTGTTTAAATTTAGCATTTAAATTTAGATAGATTTTTTATTTACATGATTAAAGGAAAACTGATGTAGTTTTGTTATACTTTATTGCTGCTACTTTGCAGATCCTTGATTTTAAATTTTGACAGGAAAAATACATTGGAGAAAAATACAAGGAGTGAATTCTTGAATGTTATTCATCTTTATCGCCTTCATTGTTAGAAATGCATAAAAAACCTCAAGCTAATAGCTTTTATAGTTATTATAGTAATAGTTATTTGGTAATGTAATGATTCATAATCAGAACAATCGATTATTCGTTTCAGTAATCGGTAGATTATTCGACTACCAAATTAGTCATTTGTTGCAGCCCTATTCTTGATATGTTTGCTGTATTCGTGTTTATTTGGATTATATGGTGAAGTAAAAACATACTTATTACCAACCTAAATGCTTATTTACCTAAGACTTTTGCACACTACTGTAATTGTACCATATTCTGTTGCACTTATACATTTTTAAGTCACATTGGCTCCATATACCCTGCCTTGACTGCAGGCTTTTTATTTTGTTTTTTATTTAAATAGAATTAATTTAAATAAATTTATCTAAATAAAACATTTCCTGTGGGAAAGTGAACTTATTTAAAGTATACAGTTTGATCTTAATGAAGTAGCTCTGTCGCCTCACAGCAAGAAGTCCTGGGTTCGATTCCTGACTGGGCAAATAGGGTCCTTTCTGTGTGGAGTGTTTATGTTCTCCCCGTGTCTGTGTGGGTTTCCTCCAGGTACTCTAGTTTCCTCCCACAGTCCAAAGACATACAGTTGCCCCTAGGTGTGAATGTATATGTCTGTCTGTCTGTCCTGCGATGGATTGGGATCAGTCTAGGGTGTATCCTGCCTTTCGCCCAATGACTGCTGGGATAGGGTTCAGCTCCCCCTGTTATGCAGAAGGATAAGCAGCTTAGAAAATGTGTGTGTGTGTGTGTGTGTGTGTGTGTGTATGTGTGTGTGTTTGAAAGACCATATACCTTTGAGGGTACATTTGTATTGTTGGCACCTTTGAAGACTTAACATTTATCTGGACAATTTAACTTTTTCTGACTGTTTATTAAATAAAATTATTAAATATTAGTAATGCACCCTTTTGATTTTTTTTTATCTTGATGTGTATGCCAGGGTTCCCAATCTTCTGGCACACCCAGAGATTTCACATTTTTGTTCTCTCCAGCTCCCAGCACAATCCCAGCTCTTCAGAGGTGTGTCAGGAGCTGGAATAGAGCAACAATGTGGACAGTTTAGGGGCTCCCCAGTGACTGGGTTGGGAAACACTGGTGTAATAGGCTACATTGTAGATGTTGCAACTGACTGCCCTGCTGTAGTCTAGAGAGGTTTTTTGACCGTCTAGAAGCAAGTTACATTGCTTCCTAAATATCTTATTTTCCTGGCCCACACTACAGGATAATCAGGCCGATTGTAAGGCCAATCTGCTCCACCCAACTATCGCAAAAGGACTCATGATATTTTGTTTTAGGGAGCATGGAGCTGACAAAAAGAAGCGTTTCCAGCTCTAATAAATGAGACAACTAAAATTAAAGTTTCTGGCTCTGTCTTTCAAGAACTTTAAAATAACTTGACAAGAGTGGCGTTTTGTGAGGCAACGGTAAGGGCGGGAACAGCGGTGCTGTAATGCAAACAGGAAATGTGCTGTAGGGTAGACCGCTGTGAGCTGTTCAGAGTTAATGAACTTCGCAGCGAAGGCTTGTTCTGCTTGATTCTTTCACGTGATGTTACTGAGTATGATGTGTGCATACAGGTCATTTCAGGATGCGGGTTCGTTTACATTAATGACAGATTTGAATCGTGTCAGAGAGATCAGATTGAGCAAAAAATCTGATTTAAGCAATGAGGCTTGTAATGTGACTTCTTGAGATGTTCAGGTACACAGCACACATGCTATAAGCTAAGATATAACATCGCTATGGTAAAAAAGAAGGAGTTTATGAGCATAATGTACATAGTGTAAATATGTAGGGCAGTGTAGCATTTCATACAGAGATAAACAGAGCGGGGAGTTACATCTAGGGCCGAACCACAGCTGTTCCAAGGTCAGCTGAGAACCTCTTACTGCTAACTGTGTAGTTTCATCACTTTTTCCACATTGGACCTCCTAAAGCCCTTTAGAAGCTTTCAAGTACCTCTGTGTCATAACGCGTACTGAAGCAATTGCAGACAGCAACAATTACTAAGCAGTGTTTTTTTGTTTTCTACACATAATATACTACAACTGGCATGAGAAAGTCAAGTCAAGTCGAGACAAAAGGCTTTTTTGTCATTCCATCTAAGTACACAGTGGAGCGAAATTACGTTCCTCCAGGAACAAGGTGCAACAAGGAACAAAAAGTACAAAAGTACAAAATTACAAAGTGCGAACGTGCAGACAGTGTGCAAACAAAAATTAAGCTAGAAACAATACAATAAATATGATAAATTAAACAGACATTAGACACAGTAAACAGACCGGACAGTGTAGCACCGACACAGCACAGATTTCTGGACATGAGGTAGTGGAATAAGGTGCAGACATATTTAACATGATGTGATCTGTAAGTTACGTCAGATAACATACATATACACAGCAGTTACTGAGGTAGTAAGACAGTTACTGAGGTGGTTAAAACACAGTATTAGCAACAATGTTCCAGACAGATGCAAGTGCAAGTAGAGCATCAAAAGAGGTGTGTATGGGTGTGTAGGGGGGGATTTAGTTCAGTCCTTGTGAGTTTAAAAACCTGATTGCTTGAGGGACAAAGCTGTTGCAGAGCCTGGCAGTGATGGCATGGATGCTCCGGTACCTTCTGCCAGACGGCAGCAGTGAAAAAAGTCTGTTTGAGGGATGGATGGGGTCATTCACGATGCTGGTGGCTTTGCAGATGCAGCGTGTGGTGTAGATGTCCATGATGGAGGGGAGAGAGACCCCCGATGATCTTCTCAGCTGTCCTCACTATGCACTGTAGGGTCTTGAAGTTGGAGGCGGTGCAATTCCCAAACAAGGCGATGATGCAGCTGCTCAGAATGCTCTCCACAGTCCCCCTGTAGAACATGGTGAGGATGGGAGGGGGGAGATGAACTTTCTTCAGTCTCTGTAGGAAGTAGAGGCGCTGCTGGGCTCTCTTGGCTATGGAGTTGGTGTTGAGGGACCAGGTGAGGTTCTCTGTGATGTGGACACCGAGGAACTTGGTGCTCTGGACGATTTCCACAGCAGAGCCAGTGATGTTCAGTGGGGCGTGGTCACCCCGCACTCTTCGGAAGTCAACAACCATCTCCTTAGTTTTGTCTACATTCAGAGACAGGTTGTTGATTCCGCACCAGTCTGTTAGCCGCTGCACCTCCTCTCTGTACGCTGACTCATCATTCTTGCTGATCAGACCCACCACAGTCGTGTCATCAGCAAACTTGATGATGTGATTTGAGCTGTACTTTGCAGTACGGTCATGAGTCAGCAGGGTAAATGGCAGCGGACTGAGCACACAGCCCTGAGGGGCGCTGGTGCTCAGTGTGGTGGTGCTGGAGATGTTATTACCTATCCTGACTAACTAAGGTCTCTTAGTCAGGAAATCCAGGACCCAGTTACAGAGGGAGGCGTTCAGGCCCAGCAGTTGTCTGTTAACCAGCATATTGATGATATAGTATCATGCAGCTAACATTATTAAGAAATTAGAAGGTACATTAGACTGTATAATGTCTCATTAACTGTATGAGTGGCTGCCTTTCCCATTAGCTGGGGTTTGGTACAGACAGCCTTTATAACATATGTTTAATGTGTGCGTTTTTTTAGTAATTTTTTTCAGAGAGAGAGAGGTAAATGAAGTAAAATCAATATGAAACTACCATCTGACTTACTGTAGGTTTCAGTGTATATTTTTAGCTGAAAATAAACATATAAATAAATAGTTAACCTAATAATTAAATAAACAAACAGGGTAGGAGTTAAATCAGTTCATTGAACAGTAATAGCAGTTCATGGAAGAATTGAGGGTTGGAGAAGGGACAAATGAAAGGAAAAGGTGCATAACAGTTATGGATGGGTAAAAAGGAGCAATGATTTTGTTTAAAAAAAAATAAACGAGAAACTTACAGTTGGTGTAACACTTATATTTGGCAGTTATTTCATTCACTCTGAGATGTAGGTCACATTTCTACAAAAAATCTAATCCTAGTTACAGACCTGGATTCATCAACATTTTTTTTCTTTCGCTTGGCTTTTTTCTGAGCAGAAAGCACACACTGCCAGCGTAGCAATAGCCTCGCTGTCAGCCGCTGTGTTTGTTTAGATCTAAAGTCACGTTAGTTTCCGAGAAACTCCCGCAAGATTTTGGGGAATCAGAACCGTATTTTGTCCTCGCTTTTGAATCTGAATTTTTTAAAATGGAAACAGACAACTTTGATAAAAGAACTGTAAGATTTTTGTTTGAAAATTAGATTTTTTCTTGAATTTTTTTTATTAATCTTAATTAGCTTCACATCCAATTTAGTCAAATACTGATCATTCAGATTCATAATTTTGAAATGTATGTTTTATGTTTCAAATTCATATATTTTACTTGAATAACACACACAGTGTGTGAGTTAACCTAAATTGAATAAATCTGTACTAAATCATTTTGCAAAATATATTCTCTGTAGGACCTGACCTCAACCCAGGTGGTGGTGCCACACCTCCAAAAGTGGTGGGGCAAAACATACTGTTTCAAAAGGGCTGGCTGAGTGACGAAATGCAATTAGGCAACTGACTAAACTGCCTTTCATGTCATGCTAATGACAAGTCTTTTTAAACCTATTTAGAAATGGATAGTAACTAGGTATAATTACTTAAGTACATGTACTCCGAAAATCCATATTGATTGATATTTATTCTCCTGAGTATTTTCAAATCATATTACTTCTACTAGAGTGAATAAAAATCCATTACATTTTAGTCATTCGTATTTAAATAATAATTCTTTTTTTTTGTTGTTAAATTTCAGTTTGTTTTGATGGTGGCCATATTTGTACTGCTTTGTGATTGGTTACATCTCTGGCTTTGAAGCTTTTAATTTTAGAACAAAAAATCCCAAAAGAGAAGACTGCACATTTTTTTTTTATTTCCTATGCTGATAAATGCTAGATGTAGTAAGAAGTTCCACTGCAGTACTCTGTACAGTAAAGTAGATTGTCGACCTGCTACTTTTGAATTTCTATGACTTGTCTGGGGGAAGGTACTTTTGTACTTGTGTAATTATTTTATGCAAGTATCAATACTTTTACTTGAGTACTGATATAGGGTCCTCTACCCACCTCTGAACCTGATCATGAAGAGAGTCAATGTTTGTTTTGATGCTGCTTCAGTAGGTGCAGCCTCAGATAGCAGTATTTGTTAGCTAACATGTCTGAAGAAAATCAGGCTATTTTCATGCCCAGTTCATTCTCTAAGGAGTGTGTTGTTTTTTGCTTTATTTATTTATTTATTTTTGCGATATTGTATCTCTTTCACTTTGTTTGGATTGTGGACTGCAAGGGCTGAAGTGGACTAAATTACACACATGTTTATTGATAAGAAGTTTTGCAGGGATGCCAGCACTCTGTTACTCTCACATTCACCACCATGAAAGCAGAAAAACAGAAAATAGAGACGCGTATCATCTTTGTGAATACCAATTTAAATTTAAACTATCATGTCACTGATACTTGGAAAAAATATCCTCCACAGTCCATGTGCCAAAATCTAATGCATATCTTTATTTTATTGCTTTTTTACAGCAGCTCACAATATTGGAAGGAAATGAGCGTTTGTAAAGAGTGAAATGTTAAAGCAGCAGATTGTGCAGACAGTACAGCAAAAAACTGCTCTGGAAAAAGCGTGTTGAGTTCCCTCGCGAATTAACGTGGTTCAGTTGTTTGGTGCTGCCTGAATTCAGGTGGAGTCGCATGTCTGAACCAAACTAAAGAAGAAGTTGGACAGGTTGGCACCATCCACGGAAAATGGAGATTCTGATCGGCTCTGCTGTAGAGTTTTACTCTGTCTGTTTGTGCTGATCAGCGCCTAATGCAGTTTAGTGAAAGCAGAGGTTTTCATCTGTGTGTCCTGAACTCAAAAAGCAGTGGGGCATCACCCTAGTACCCAAAAAGTGATGGGTCAAACGCACGCTGACCACCATGGTTCCAGCGGCCCTGCCTTAACTCATATAATTTCTCTATCAAGTTGCAAGTCTTTAAAGTATATCTAAATATTTAGCATAAGCCGTCTAAACTTTTTTGATCAGTGGATGATTGGTCTTCGGTTTGCTTTATTGAGGCCTTAATTTGGGTGACAGAGCAGTGAAAACACTTCAGACTGCAATTACTTAAGAAAAAACACAGAGAGATGTAGAGAAACCCCCTGAAATGTCCAAAACACTCAAAAAAATTTGCAGACTTTAATTTCTATATACAGTTTGAAATCATCTCTCTTATCACACAGCAGCATTAGAGGAGTCAAGAGCACTAGTGTTATAGTCTGTTGCAGTGGCATACCTACGATCTTATGAACCACAGTGGAAAAAAAATTAAATGAAGGAAAAAAAACAGACAATGTAATTTGCTTGTTTACTCACTATTGTTATCTAGCAAACACTTTGATTCTCTCAAGGTATGTCACTCACCCACTAGCATCTAACGTTAACCTAAATGTTACGTTACGCTACCTGTTTGAATTGTTAAAATACAGATTTTTATATGTGATTTGAAGGTGGAGTCATTTTGATCTTTTTAAGATTGTAAAACTCTAAATAATGGAGGTTGTGAAGAATTGGTTTGAATACAGCTATCATGGATGAGATTCATTAAGAATTAGAGGGAGATAAATAGAGGTTAGTACTGTCTGTGTAGTGCTGATGGAAGCTAACTGGTGAGGTATGTTGTTTGTCTCTTTCTGTGAGTCATGGGCGTACAATTGTGTCAGTATCTATATGAGGCACTCACAAAAGAATTTTAAAAAGTCTGGCCACTGTGGGCCCCTCCTCAGGCCATGGGCTGCAGGGTAATTTCACCCCTGTACCCCTACAGTAGTTACAGTACTGGCCTTCTGTAAGCATGGTGAAACCATCCCGAGATTGTAAAATAAGTAAAGGAGATTCCTTAACTCCTCAGACCCTAGGCTTATTATTCAGTTATTAATCTTAAAACTTAAAAAAAAATATTCAGTGACTTTTTTGAAACTACTATGTATATGGTGTTGGTTTAAGGAGTTAATATGCAGAGTGACATTGCAGCCTTATTAAAAGTTGCCCTATTTGAAGATTTGTACTTATTTTCAAATGCTAACATTATTTTTCTTCTACTCAAGCAGATTTATTTAAGTGGTTTATCTTTTGTGCATTATCCCTTCGTGTTGAGTTACTAATTCTCTTTTTGGGATTAACTTCATTCAGTTCTGTTGGTTTAGCACCTGAGCTGCTGTGCTGTTGAGCTCTAGCACTTTCAAAGTAACAGACCAAAACGAAAAGAATATTAATATCTAATATTCTTCAGCTATCAGCAATCTATATTAGATGCTGAACAGAAAATACTAAGGATTTCTACTGCATATTTCTGATTTTTTTATTTTTTTTTTTTCAATTTACTTGTGTTATTTTTTTCTAGGGTGCTTTTACTTCAACCTCAGTCACTATTTAATGGAAGTGATAATACTTTTACTTAGTTTTGGTTTATGCTACTCTTAGCCAATTCCCGACTTTCACTGATACAATAAAGTCTTAGTATGAACTGTTTGCTAAGAAACATTTGAATGATGTGCTTAAAGGAGACTTCATCTATTTTTTTTTAATTTCTGCTTACTGTAATTGTTACGATTTAAACAAAGTCATTTAGTATGGTTTGATGTGAAATGTGTTCCATTCTAGGGAAATTTACCAAGTCAAAATTGTTCATAGCGTACTAATAGGAACCAGATGTCCAAAGAGTTTAATGCATCTAAAATCTACTCTTTTGAAATCTATTACATGAAACGGTTACAAATGCTGCCTGATGCCCGAGACATTTTTATGATTGTTTTGAGATGCTTTTTTAAAATGTAATATTAAAAGCTTCATGGCAGAGAAGTACTTGTAGAGCATTGTAAAGCAAAGCAGTAAACTGTTTTTTTTCCTGATTTACCACTATTTTACTATTATCAGCATTATACATAAAAAAGTTATTTGAGATAAATAAAATGGCTTTATTTGTCTTGTAGATATTAAAAAAGCTAGTTCCCATCACCACCATCGTAAGGAAATTTGAATTGGTAAGTTTCTCTACAATGAACAGCTTCATACTTCACAAACCAGATTAAATGATGTTGTTAACATTTCAACCATGGAATTATGCCGAAATAAAAATGGATGCAATTTTCATTTAAACATAATGCAGGAGGCTTTGGAATAAAATGTCCTTTTTTGTTATTCAGTTATCCACGTAGCTTTGTTGAAAAAAAACAGCATGACCCAGCTGTAGAAGTGGACCTGTACAGATGACCAGAAAAGAAAATGAACGAACATAAAGACAACAATCCTTCTTCTCCCTCTAAACATGGACACTGAACAACATGCCAGAGAGCTTTTCATAGGCCCACAAAACATGTCCTCCTACACTTAAGCAGAAGACACAGAGAGGCAGAGAATGGGAAGTTCAGAGATGGGTTGAAATGAGTGTGACACTGAGAAAAAAAGGGAGGGAGAGTCTCTTATTCACACAGAAATGCAACTCAATTTGCTCTTTTTACACCACATCGATAGCACTTTTACACTGTGGGAAGAGCACAGGCACATTAGCACATTTAATGCCATTCTGCTGAACTCATTTGATAAGTCAGCTGCCCTTTCTGAGGCACTGAGCAGTTCGTTTGCCAAATCTTGAACCGTCTATCATGATTTGATTAAGAGAAAAACAACAGTGCATTACTGGGTATTAAGGTGTGTGTGAGAGAGAGAGAAACAGACAGACAGAGAACAGAGAGATTTGAGTATTACAGTTAAGAAATATTACCATCTATCAGGGATGTTCTTATTAAATATATTAATATGTTTAGGGTCGTCTGTGATTCTCTGCTTGATATATACTTACATTCATTCATTCATTCATCTTCTTAGACCACTTGATCCTGCTAGGGTCGCGGTACCGGTACAAAAAGCAAGCAATCCCAGACCCTGTCCCCCCCCAACTTCCTCCAGCTCATTTAGAGGGATCCCAAGCCACTCCCAGGCCAGCATGGAGGTATAATCCTTCCTAGGACAATCTCAGGGTCTTGTCCCAGTCAGCTGTGACAAGTAAACCTCCAACGGGAGGCAGCCAAGGGGCATCCTAATCAGATGCCCAAACCACCTCAACTGGCTCCTCTCAAAGTGGAGGAGTAGCAGTTCTACTTTGAGCTCCCCCTGGGTGACCAGACTCCTAATGCTTTCAAGTAGAGTGTAGCCCCCACCCTGCGAAGAAAGCTAATTTCCGTCACTTGTATCTGCAGTCTTGTACTTTTGATCATGGTCCAAAGTTCATGACCATAGGTGAGGTTTGGGATGAAGACCGACTGGTAAAAAGAGAGCTTTGCCTAATGGCTCAGCTCCCTCTTTACCACTGCAGTCTGGTACAGCGACCACATTACTGCTGCCGCCTGTCCCAGCCTGAGGCCGATCTCACAATCCCTCTTCCCATTACTTGTTAACAACACCCCAACATACTTAAAGTCCTCGACCTGGGGCAGGTCCTCTGGGGCATGCCATCCTTTTCCAGGCTAGGACCATGTAATCATACTTGGAGGTGCTGATTTGCATACCAACTTTTCACACTCAGCTACAAAGTGCTCCAGTGAGAGCTGGAGGCATTCATGTGAAGTAGCCAAAAGGACAACATCACCCGAAAAAAACAGACGCCACCTTCCGGCCTCCATTTGTAATGCCCTCCTGTCCTTAGGCACGTCTTGACACCCTGTCCATGAATATGATGAACAGGAGTGGAGGCAAGGCACTAACTTGGCGTTCAACGCTCACATTGAATGAGCTTGGCATAATGCTGAGTATACGGACACGGCTCTCACTCAGGATGTACAGAGACTGAATGGCCCAAAGTAGTGGCCCCTGCAACCCATACTCTCGGTGGACCTCCCCACAGAATATCTCGGGGAGACTTGACAAAGTCCTATGCCCATATGATATGTGTGTGTGTGTGTGTGTGTGTGTGTGTGTGTGTCTACACGCACACATATATATGGACCTTGCTTTGTGCATTGGGGCACATTCATCCTGGAACAGAAAAGGGCCTTCCCCAAACTGTTCCCACAAAGTTGGAAGCATACAGTTGTCCAAAATATCTTCATATGCTGAAGCATTAAGATTTCCCTTCACTGGAACTAAGGGGCCTAGGCCAGCCCCTGAAAAACAACCTCATAGCATTATCCCTTCTTCACAAAACTTTACACTTGGCACAGTGCAGCAGGGCAGATAATGTTCTCCTTGCATTCATCAAACCCAGACTCGTCCATCAGACTGCCAGGTAGAGAAGCGTGATTCATCACTCCATACAAGTTTTTATTGCTTCAGAGTGCAGTGGTGTCGTGCTTTACACCGCTCCCCCTGATGCTTGGCATTGTGCATTTTGATCATAGGCTTGGGTGTAGCTGCTCAGCCATGAAAGTCCATTTCATGAAGATCCTAATGCATGGTTCTTTTACTGATGCTGCTTCCAGAGGCAATTTGGAACTCTTTAGTGAGTGACTCAACAGAGGATAGGCACTGTGCGCTTCAGCACTCGGTTTGTGGTCTACTGCTTCATGGCTACGCTGTTTTTGCTATCTATATATATCCCACCATGAACTGAACATGACATTACAGCAGTTACATGCACTTATAGCAATCTGTTATGACATCATGGGATAAACTAAACCGACACACGAAACACCACTGTGGTTGGAATACCAAAACATAAAATGCATGTAAAATGCTTCTGAATGTAAGCTGTGAAACTCCACCCATATCACTACAAATACTGGTAACTTAACATGCTTTGCAAATAACAAACTATTTCAACTTCTTTGACAAACTGGCATCTCCCAGAATTCAGTATGATTTACAGAAATCTGCTGTTTTTTGAGTAGTGTAGTAAAATACTGTACTGTCTCCACTTAAAATTTGCATCAGATTTTTACAGCATACTATGTCTGTGCTCTGTCTACTGGGTCTGTATTTTGTATGTATACTTTTAATGTCTAAATGCCACACACATTTCTCCAGATTTATTCAGAAATTACAGCATACAAATCTTTAATAACAATGCTTTTTACTTCCACAGGAGGAATTTTTGAGTCCATCGAAAGTGGCCCTTCTGGAGCTGAGGAGCTAGCCTTCAAATTTGCACTGAACACCATCAACAGGAACAGAACACTGCTGCCGAACACCACGCTAACCTATGACATCCAGAGGATTAACGTCTTTGACAGCTTTGAGGCCTCGAGGAAAGGTAAGTTATTGTAGAGAGAGGTAGCTTTTGTGGCTGTGGAGCTCATTTACATGTAAAACCACAAAGCTATTTTGCTCCTGGAGTGCACATAAATATATGACCTCATGCATGCTCCTAAAATGCCCTTGAGGGTTGGGGAGCAGGGTTGTTTTTGGATTTTCCTATGTTGTGCACTTGAATGCCCTACACTCTAAAAAAAATTTTTTTTAGTAAAGAAAGTGGTTCTATATAGAACCATGAACACTCAAAGAACCCTTTGCTTGTTAAAAGTGTTCTTTGCATCATGAAAGTTTCTTCAGACTGATGGAGAATGTGTATGAATGTGCTATAGATGGTTCTATATAGAACGTAGAGTATATCTTTTTTCCGTTCGGATTTTAAATTTCATTTTAAATTTACATTGTGGAGGTAAATATTCATTCTTTTATTTTCTAAGCCACTTATCCTCTGGGGTCATGTGGAGTGCTACAGGCTATCCCAGTGGCCATTGGGTCTGACCTAAAAAAAAAAGGAAAATAAAAAAATATTCTGTTATGTTCTTAAGATAAACATAGCATGTGAAATTATTTTGTAGGTAGTATAGGTAGTTAGTGTCAAACTTCAGTAACATCAATGCATGTGAGTAAAGTTAAATCAGGACCAATTCAACTGGTTAGCTAAATAGCTAACAGGATGCTAAGAAAAATTCAGTTAGTAGAAAACTGATAATAAAAGATAAACTGTGATAGTGTTTTGCTAGACCCAAACCCTTATTGTTGGTAGGTTTTATTCACAAGTGTAAAAAATCCACATTTAATATGTTTTTGCAGGTGAAAAAGCAAGTGAGATAACATCCAGGTTTCATCTTCCATTTTAAAAGTTTCCGAAAGTCGAGCTGCAGGTGTGACACTATTTTCAGGGAGCATAGTGAACAGTCAAAGTTTTTGTGATGCATTGTGGAAACTTTCAGGAAACTAAAGTTTCAGTGTATTGGAATGATTTTTACAATCAGACACCCTATAAAATGGTTGACTCCCTAGGCAGTACCCTGACTACTGAACTAGGGAGACACATCCCAAAATAAGGGGAGATGGCAATCCTCTGCTGTTTGGCATTGTGGAAAAAAGCATAACACCCAGCATGGCCAATCAAATCAGACCTTGTGTATTGTATGCCAATCATATCTGACCTTGATGCCAGTGACGCACTTCTAAGTGTTACAACAGTTCTCTTCAGCAAAACAGGTCACAAATGCAGCACCAAATTATTAATGTTAGCACTTTACAAAAGTCAGTTTTGACAAAATCATTACTTATCATTGCTATTATAATACACTAAAATATTGATGGTTATAACTTACAACTGTTTAGTCCTGCAGATACTACAACAGAGTGTTTTTCCTGCTGCTGTAGCTAAACTTGAGACACTATTAGAGATTCTTTTCTGGGTTACTGCCTTTGATACTGTCTGTTACAAGCTGTTGTGTAATGGGAACATACTCTTTATCATCTGAGGATTGTGAAATAATAAGTAAATCAATGGGAAAAAATAACAGTTTGGATATTTGCTGGCTTGCCATTTAATTAAATGTCTGCCACGTTGTCCTGCTTCAGCTTATGTTTCTGGTATAAAACAATGGAAGTTCTATCATGAATGCAGAAAATAACATTAACAAGCCTACTTTAGCAAGATAAGTTAAATCTTGGAGATTCATGAGTTGTTTAGATTGCCAAAGTATTTATGATGGGCTAATGTATGAGAAACAACACATGTTCAGTTAATTTACTATGTAAAATGAAGAATATACAGGTATGCAGGGATGCTTTAACCTGCTCGTGGGCACTGAGGCTGCAAGTGCAAAAAAACCTTTCTACACTGGCATTCAGAATCTTTCCATTACTGCACTTAAATGAAGTTGAACTTAGCTTTTTATGTGCCAGATATTTCCCATTACGCCTTAAATGGTGCCGCAGTTGCATTCTGGTGCCTGTGACTGCTGCGCCATTTAAGGTGGAACAGAAAATTTGAATAAGAAGCTAGCAAATATGAAACCATTTATAGCCTCACCAAACTTAAACACAGAACCAAATCACTAAAAGCTTTATATTTTTTATTTTTGCACTGAACTTGAGATGAACTTCATCTTGAGTTCATATGTGCTGGCTGCGATCCATCCAATCTGTCGCACAATGGTTCTCCAGTGGTGGGCAGTACAGTTTACAGTTACATTCTGGTGCTATTTAAGCTGGAACAGGTAAATTTGAATAAGAATTTCACAAATAGGAAGCTGAATTTAGTGTTGTTCTATAAAGATCTCCCCAAACAAAGCAGATATGTAGTATATAATCAATCTTATTTTATGGCTAGCTAAATGCTATATTCATAAATGTAAATATTAAAATTTAAAAGCCCCTTTTAATTGTATTTGTTAATGAAGCCAAAGAATATTTGAAAACAGGTACTAGTTACAACAATAAGAAAGCTGTCAAAACACTGAAATTATGTAGATCTTTTGATATTTTAGTATTAAGTGACATCTGTTTGTTTTTAAATCCCCTGGCTGTTAATTGTAGGTTCATATTTTGTTTTTATTTTTAGTTTTATTTCATTGTTAGTGTCTTTTGATTTATGCTTTCTTATCATATTTGTATGTTTTCATTTAAACTATTAAACCCACCCCCACCACCACCAGAAAATAAATGAGGAACATTGCTATTGGACAATCCTGGAAAAAAAAGATAATTTGTTAGCATAAATCTCCTAATCAAAAATACTACCAGCGTTAAACTATGAGGCTGAAGTTAGCTTTTTTCTTGTTACTTCTTGTTTGAGTTTTCCTGTTCCATCTTAAAAAGTGTTAAATAGCAGTTGTGTTGGTTCTTTCAACAAAAAAATAAATTAATGTTACCCACCAGTCAAGCAGAAACAGAAACCTCCTAATCACTTTTTGTGCCTTTCAACTTTTACGGTAGCTGAAGTCAGCTTCTTTTTTGCCAGCTGCTTGTTTGAACATCCATAAAATGTTACTAGCATTAAAATAATAATTAGGATACTTTGGTAGCCTATTAGGTAGTATAGGTAGCAAATAATAATTAGGATACTTTGGTAGCCTTATAAGGGGATAAGCAGTAATATTAAGCTGAGTCTGTACTGAATTAGTGTAAGTAGAGCTTGTCAAAGCAAGCTATGAACAGAAGGGAAAGGCCCATCAAGTTTCAGTGAGTATTGGATGAAGAACAGATAACTGCATCATAACAGGGAAAATTGTTTCTTTTGTTTTCTGTGTTTTTGTGCATAATTCTGAGGATCCAGTGTTGTTCTAGAGAAAAATGTTCAAAGGACAAAACTTATCAGCTTTGGAACATTTTTGTTTACCACAGGATGCAACAGAGGCAATTTTCAAAAACTCCATATATTTTACTCATAGCGAAATTGCTTTCAGACCCGTAGCTCCTTATATAAGCATAAGAGCATGGCGTTGACTACAGAATGACAACATGACTTCAGTGGTTTCTCTTTGTACACATGATTGACAGTTTTGGGCATGCACAGTGCAAATCAGGCAGGGGATGCAGATGAGGTAGCAAGAGACACACTGAAAACTGAAAAATTCGACAGTATGTTTAGATTTTGAGGCTTCTGTGTAACTTTCTGTAAAATGTGTTTGACATTGAAAAATAACTTGTATTTATTAGCTGTTTTTATTAGAAATTAAATTAAAGAAGAGTGATGTCTGACTTTTGCACAGTGCCGTATGTCAGTATTAAAGGCACAGTAAGAAAAACAGCCTGTTTCATTTCAAGGGCTAAGCAGAGTGTGGAAAAAAAGTAGAGAAATTATGGCTTTAAGAGGTTAATGGCACTGTTTTTTTCTCAGAACAGATAGAGGAACTGAAAAACATCAGGCACAGTTGTAGGGGGCTTTACTTAAAGGCCTCACTTACTTGTAATTAGACCACTGGTTTTCTTTTTTCATAATTGACAGTTCCTTCCTTCCAATCTACAGCTTGCGAACAGCTCTCTTTAGGCGTAGCAGCCATATTCGGACCCTCCCACAGCTCTTCAGCCAATGCCGTGCAGTCCATCTCCAATGCCTTGGGTGTACCACACATCCAGACCAGGTGGAAGCATCAGGTTTCAGATAACCGTGACTCGTACTACGTCAGCCTGTATCCGGACTTCTCTTCTCTTAGTCGCGCCATCCTAGACCTCGTTCACTTCTTCAAGTGGGAGACGGTCACCGTGGTGTATGACGACAGCACAGGTGAGTAGCACAGACAGATGAGCCAAAAACTCAATAGGCTATGATGTTGGTTCCCAAACTTTCCTGTACTCCCCTTAAACATTAAACCTCCTTTTTGTGTACCTCCCCCTCGCTCTTTAAACATGCACACACATGTGTATACTGCCAAAATTGCATATGTATGACACTTGTAAATCAACCCTAAATATAACAAACATGTTTACAGTGTGTTCACGACAGACATACAACAGACTTTTTTAATGTTTACCTAAAAATTTAATAACACCAAGTAAATGTTAGGTTTGCTTCTGTATTACTTAGTGTTTCTCTCCAAAGTATTGGTAAGAGCAGAGAGATACATGGGAGAGAATTTTTGGTAACACTTTACAATAATGTTTTGTAGTTTGTAAGTATCTAATCAGGAACTAAGCAGGAATGTAGTGCTTCATTAACACTAAAGTACCTACTATTAACTACCAGGAACTACTAGTTAACTACTCAGTAGATAATAGTGAACTAATGATTAGGGCAGTTCAGTATTAACTAAACAATAACTACTGAGTCTCATAGAGAATTACTAAGTAACTATGGTTTCTTAGAATAACTACTCATAAATTACTGATTAATTCAACATTAATTGCTCAACTCATTGAGTCTTACAAGGTTCCTGGTGAACTGTTAACTGATGTAATGTATTCCAACACTTCTAACAGTAGTGAAATACACTACACAGTGTGCAGTCTCTACAACATAATGGATCATATCCTCCATTTCTATTCACAGAAACAGGTGTCCTCAGAGAAGTCTGGGGGCATCGCACCACACTGTACTGACTGGTGTCTCTCATGTGCTTGTTTTGATTAGAAACCTCAAAAGGCTAATGTACATCTTCATATTTGGCAGTGTGAACCAATTTGTACATTAGCCTACAAATGGGACAACTGCTAAAATACTATAGTATTCAGTAGACCAGTCTGCTTACCTCTCATCTTTAGAAAAGAAAACACCATTCTTTTCTGCAGGAGCACATGTGCCAATGTTGTTTCTTCTGAACAGTAGTTCTCCTTTAAAGTCCTCTTGAGGGCAGGGTCAGTTGAAGAGAGAGCTCATGGAAATATCTGACAGTGTATGTATCCTGCCTTCAAATTCACTTGCTTCTAAATATTATCAAGTGATTATGTAATTACTGTCTGCTAGATAATGAATTAGGTGTTGCTCTTCTTTATTCCGAGCTAATGATGATCAGGAACAATATAAAGTGAAATACATGGTAACTCATTACTAATGAACTAGGAGTTAATGGTGATCTGGAACAGTATAAAGTGACACACATGGTAACTCATTACTAATGAACTAGGAGTTAATTGTGATCTGGAACAGTATAAAGTGACACACATGGTAACTCATTACTTATGAACTAGGAGTTAATAATGATCTGGAACAGTACTATAAAGTAAAATACATCGTAACACTACTAATGAACTAGGAGTTAATCATGATCTGGAACAGTATTATAAAGTGAAACACATGGTAACTCATCATCAGTGAACTAGGAGTTAATGATGATCTGAAACAGTATTGTGAAGTGAAACACATGGTAACTCATTACTAATGAACAAGGAGTTAATAATGATTTAGAACAGTATTATAAAGTGAAATACATTAGAAATAAAAATCCCCAAAGAAATGATATACTGTAGTACATAAAATGTTAATAAAGAAATTTTGAAAAAGTAAGAGTAGACAAGTTGTTTATTGAGTCCTTTGTTATTTGTAAACAGTCCAAATGTGAAAACATTTCTGAGTTAGCTAGCTATATCATTGAAAATAACACATCCATACAAAATTAATTCAAAATCTGTCATTACTACTGAAGGAGAAAGTCTAGTCTAAGCCGATCACAGTGTATTCTGCTGGTACATTAATTACACATCTTTCTATTTCATATCTGAGGCACAAAGTTTTACAGCCTATTAGCTCACATTAGTTAAATTAACTAGCTAGCCAGCAGGCACTCATAACAGAATATAAGCAGCAGATTAGTGAGTCAGCTAACTGTGTCTCTACATTAGTGCTGAGTATATTCTGATACTTGGAGCTTAACAGAAACGTCAATGCTTTCATAGTAAGAGTTCCCTGCAATTATATAGTCAAATGTAAGTTTATTCAAATCAACAGAGCACTAAAATGTTTATTTTAAATGTCAAAAACTCTATGTATTTATACTACTACTACAATAATAATAATAATAATAATAATAATAATAATAAAAAAAATCATCATCAGCATCATCATCAGTAGTAGTAGTAGTAGTAGTAGTGGATTGTGGTTATAGAAGACTTGCTAATAAGCACTGACTAAGATGTACTTAAATGAGTGCATATTTGAAGTACTTCAAAAATATAGAACATTTTTCCCTACATTTTTTTTCTACCAGGCCTTTTTGGAGAAGACCACCTTGGCCCACAGACAATTTACACAAAAGCCCACAGACTTTTAAAACCCTGTATTTTATATTTTATTTCAAATAAAGTCTAATTGATCTTTCCATGATGACTTAACTGGGCAGATCAGAATGTTTTCATTTAATAATAAAAATGGATGTATGTTGTTTAGTTTATTTTTAGTTGACTTTAGGTAGTGATTCCAAATAGTTTTTAGAGAAGAAGGGACAGGAAATAATCTACCATCAAAGTTATAATGCAGAATTGGACAAGATTATAATATTGTAATATTTCACAATATTTTCAGACTATATATTCTTTAATGTTTAGTTTTACAAAATATGTTATAAACATAATATTAATCAATCTATATAATGTACAATGAATGATAATAAAACATTTTAGTGGTTTCAGTGGTTTTTCTCTTCTTTCTTTTTTTTTAAATTCTGAAAAATCTTGTTTCAGTCTCAGTCTTGTCTTGGTCTCACCACTCTTGTTATTGTTTTTTTTTTTATAGTAGTAGTATAAATATACAGAGTCTGACATTTAAAATAATAAACATTTTAGAGTTCTATTGAATTAACTAAACTTACATTTAACAATAGAGTTGCACAGGACTCCTATTATGATAGCTTTGGTGATTCTATTGAGTGCCTGTGAGGTTTTTGCAATGCTGGTAGTGGAGAGCTGTTAATCCTGCATTCTCAGTGGATTAGTTTGATAATTCTGTTCATTTTTTAATTCTGACTCGCTGTATCTCCTGATGTTTGATGAGTGAATCAGGCCCATGGCAGACCCCAGGGCCACTAATGTGAGACTTTTGATTCAGATAAAGGTTTTATTCACTTATGTAGAGACATATTTAGCTGTCTTGCTAACTAATCTGAGCTAAGTAGGTACGTAGGTCTTCTTGTACAATGCCTGTTTTAGTTTCTTTGTTTATTTGTCATTTACACAACATGTCAGGACATTCATGCATTGAAATGCTTGTGGTGAGGCTCAGTTAATCACTCTACAGAAAGTAAACAAAGTAAAAATAAAAATACAAGAAAATACTGAAACTGAAATATATTAAATATACACAAAATATAGAGACAGGGCGTACTTATGTAAGAAAAAAAAACAAAAACCACTTTGCTATGTACAAATATATTTATATTAAATGACGGATAATCTGTGAAGAATATTTACATTTTAAAGTGACTTAAGTGACTCAGTGACTGTATTATTGTCCATAGCAGTAATATGATATAACAGTATGATATAATAATAATACTGAAAAGAGAGTTTACCCGGAGCTCTCACCAGTGCGGCCATTCTATGGTGCACCAGAACCGGAAACTAAGCGGAAACTTTTACCGTGTTGTTTTAGATTTATAAGCACATGTTAGTGTTTTTTTTAACCTAAAGCTGCTGCTTATGTTCTGTTACAACTGCATGCTAGCTAGTTAATAAATTTAGCTAATGTGAGCTAATAGGCAGTAAAACTTTGTGCCTCAGATATGAAACAGAAAGATGTGTAATTAATGTTCTCAGACTTTCAGCTCTCAGACTTAGACTCTCAGTAGTAACTTTACAATACTGTTCCAGATCACCATTAACTCCTGGTTCATTATTAATGAGTTACCATGTGTTTCACTTTATAATACTGTTCCAGATCATCATTAACTCCTAGTTCATTAATAATGGATTACCATGTGTTTAACTATATAATACTGTTCCAGGTCATCATGAACTCATTAATGATGAGTTACCATGTGTTTCACTTTATAATACTGTTCCAGATCATCATTAACTCCTAGTTCATTAATAATGGATTACCATGTGTTTAACTATATAATACTGTATCAGGTCATCATGAACTCATTAATGATGAGTTACCATGTGTTTCACTTTATAATATTCTCCCTGATCATGATTAACTCCTGGTTCATTTGTAATGAGATACCATGTGTTTCACCTTATAACACTGTTCCTGATCACCATTAACGTCTAGTTCATTAGTAATGAGTTACCATGTGTTTCACTTTAAAATACTGTTCCTGATCATCATTAACTCCTAGTTCATTAGTAATGAGTTACCATGTGTTTCACTTTATAGTACTGTTCCAGATCATTATTAACTCCTAGTTCATAAGTAATGAGTTACCATGTGTTTCACTTTATAATACTGTTCCTGATCATGATTAACGTCTAGTTCATTAGTAATGAGTTACCATGTGTTTCACTTTAAAATACTGTTCCTGATCATCATTAACTCCTAGTTCATTAGTAATGAGTTACCATGTGTTTCACTTTATAATACTGTTCCAGATCACCATTAACTCCTAGTTCATTAGTAATGAGTTACCATGTGTTTCACTTTATAATACTGTTCCTGATCATCATTAACTCCTAATAAAGAACACAGTAACACCTTGTTCATTAGTAATGAGTTACCATGTGTTTTACTTTATATTGTTCCTGATCATCATTAGCTCCAAATAAAGAAGAGCAACACCTCATTCATTATCTAGCAGACAGTAATTACATAATCACTTGGTAATATTCAGAAGCAAGTGAATTTGAAGGCAGGACACATACACAGTCAAGAGGACCCTGCCCTCAAGAGGACTTTAAAGGAGTACTGTTCTGAAGAAACCACACTGGAACCTGTGCTCCTGCAGAAAAGAATGGTGTTTTCTTTTCTAAAGATGAGAGGTAAGCAGACTGGTCTACTGAATACTATAGTATTTTAGCAGTTGTCCCATTTGTAGGCTAATGTACAAATTGGTTCACACTGCCAAATATGAAGATGTACATTAGCCTTTTGAGGTTTCTAATCAAAACAAGCACATGAGAGACACCAGTCAGTACAGTGTGGTGCGATGCCCCCAGACTTCTCTGAGGACACCTGTTTCTGTGAATAGAAATGGAGGATATGATCCATTATGTTGTAGAGACTGCACACTGTGTAGTGTATTTCACTACTGTTAGAAGTGTTGGAATACATTACATCAGTTAACAGTTCACCAGGAACCTTGTAAGACTCAATGAGTTGAGCAATTAATGTTGAATTAATCAGTAATTTATGAGTAGTTATTCTAAGAAACCATAGTTACTTAGTAATTCTTTATGAGACTCAGTAGTTAATGTTTAGTTAATACTGAACTACCCTAATCATTAGATCACTATTATCTACTGAGTAGTTAACTAGTAGTTCCTGGTAGTTAATAGTAGGTACTTTAGTGTTAATGAAACACTGCATTCGTGCTTAATTCCTGATTAGTTACTTACAAACTACAAAACAGTATTGTGAAGTGTTACTAAAAATTTTCTGCCTTTTTACTCACAAGGGCAGCAGCACATCCAGAACATGTGAATGTGTGAGATTCTTCAGCTGTCAAATGAGTGGTGAATTACAAAATGTTCACGTACACATACTTAAGATCACACACATCACAGTAACATCACAAGTTTTATTATCTAAGAAATACCTATCTATTAAAACACTGGTTTCCAAGTGCTGGATGTTGTTTGTGTTGTGTGCATGTGTGGCTTGTTATTGCTAGCAGCAGCACACTTGGTAAATAGTAGATCACTTTTTAAATGGGTGAGTGTCAGGTAGCTAGCTGACACAGCTAATTGACAGTTATGATGCAATTTTTGCTCAGAATCAGGGAAACACACAACCAAAAACAGTTTTAAAAAAACAAGTACGATCCCTCTCCCCATACCCCAAAAAGGGCGTGCAGTGTGCCATTTGTTTCTCTACATAGTGTGAACCTTCCCTTACTGTGCCTTACTATACAGTTATTGCTGTTTACATTCTCTCAATCACACACATAACATCAAGATCATCCATTTAGTTTTTAACAGCTTTATTAAAAGGGTTCTCTATAGTTGGTCTAAATTAGTTTTGCTTTATGATATATTCAGTTGTTGTACTGACAAGTACTGACAATAGCCATGATATACAAACCTCCAAAAAAGTATGTGAAATGCTAATGTAAAGTCTACTTGTGTTTAAGTTCCCCTTATTAATAAGGATCCCAAAGTACAGTGAATACAGTGAACACAGCTGGATCTGTAATGTATAGGATCAGGTTCAACCTTCAAAAAATTAATTCCAGCCAGAACAAATTACTAGTGTGGTTGCCATTTGCTACAGAAAAAACACTAATTTTAAGTATATACTAAGCAGTGACATAGGAAATACCCTGCAAATATATACAAAAAAAGAACAATCTCTAAATCAGTAATCAACTTCCACCACCAGGGTATAATACCACTTTAAGCTTGTGTGTTCTTATAAAAACATGTACATATCATACACATAAAGGGAAAAGTCACATCTACTGCTCCTTAGACATGTAGCCTATTTAAAATCACAATCTGTGACATCCAAAGACATATAAATTAAGCTATTTACATTAGCTATCTAAATATTTTAAGAGGTAGACATTAATAAACAAAGCATGAAGGCACACATACCCATGTACCTAATCACAGCAGATCATGTGCAGGATAACCAGCATTTACATCAAGGAGGCTATAACAAACATTTAAAAACGTTCATCGGTCAGTCACATTTGTGTATAAGGACTGAAACAGCCAGCTTAAGCTGTACTTTACAATTCTTTAATCTCGAGACTACAGTCTCAGTTTCCAGCATTTCCCTCAAACAAAATGCGCTGCCTTAATGGAATTTTACCACCACTGTCTTGTAGACTACTGTAAGACCCCTATTACATGTGACTCCCATATTCACACTAAAATATGCATCTCCTACATTAATAAAAACAAAAGGCAGTGATTAGTAAATTCTGTATTAAATTTTAAAAAGTGCAAAAACATGATATTTGTTGTTTTACTTAATAAATCTGTTGTAACATCAAGAAACGTTTGCATGTTGGTTATTTGTTCTTTAGAATTTGTTCTTTAGAAGGACTCTTATTGTGAAGCCAGGGCTGGTTCCACCTGGGTTTATATGTGAGGGAGTCAGTTGTGAGCTGGGAGCTGAGCATGTCAGACGTGAGCTGAGTAGTGAACGAGCTGTTAGTAAAGAGAAAACTTTGCTTATCTATGCTGTAGCTGTGGCCAACAATAGCTGGATAATACAGCACTACAACTTGTCCCTGAGCTGTGCATCTTTTAATAGTGGTGAGCACTTTGAATTGGTACCCAAATGGTGTCTGAGTTGTCTGATGAACAAATAGCCCTGCATCTCCTGCTTTGTTTGCCAGATGATAGCTTGCCTGCTATTGCTAGACCTCAGTGAGAGAGCTGATTACAGTGCTTTGGTCTGGGTGCTTCAGAGGCGTTTCAGGCAATGTTTCTGGCCCAAGCTCCTTTGGTTTGAACTGTGTAACCATCAAAGATAGCCAACTAGATGGCTAGATGGGCTTGTGACTCACATGCCGCCTCCTGTATAGTGTGAGATAGCACAATACCAGTTCATCATGGCACTGTCTTCAACTGAGCTGTGTGTCCACATACAGTTGGCCCACCCACGCAACTTGCCTGAGGCCCTGGAATTGATGTTGGTGAGAAAGTTGGCATGGTCAGTGGCATGGATGGAGAAGATGACAGAACTGCTGGCCGTACAACCAGTGGCACGGGCCCAATGGTGGCGGACATGCAGCTGGCTAGGGCTTGTCCATTGGTGGTGAAGTCAGTAGGAAAGACTTCTGCCCTAGCCTAACTATTGTAGACATAAGCATATTGCCACAGCGGGCATAAAACAGGTTTATGGTCTGTTCATGGTCTTACCTGTGATGACTTGATGCACTGAAGTATTGTTAGATATTTGCTTTGGTATTGTCACAAAGCCAATGACAGCTTATGTACAACCCCATTTCCAAGAAAGTTGGGACGCTGTGCAAAATGTAACTAAAAACAAAATGCAATGATGTGCAAATCATTTAAACCCTATGTTTCATTGAAAAAAGACAGCATATCGAATGTTGAAACTGAGAAATTATATATATATATATATATATATATATATATATATATTATTATTTTTTTTTATATTTGCTCATTTTGAACTTGATGCCAACAACATGTTCCAAAAAAGTTGAGACGGGGGCAACAAAAGGCTGGTAAAGTTGTGTAATGCTAAAAAAAACACTTGGTGGTTGATTGGCAACAGGCCAGTAACATGATTGGGTAAAAAAAGATCATCCCAGAGAGGTTGAGTCTTTCAGGAGTAAAGATGAGCTTGTGCACAAGCAAATAGTACAACAATTCAAGAATAACATTTCTCAACGTAAAATAGCTTTTGCTTTTCATCATCTATGGTGCATAATAATATTAACAGATTCAGAGAATCTGGAGAAATCTTTGTATGCAAGAGACAAGACCAAAAAGCACTATTTGCTGGCCATGATCTTTGGGCCCTCAGGCAGCACTGAATTAAACACATTCTGTAGTGGAAATCATTGTATGGGCTCAGAAACACTTCTGAAAACCACTGTCTGTGAACACAGTTCAACACTGCATCCACAAATGCAAGTTAAAACTCAAAAACACAAAGAAGAAACTGTACATGAACAGGATCCACCTTCTCTGGGCCAGAGCTCATTTAAAATGGACAGAGGGAAAGTGGAAAAGTGTACTGTGGTCTGACAAATCAAAATTTGAAATTCTTTTTGGAAATCATGGACACTGTGTCCTCCGGACTAAAGACCACTCAGCTTGTTATCAGTGCACAGTTCAAAAGCCAGCATTCATGATGGTATAGAGGTGCTTTAGTGCACATGGCATGGGTGACCTTCACATCTGTGAAGGCACCATTAATGCTGAACGATAAATATAGGTTTTACATTTCACTTTCAAAAGTACAGCAATTGGTTTCCTCAGTTCCCAAACGCTTACAGAGTGTTAAAAGAAGAGGTGATGACACACAGTGCTCAACATGCCCCTGTCCCAACTTTTTTGGAACGTGTTGTTGGCATCAAATTCAAAATGGCATATATTTTTCAAAATACAATAAAATTGATATGTTGTCTTTGTAGTATGTTTCTTTAACAATGTGGTTTACATGATTTGCATATCATTGCATTCTATTCTTATTTACATTCTGCACAGCATCCCAACTTTTTTGGAAATGGGATTGTGGTAAAACAGCACTCTAATTACCAAATTTACAGAAAACCAACAACAGCAAGTACATTTGTTTTCAGCTTTGGACAAGAAGAAAAACTGTAAATCTTTTAACAGAACTGGAGCTTGACATTCAAACATTTACACTCTGATAACAAACTAAGGGATTTAAGCAAATATAATAAACTCAGTAGAGCTGCCTGTTTTGTCAGCCAGCGGCAGATTGGATAATATTGTGGCCAGATTCACACAGTCATGCGCTAATCTCTCAAGGCTGAAGTCAGCTTATTCAATTTTCCTTTGCACTTTAAAAATCCTGCAGCTGCATTCTATTATTCGTCCAGGCATCTGAACTTAACTGCTACATCATTTAAAGTGGAACAGGAACTAAAGCTATCTTCAGCTTCATCTAAGCTCCATCCTCTGTCTCATATACAATCAACCAATCAGAGCTGTAATACTTTAGGGGGGCTGCTGGTTTAACCCCTAAATTACGACGGATACACACTTGGATGTAATAGTTCCGGTGCTTATATGATGCAGTTTTTTTTTACTTCATTACTTGCTACCTCTGCAAACACCTCCCATACTTTACAAAGATAAAGTCCATTACTTCCATAAACAATCTGAAAGATTCACCTGTCAGACCACATTTTTCATCAGACCATGTGCATCAGACCATTTCATATGAGCTCAAGCCCACAGAGGTCGGCAGCGTTTCTGGATGTTGTAGACATGTTTTACACTGTGCATAATACAGTCTTAACTTGCTTTTGTGGATGCAGCAACAAATGTGTTTGTTGACAACATTTTGTCAAAGTATTCCTCAGAACATGCAGTGGTATCAACAATGACTATAACAATGTCTGTTTTTAATGCAGTGCCATCTGAGGAATTCAAGGTCATGGGCATTCAATTGTGGTTTTCAAAGGGTGGAATACCCAGAATCCTTGCAAATGCTTGTTAAGGAACATTGTTTCTAAATTAATGGATTATTCGCTGATGCTCGTCAAAGCCTCAAAGCTTCTAACTCTAACCCTAACCCTAACCCCAAATCCAAAAAAGTTAGGATGCTGTGTAAAATGTAGATAAAAATAAATAAAAACAGAATTCAAAGATTTGCAAATTTCATAGACCCATATTTTATTCACAATATAACATGGAACACAAATCAGATGTTGAAAGTGAGACATTTTACCATTTTATGAAAAACATTAACTAATTTAGAACTTGATGGCAGCAACGCATCTCATAAAAGTTGGAGCAACAAAAGGCTAGAACAGTAAGTTGTACTAATAAAAACAGCTGGAGGAGCAATTTGCAATTAACTTACATGACTGGGTATAAAAAGAGCATTTTAGAGAGGCAGAGTCTCTCGGAAGCAAAGATGAGGAGAGCTTCACCAATCTGCAAAAAACTGCATCTAAAATTTGGGAAACAATTTCAGAAAAATGTTCCTCAACATAAAATAGCAAAGACTTTGGATATCCCACCATCTATAGTACATAATATCATCAAAATATTTAGAGAATCTGGAGAAATCCCTGTACGCAAGTGACAAGGCTGACGATCAATATTGGATGCTTGAGATCTTCGGGCCCTCTGGCGACACTGCATTTAAAACAGCCATAATTCTGTACTGGAAATTACTGCATGGGCTCAGTAACACTTCCAGAAATCATTGTCTGCGCACACATTTCGCTGTGTAATCCACAAATGCTGTTAAAGTTAAAGCTGTATCATGCAAAGAAGACGATCAAGAAGGTCAAGACAAGAAACACTGCCATCTTCTTTGGGCCAAAGCTCATTCAAAATGGACTAAGGCAAAAAGGAAAACTGTTCTGTGGTCATATTAATCAAAATTTGAAATTCTTTTTGGAAACCACGGACGCAGTCCTGTGGACTCAAGAGGAGAGGGACCAATTAGCTTATCAGCGCACAGTTCAAAGGCCTGCGTCTCTGATGATATGGGGTTGCCTTAGGGCCTATGGCGTGGGCAGCTTGCTCATCTGGAAAGGCACTATCAATGCTGAGCAGGATATAGAGGTTTTAGAACAACATATCCAGACAATGTCTCTTTCAGGGAAGGCCTTGCATATTTCAGCAAGACAATGTTAAACCACATACTGCATCCTTCACAACAGCATGGCTTCACTGAAGAAGACTCTGGGTGCTGAACTGGCCTGCCTGCAGTCCAGACCTTTCACCAATAGAAAACATTTGGCACCTCATGAAATGAAAAATCCGGCAAAGAAGACCCAGGACCCAAGTTCTAAATGAGTCAGTGTTTTTCATGAAATTGTAAAATATCTCACTTTCAACATCGGATATGTGTTCTATGTTCTATTTTGCATAACATATGGGTTTATGAGATCTGCAAATCATTGCATTCTGTTTTTATTTACATTTATTTACATTTTACACAACTTTTTTGGAATTGGGGTTGTAGATGCTTTCTGAACATTTCAAAATGTTCCTAGTCTTAATTCTCTACCAACTTTTTAAATAATGTGGCCTCAGTTTCAGAATGAGCATGTATTTGTGAAAAACGGTGAAGTTGATAAGGTAAAACATTATGTACTTTGTCTTTGTACCGGTTTTGTTTAAATACAATTCAAAGTGGATTTACAAATCACTGCTTTCTGTTTTCATTTGCATTTCACATACTGTCATTTTTGGAATTGAGGTTTGCACTCAAAAAGGCATATCATGATGTAATTAATTTATATAACAATGACATTTTGTCATATTGCCTGGCCCTATTTTTTAGGATGATGGGTGTGAATGAAAATGTTGATGTTGATGACCATTACGCCTTAAGAAAAAAAGGTTTGACTGATATAGTTGCAAAACGGAAACATATTGTCTATCTGTATCCTCTGCAAGTAATTTGTTCACAGGGATGCAAGTACATGTTTTCTGCAAATGAAGTTCAGTGATTAAATAGCATTGCATTAATTAAAGATAAAAAAATTGCTTTCTATTCTTTCTTAATTACTCTTCATTACCTCGTAAGACTGGGGGCAATTTATTGTATTCCTCAATTCGCAAACATCATTCTGTAATTTATACTAGATTAAATTTTTTTATTTTTATTTACAAATTACATAATACAGTCTTAATCTCAGTGGATGCAAGTTTGTGGTTTTGTGTGTCTGAAAAATACCAGGCATCACACTTTTACCAGGCATCACACTGTTACCCCTCTAAATTTATTAATTATCCATCACACCCCCTGGGGGAGTGAAGTTAAACTCTGTACCAGGCATAGTTTTGGAGTTGCTGTAATATTATATTGTTGTAATTTACCATAACACTGTAGTTGTTGTGAGATGTTACCAGAGATAAGGTTTTCACTCTTGCTCTTTCAAAATGGTCTTTATTCCTAAAGGGAAACTCCACTTATTTTTCATAATTTCTGCATATTTGAGTCATTGAGATATAAGCAAAGTCATTCACAGTGGTTTTATGTGAAATGGTTCATTGCAAAGAAACTTACTGACTAACCAAGGGCAATGTCTACAACAAAAAATATAGCCGTTTTATTTATTGTCGATAAGGACCAGTGAACCATTTTAGATGTAATGTTGATCTAAGCACGTTTAAGTAGTGATTCATAAAATGTGAATTTGACATAAAAATATGTGTAGGTGATTGTTTTCAACCTGACATTTGAACTGCAGTGCCAGAGTGTTACAGGCATTATATTACAGATTTGTGAAAGCTGTCTTTCACATCACAATCACATGCCAATGCTGAGAATGTATCTTACGAACTGATATAGAATAAAATCTAATTAAACTAAAATTTTGAAAATAGAATTCCTGTTTAAATTTTTTTCAAGGGCCTTAGAAATCAGGACTTTCTTGATACACTTATTTCATGTTAGTTTCAATGAACTTATGATTTATCATTACATCACTTGCTCAGGTGCAGTTTTCCTGGAGCAGCTCATGTAGAACCCAGTAATGTTATAATTTCCCAATAAAGTAATAACCAGCAGAAATATAATAAAATTTTACACTTAACTTTTTTAAAAATGTAATAAAATATAAGATTTGTACAGATAATGTAATAGCTTATTACATTATTGTGAAGACCTGAAGGTACCACCGTCTTTCCTGGTTGTGTTCTGGTCACATCTGACTGATTACTACTGTTTTTCTCTACCATAAATATAATTTTGTTCATTTGATTTTCATAGGAATTTATTACTTTGCCCAGGCTAGGACAGTTACAGTTGTAAGCAGAGCCAGTCTTACAAGAAGCCTTGAAAGTGGAGGCTCTTTCTGAAAAGTATATTGCTTCATTGATGCTCACCTTGTTTCAAGCTGGGTGTACACCACAAAAGTATTATGGGAGACCATATGCAATTCATGTAAACCATATTTTTAAAAGAAAATAATACAAAGACAACATATCAAATGTTGAAACTGAGAAATTTTATTGTTTTTTGAAAAACAAATTCCCATTTTGAATTTGATGCCAACAACACATTCCAGAAAAGTTGGGACAGGGGCATGTTTACCAGAGTGTTTCATTACCCTTTCTTTTAACAACACTCTGTAACCATTTGGGAACTGAGGAGACCGACTGCTGTAGTTTTAAAAGTGATAGGATTTCAGCTGCTCAACAGTTCAGGGTCTCCTTTGTTATATTTTTCATTTCATAATGCACCAAATATTTTCAGTGGTGACAGGTCTGGACTGCAGGCAGGCCAATTTAGCACCTGGACTCTTTTAATACAGGGCAATGCTGTTGTAATACAGGCAGAATGTGGTTTAGCATTGTCTTGCTGAAATAAACAAGGCCTTCCCTGAAGAAGACGTCGTCTGGATGGCAGCATATGTTGCCAAAACATGCATATATCGTGCAGCATTAATGGTGCCTTCACAGATGTGCAGGTCACCCATGCCATGTGCACTAATGCACCCCTATACCATCATGAATACTGGCTTTTGAACTGTGCACTGATAACAAGCTGAGTGGTCATTAGCCCGGAGGACACAGCGTCCATGATTTCCAAAAGAATATCAAATGTTGATTTGTTGGACCACAGGACACTTGTCCACTTCCCCTCAGTCCATTTTTAATGAGCTCTGGCCCAGAAAAGGTGGCAGCATTCCTGGATCCTGTTTATATATGTTTTCTTCTTTGCTTTTAGAGTTTTAATTAGCCTGGAGGACACAGCGTCCATGATTTCCAAAAGAATTTCAGATGTTGATTTCTTGGACCACAGGACGCTTTTCCACTTCCCCTCAGTCCATTTTAAATGAGCTCTGGCCCGGAAAAGGTGGCAGCATTCCTGGATCCTGTTTATATTTGGTTTTGTTTTTGTGTTTTAGAGTTTTAATTAGCATTTGTGAATGCAGTGCTGAACTGTTTTCACAAACAGTGGTGTTCCTCAGTCCATGCAATGATTTCCACTACAGAATCATGTCTGTTTTTAATGTAGTACCGCCTTAGGTACCCAAAGATCACAGCTAGAAAATACTGGTTTTTGGCCTTGTCCCTTGCATACAGAGATTCTACATACAGAGTTTCTGAATCTTTTAATTTTATTATGTACTGTTGATGATGAAAAGCAAAAGTTCTTTGCTGTTTCACGTTGAGAAACGTTATTCTTGAATTGTTGCACTATTTGCTCGTGCAGTCTTTCACAGAGTGGTGAACCCCTCCTGATCTTTACTTCTGAAAGACTCAGCCTCTCTGGGATACTTTTTTATACCCAATCATGTTACTGTTAATCAACCACCAGTTGTTTTTTTAGCATTACACAACTTTACCAGCCTTATGTTGCCCCTGTCCCAACTTTTTTGGAACATGTTGTTGGCATTAAATTCAAAATGGGCAAATATTTTTCAAAAAACAATAAAATTTCTCAGTTTCAACATTTAAAATGTTGTTATTGTACTATTTTCAATGTCATATTGGGTTTAAATGATTAGCACATCATTGCACTTTGTTTTTATATACATTTTGCACAGCATCCCAACTTTTTTTGAAATGGGGTTGTATACAGAACTCATAGTTCTAAAACCATGGTCTTTACTAAATTTACTTTGAAAAACCATGTCTTTTGGGTGTGTATTACATAAATATTACATTATAATATTGTTACATTATCACGAGACATTGTATTACATGATTGTGCAAGTTATTACATTATTGTGTCTTATTACATTTTTTAATAAGTGGAAATTAAGTGCAAGTTAAGTGCAAATTTCTGGGGTTATTACATTATTGGGGAATCTTTAAAATATTGGGTTCTACGGCTTATGCGGACAGTAATGTGCATAAGTAATAGTATCATGATAGTTTTAAGGAAATGTTGTCCTAAAATTTGAGATCTTGCTAATTTAAGCAAGAAACATATTGTTTGTAGTCTATCACCTGGCTTACTGTAACAGACATTGTTAGTTTTGTTGTGAGGATTTGAATAGTCTCTCTTCTTACTTTAAAAAGAGAGTAGAGAGAGACAATACTTTTATTCTAGGGTTAGGGTTAGTATTAAACTTTTTTATTTGTATAGCTTAATTTAGGTATTATTTATAAAATATTAATTATGTATTATTGTTATTGTGATAATTTTTGTTATCATGATAAACAGTATGCCTTTATGAGCATATCATAGATATTATCTATACTTTGAGACCACTGACCAACTACATGTTTTGTCAAATAGAGCATAGTTAATCCTGTTTAATTAGAATTTGTGCAGTACAGTATGTGAAAAGAGTTTCGGATACCCAGAGTTTTAATGGCAGTTTTTAAACGTGGCACTTTTAGTTTACTGTGTCTGTGGGTCAAAATATTGTGACACAAATAGTGTATTGTAAAATATAAAGTAATGTGATATGATTTCTTTGCCAGTCTCTACTTCTATATTCACTACTAATAGTAGTGTACTATTTTAACATGCTATTTAGTGTGGTGGTATGCAGACGCCACCAACATGTCAGTTTAATGATATGACCTAGTTGCCCTTTGCAAAGTTTGGAGAGATTAAGATGCTTTGCACCCTCATAGACCACACTAACTACATACAGAAGAGGTTAACCCATCACGTTCTGCATACACATTTCACTGTTACAGTGAAATACTGAGAAGCTCAAAGCACTTCTAAATGCGTATAAACAACAGCAGTGGAGCGTCACACGATTCACTGATAGTGGGTGGGAGGAAATTTCTGAATCACATTTAGCTGTAAGAAAAATTACAAAGGTTTATGGAAAATATGCCGGTAATTTTTCGTCAATGCATTACTTATTTTTTAATTAAATTTACAGTGTAAAATACATGTAACATTCCATAAATTTTAATTCAGTTAATTTGGAATTGACCTAAACACAAATGCATTCTTTCAGAACCAGTGTTTGTTGGAAAAGCTTTACCGAATGTTGGCCACAATCCCAGTTATCCTTGATGTATTCTAACAGTTAGACCTTTTACAGCCACAAAATACATAGTGCATAAAAAACACTCTAAGTGTAGGTATTTTCACAAAATGTCATTGTTAGATTGAACATGATTTTGCCAGTGTTCTGTAAAGCAAGTGTAGCAGCTGTTGCTATGAACTGAATTTCCATAGCATACATTGATATGCTGCCCTATGTAAGTGATACTATAATGGTTTATTTGTGTATATTTACCATCCTTATTACATATTAGTAGAAAGACACTGTTCTTACTGTACTTGTTTGTATTGCTTTGGAATATTACTCAGTAGGCCAGTGTGTGAATGTGTATCTCTCTAAAATCTCTTTCTCTCTTTTCCCCTCTCTCTTTCTCTCCACCTCTCTCTCTTTCTGTCTTTAGGGTTGATTCGTCTACAGGAGCTGATTAAGGCTCCCTCCAGATACAACATCCGGCTAAAGATTCGCCAGCTGCCTGCAGAGACCAAGGACGCCAAACCACTCCTTAAGGAAATGAAAAAAGCAAAAGAATTCCATGTCATCTTTGACTGTGGCCATGAGATGGCTGCCTGGATACTCAAACAGGTTTCTCCAGTCCCTCAGATTTACCACTCTGCTCTTTCTTTCTCTCTCTCTCTATGTTCTCTTTCACTTACTCATTCTCCAATGTTTTTTGGTCTTCCTATGAAGCTGAATTTTTTTGTCACTAATGTGTAACTAGTTCAAATACTTCTGTGCAGAACAAGATTTCTGTGCAGAACACTTGCACAAAATGCTTACATTACAGAGTTATCAATTTACAATATATTGAAAAAAGGAAAAAGATAATTAAAAGGAAAAATTAAGGACAGCGCCTATTTACTGTAAAGGTAAACCATATCTATGCTTAAGTTTAGCATGTAAAGAATGATGATACATACACCTAGACACAATTACGGAAACTACATTGGAACAATTCTGTTTTTGTAGCACTTCTGTGAAGTTACTCTGAAAGGAACACTAATCTTTAGCTTGTACATTATAGAGAAGGATAATTACACTGAGAAAGATTCTTTGCATTCATTTTGTTATTTTAGGGAAACTTTTTGGAACCTAGAATAAATATATTTGCATGTGCTTCGAAAAGCTGCATTTTATATTTTTGACTTTAGTTTGTCGTTTTGCCCTTAATTCTAACTGTTTGAACAAACAGCAAAATGAATAACTCTGACTTCACTGTTTTAATACATTTGCTGAGTCCTCTAGCTGTCCAGTCCTGTTCCACATGTTAGAATCTATTAGCAATCTATCATTATGAGAGCAGCATCCCAAAATGTGAATATACAGCCCCGTTTCCAAAGATGGGACGCTATACAAAGACAATAGTACAAAGACAACATATCAAACAAAGAAATTTTATTGTATTTTTTTTTAAAAATTCCCATTTTAAATTTGATGCCAGCAGCACATTTCAAAAAAGTTGGGACAGGGACATGTTTACCACTGTGTTGCATCACCTCTTCTTTCAACAACACTCTGTAAGCGTTTGGAAAGTGAGGAGACTAGTTGTTGCAGTTTTGAAAGTAAAATGTTTTACCATTTTTCCCATGCAGTGATTTCCACTACAGAATCATGTCTGTTTTTATTGCAGTGCCACTTGAGGGCCTGAAGATTACGGCCATCCAGTATTGGTTTTCAGCCAATGCCCTTACATGCAGAGATACAGAGATTTTTCTGGATTCTTAGAAAGTTTTAATGATATTATGTACCACAGATAATGAAACCCCAAGTTCTTTGCTATTTTATGTTGAGAAACATTATTCTTGAATTGTTGCTCATGCATTCTTTCACAGAATAGTGAAGCTGTCCCCGTCTTTACTTCTGAAAGACTCTGTGGGATGCTCTTTTTATACCCAATCATGTAACTGACCTGTTGACAATTAACATAAATAGTTGGGAGATGTTCCACCAGGTGTTTTTATTAGCATTACACAATTTTACCAGTCTTTTGTTGCCCCTTTTCTTTAAACGTGTTGTTGGCATCAAATTAAAAATGGGCATATATTTTTCAAACAATAAAAATTCTATTTCAACAAACATCCTGTTTTTTATGTATGTTTTGCACAGCGTCCCAATTTGTTTGGAAACAGGGATATAATTAAATCAGACAATTTGCCCAGAGGGCATTAGGAGGAGAAATTACAGATGATATGATTAAATACAGTCACATCAATAAGACCATGCTTGCTGCTGAGGGAGACTAAATCTAAATTTGTCAACCATAAAACCTATGCTTAGAGGGGTTATTTTCACTTTGCCCCAGCATGATCATCTAAAGACAATGCACTGTGTAATTCCAGTTCTAGGATTTTGTCTAGGAAGTTGCTTTCAGGTAAAGTGTATTTACTCATCATATTCTGGTATTTTGTATTATGGTCTATAGGCTCTATCTATGGGGATGATGACAGAGTATTATCACTACATCTTCACAACACTGGTAAGATACACAACACATATTTGACTGATATACTATGCTTGACTTGCTTTGTTCTGTATGCTGTCTAATGTTATACACCACTATTCCATTATACACAAAGAGTTTTAAAAGCAGAACTTTATATGTATCTCATCTTCAACTTTACAAAAAAGCTCTCTCTGCTGAAAACTGCTCTCATTTATACTTCTTTTTTTTTGATGCAGCTGACTGTAGAGAGTAGATATATACTGAATGAATGAAAAAGCTGTCTTTCTCGGAGAGCTTGGAGCATGAGTATTATGTATCAAACATCTGAGTAAGAGTTTTGATCTAGCAACTGTTAACCTGTTTTGATGAACTGTATTTATTAACTCTAGCTTTTTCAAACATTTTGTTAATGTTTATTATTATTATTATTATTATTATTATTATTATTATTATTCATAGTAGTAGTAGTATCAAGATATTGGAATGTGGATTCAAAACGTTTAATTAGTGGTGGAACCAATCTGATACCAGGTTTTAATACTGGGACGTGCAGGAAGGTTTAAGAGACGTGGTGGTTATAGCTATATGTAGCCTATGCATATATATCCTTTTGTGGTAGTCTGTTCCCAGCTTCCATACAAAGGAATCAAACCTTTAAGTATACTTGTGTATAACAAAAAAAAATAAATAAATAAATAGAATGGACTGTGTGCTTATCCATAATTGCTGCACATGAAAGGACATATGAAGCCAACTTAAGTAACAGCCTTGTCCACTGTACAGTATTTAGTCTTTGGTTGTCACTGTATGTGTGGTTGGATTTGGATATATTTGTGTGTGCTGGGCCCCTGGATGCTCCCTCGAACATTGTTTCTGTCTGTGAGAAATGATGCGCACACACAATCTTGGAGGACATTCGGCAGTCATGCCAGCTGTCTTAAGCTGACAGACTACACGCATACTCTCTCTGTGTACAGACACAGTCAGAGTTTTATGGAACACACAGCTCTGTATAAAACAACTCTCTGCAGTTGCACATTTCACACTATAGAGGAGAAACAGGATAACCGTTAATGCTCAAATGAAGGCTACACCATGACATATACAACCCACATACAACATATATTATTTCCAAAATGAAAGTGGTATGTTTAATTTGTTTTGATATTTAACAAAGGAATTACTATGCTGACTTGTTAGTTTGACATTTGAGATATAGTTCTTCAAAAAATCAAATCAAAATGACTCGTTGCCAAAATGATTTTCCCCTTTCACCAAAACGTAATTTGGGTCCAAAGTTTGCTTCTGTAGTTTTGCACTGGAACTACAAGACTAATGTAGCTAAACTAATGTAGCTGAAAGTAGGGCTAGGCAATCTGACAGTAATTATTATTATTGTGATAAATTATCACAATATGCCACAGTAAGTTTTATTTACAAGAAGAGAATGTTGTGGATATTGTCAATACTTAAAAACACTTCCCAACTACATTTGATTACAAAGAGAGCACAATTAGTGCTGTTTTATTGGATTTTGTGCAGCATTGTATATGAAACATTAAACATAAATAATTGTTTTCAGAAGTCTTGATAGTGTTTTGTTGGTATTTCTTTTCCAATTTATCAGATGTCAGAAAAAATATATATTATCACATATCATGTAGGAGTACGATAACAGCTACGTGAAGCATGCATGAGTCCCAAACCCCGCCTCCCGGGCCCCACCTCCTGTGCCCTGATCGAACATGAGGCACAGTCCAGCCCGGGCCCGGGAGGCAGGGTTCAGGACTTGTGTGCCACCTTCATGCTTCTCATGGCTGTCGTCGCACTCCTGCCATCTCTCGCAGTAGACGTCCTCCTAATGCTTTCCCGCCCTCTCTTGCACCCGTTGTCAGTACTTGTGGGTCGGGTGACTGGCATTGTTACATTTCTTTGTAATGCTATTCTAAGCAGGTCTATCCCAGTTTCTACACGTTATAAATATTTATGCATTGCCGTAGGCTGATATGTGCATGAAGAATATTGGGTATCAACATTGGCTCATAAGTCCCTGTTTACGCACACCAGTTATTATTGTGCAAACTGCATACCTAAATCATCACTCTTGCTTCAAACCATGTTATGTGTTAAGTAATCGTTAGTAGACTCATTTGTGTGGTTTCTGACACTCTAAGATATATAGTGCTTTCATTCTAGAGGCAGCTGCTAACTAGTCACTGCCTTCAAAGGCACCTCTCTTGTTGGGCAGCATTTTAACCAAAAAGGAACCTTAGCTGGCATCTCATTTGGGTCAGTGCTTCAGAACCGTCAAACGTCATAACTTTCACTGCACTATAGACGTTTATACCTGTTTACTCGCAGTTACTGGTTAACTTACACTCTCCTCAGTGCATAAGGATGGCTCCCGAACCTGCAGCAGCTGTTTTCCTACGTTGACATTGTTGTGGAAATTTGTGCATGGCGAACAGAACTGTCGTTATATACTTGACTCTGGGCCCCAGATAAATACAGAAAATTGTGACTACTAGTTTGTGAGTCATTTCAATTCATTCACTGTCCTCATCCACCTTAACGAACCTGCTTTATTTCTAACACACAAAGTATAAATAATGCATATAATTTTGTACAATATGCCCTCAGAAAAAAGGAGCGCACACAATCTGTTAAGCTGGCTAATATGCATTTTATTATATGCATTTTCATCTGATTTATGAGCTCCTAGTCTGAAATTTAGCTGTCAACATTTACCTAATGTGACTGTGGTAAGCACAGCAATACAATACAAGCAGAGCAGACAAAAATTAGCATTTGTGGTATTTATTTTAAAAACATTTTATTTCTGAACGTCTACATCATCCAGTAAGTTACAGTATTTTTTATCTTTCAGGGAGAACGTCAGTCTACAGCACTGGTTCTGCCGTGTTTCCTCCCACATACGCTCGGCAAGTGAGCTGCTTTCAGCCGTTCAGCGCAGTTTTCTCTCCATAACCGTTCCTCTTCCTCAGCCCCTCAGCGAGTGCCTCTCTGCTTCTGTAACGTTAGTAACGTTTACAGAAAAACTCCCTGAGTATAGAATCGAATTGATAATTATTTACATACAAAACATGCTACTAAACAGTGAACAACCAATATTTTAAACTGGACTCTCTCTTGTTTTGAGTAGCCAGCGCGTTTACATAGCTAGCCCGCTAGCTAAGCTAACTAACATTGGCTTCACCTACCGAGTTACAAATGCAGCCAATTTCTAGAGATCTACAAACACAAATATGTTCAATACTTTATACAAATACAACAATCAATCAAAATAGTAAAGACAGAAGTCAAAAAATAACTTACATTTGACTCCTCAGTCAGCAAAAAATGGGGGCTTTGTCCACCATGTTTATCCAACTGAAGCGGTGGAGCTCTTGGCCGATGAACAGGTGAACAGTATTGTGGGATTGCCTTCGCTGAGAAGGATACCCACGATGCTTTCTTCAGATTTGGTCAAAATAAGGCACCTTAGAAGGCAGCTGCCTTATGCTACCTTTCAAATGGGACAGGCTTTGTCTCGGGAGTGCGCAAATGCTGCCTTAAAATGCTGCCTACTTAGACAGCTGCCTCCTGATTGGAACACACCAATTCTGTTATCAATAAAAATTCAGGCTTTTCTGTATTTTATAGACACTTTTCTCCAATTTATAGATAACAGAATGTCATACAGCATCAGAGCAATCGTGTGATGATTTAGGCATGCACTTTGCATAGTGCTATTACCTGTGAACTACATTAGCATCATATCTCCAGTCTCGGCTGATCAGTTGTGCCAAACTATACCTTTAATATTGCAAATACTAATTGTGGTGATTTGTGCTCTGATAATGTATATTATTATTATATGTTATTATTATATGTTTTTGTATGCTATCTCAGTTATCTTTTTGTATATTATCTCAGGACCTTTTTGCATTGGACATGGAGCCGTATCGCTACAGCGGTGTAAACATGACTGGTTTTCGAATCCTAAACACAGAGAGTGCTCAGGTGTCCTCTATTGTAGAGAAATGGTCCATGGAGAGACTGCAGGCTCCTCCTAAGCCCGACTCAGGACTGCTGGATGGATTTATGACGGTAAGCGACTGAAAACATAAAAAAAGGTAGGTGTGGTTAAGCCTGTGCCTCCACTGTCAACAGATTTGGGTGAACTCGTGAGAGCAGCGGGAGGACAGCACCAACAATCCTAGTTTACCAGAATACTCTAGGTCCATGAACCCCCAGATCTGCACCTTTTATCTAACAGGAAAAACGTATTACCAAAGGCTTGACTAAACAGGTAGTCATAAATTACTTGAAAAATCTGTTTCCATCACCATTATTTGCATTTCTCCTTTATTGATGAACCAACTTTTTCAGCTCATCCAAACAATAAAACATTTTTTGTGATACATCTGAATAGACAGGCACACAACCTAACCCACACACAGACTCACCATCTTATACATGCACAATTTGGCTGTGTTAACACACTCAACACCCAGCCTCTACAGGCAGCCAATCCTTTGGCCAAAGTCTCCACATGGTGTTAGCGGTAATGACCGTTTATCGTCATTGCCTCCCACTCTCTCACTCTTGAAAAAAAGCCTCCCTGCCAAAAGCATGAGGACCTGTCGAGGGAGGGAGGGAGAAGGGAGAGAGAGAGAGAATTGAATATAAATAAAGGCTTTTCACAGTACCTTCCCAAGGAGTGTGTGATAAGGTGATTTTAGAGTGAAGCCAATAGAGTGAGGTGGCATGCCAGCAATGGTCACGTTCAAGGTCTTTATTTTCTAATTCAGTTAGTGTGCTTTCACAAGCCAGTTTCAGCAAACCATATAGACAGAGACAGACTCTATACCCGCTTCCATATAAGCACTCAAAGGATTCAGATATTCGTAACTGTTAGGAGAAAAAAAAACTTCACAAGTCAGACTGTCTCTGCTGCCTTGCAAGAATTTTTCTACTAAGGTGCTTTCAGAAAAGCCAGCCTGTCTTTTCACTCTTCCTTCATGCAGTAAATGAGGTAAGTAAAGACATTATGGAGCATATTAGGATATCACCATCAATTATAATAGTAATGGAGTAATCTATGGAAAAATAACAATCATGCTTAGCCTTTCAAAGATATCAAAAAAGAAACTTAAAAACTTAAAAAATAGAACAATGAAACACTTTGTGATTATACATGCAAATGGGTGTGCAAAACAGAATCCAGTAGGAGGATCTAAAATATGCATTATAATCATGTAAATAGATTTTTCCCCATTTTTTTTAATTGAGTAGTTATGACAGCCCTAGAGGATCATTACTCCTGTGTTCTTTCCTTCTTTTTGAAAGGTTGTGGTTTGCAGTGGCATGTTGCTTGATTTGATTTAAGGCCCACTCAGAAGGGCATAATATGTGGAGCAGCTCAGGTATAATTGCATCTTTCTGAGTTTAGTCTAAACTATTATTGAGGCTGTCTGTCTCCAGGCTTGAGAATTAAATGTTTGTCAATCTTGGTTTATTCAGTATGGTGGTTGGATCACTCACAAGCAAAACAGCATACTCAAATACAGGTGTGCAGCTGGTTTTAATAGCGGTTTGATTTCAGATACAAAGAACTGTTATTAAACTTTTCTTAATTAGACTATACTAGTCTATTTGTAATCCAAATGCAAACAACCAAAGAAACAAAGCAAAGATGACAAGCACGGCATTCTTAGAAACCAGTTTAGCTGTCTCAGATTGCTAAATGGATTTTATACTTTTGCACAGGCTGACTGTGTGTTTGTGGCAAAATACAAAGCAAGAAAACAAATCAGAAAAGCACAATGACCGCAAGAAAATAAAAAACAAATGGTAAAGAAGCAAACAATCAGAGGAAAGGTAGTATTTCAGGAAATCTTTGATTTGCAAGACATGGCAATGAAAAAAGTGCTCCCCTGTTTCAAAAAATAAATAATGGAGAATTTGTCAATAAAAGAGACGGTCATATATTTTTGAAAAACAGTGAGTTATTTGCCCAGTTAGGTAATGCAATTAGTAAATCATAAACCACATGTTTCATAATCTTTGTCCCATTATGCTTAATATTTCATAATGTCTCTCTTTGTTGGAAGAAATAATAATTTTAGCTGCTGTCATTGTGAGAATGCTTGAATTGCCATCCACATTTCTGAAACAATACCAATCACAGACTTCTGATTACTTGTATTATGATGTTTCTTGTAGTATTTTTCTTGGTTAAGTAGTCAATGAAATTAATCAAGTATTATGTCATTGTACTTGACTAAGAGTAAGTGGAGCATGTCAGTAAATGGCACAAAAACATAATAATTAATGGATATATGTGTAGGTAACATGTTAGTTGAAGTGCAGGACCCCTATTGCCCCTAGGTGTGAATGTATATGGCTGTGTGTCTGCCCTGTGATGGACTAGTGACCTGTTCAGGTTGTTTCCTGCCTTCTGCCCAATGACTGCTGGTATGGGCTCCAGCACCCCCTGCGACCCAAGAGGATAAGCAGCTTAGATAGGTTGAGTGTGTATTTATTGTAATATTAGTGTTTCTTTCTGAACAACATTTTAAATCTAATTTTCTCAGGTGCCTAAAGCTTTTGCACAGTATGTACACAGATGTCATTAGTGGGCCTCAGAGAAAAAAACAAATACCAAAAGAAATGTAGGCCTCTTTAACTATTGTAACGTATCTCAGAACATGAGGGACTTTGTTAAATAACAAATAAGTTGTGCAAAGGTTGAGCAGAGGACTGATAGTGTTTCATTAAAGTGTTTATATATAACCCCCAGAGACACATATCTCACGCTCTAACACCACCTTTGCATTGACAATTGTCAATTTGCTGAAACCATGTGAACAGAAACTAAGATCTACAAGACTAATGCAATAACCAATAAATGATCAAAATAGTGGCATTTCTGGCACAGAAATAAATCTTTTCTGCCACATCTAAAATCCAAAGCACGTAACATCGATGCGTTATTAAGAATAGTCATCAGTACCATACAAATAATTTTCCTAATAACCGTTTTTGTGGCAAAACAAACTTGGCTTTCATTAAAAATAGCACCCAAAACAGATATTTTTTACATAACAAAAGCATTTATGTTTTGTACCATTGACAATACATCTTTATAATGGTTTAATTTCTGATATATTTAGTCCCAGTGCACATACAGTTGTCTTTTTTATGCTTTTTTATAAATCTCTGGTTATGTATGTAACCATTGTTCTGTGACTGAAGACCACTAGTGGTGCTACAAGTAATGTGGACAGAACCTGAGGCATCCATACAATGAAGAAAATGGAGAAGACTCCGATTAAAAATTTAAGTAATGTCAGTTTCAAAGTCGATATGAAAGACAGCATTTATACACGTGTTCATTTTCAGGGTGGCACAGTGGCGCAGTGGGTAGTGCTGTTGCCTCACAGCACGAAGGGTCTGGGTTTGATTTCCTGGCTGGGCAACAAGGGTCCTTTCTGTGTGGAGTTTTCATGTTGTCTTTGGGTGCTCTGGTTTCCTCTCACAGTCCAAAGAAATGCTGTCAGCCTTCTTTCTTGGTTAAAATAGTCAATGAAATTACAAAATAATGTGTCATTGTGCTTGACTGAGAGGAAGTGGAGCATGTCAGTACATGGCAAAAAAAGCATAATAATTCAGTTGTATGTGTAGGTAAGATGTTAGTTGAAGTGCAGCACCCCTATTGCCCTTAGGTGTGACTGTGTATGTCTGTGTGTTTGCCCTGTGATGGCCTAGTGACCTGTCCAGGGTGTTTCCTGCCTTACGCCCAACGAGTACTGGGATAAACTCCTGCAACCTAGCGTCACTAATCAGCTCTCAGGATCAGCTTAGTTAGATAAATATCAGCTGATCACTGATCGCATATTGGTGCATAGACTTGTAAGCATGCCTGATGACAGCAGACAAATAGCTGGTCTGACTGGCAAAAGGCTGCAGTGGCAGACAGGTACAGGTAGAGTCTCAGCGCCTGAACTGGGCATAGTAATAGTAAAAGCAGGCAATGTGATAGGCTGATTGACAAACTGAGAAGATAGAACTCTTGGAATAGATGTAGGGCTGGGCCAAAATGTCAGACTCTTGTCCTCAGGGTACCATCTCATGCATGGGGGGCTGATGCAGAGAGAACATAATTCACAGACTTATTTAGCTGTTGTAATTGCTAGAAAGGCTGTTTAAGTGATAGCCACTTTAATTTGCACCACTGGCCAGAGCAAAAGGAGCTTTGTACAAAGAGGCTAACACCAGAAGCAGGTCCCAAGGTGGGCTAGCGGGTTGTTTCTGTGGGTATAGACATCTGGTACTCTTGAGGAAAGATGTAACAAACTCATGTGAACCTGAGGTGCAACCATGTACTTGTACATGATGGCCAGATATTGCTGCCAAATATACTTTTACTGTTGAGAGAAAGACCGAGGAGAAAGACCCTTATCCAGCTAGCTCTGTAAGTAATCCAGAACCGTGAGTAATGGATCTTTGATTGGGTCTGTAGCTTGAATATAATGCCACTGTGAAATATAATCTCCACCTATACGAATACATGACACGAGTGGTAGGTGCACTGGCATTCAGCAGCATGTGTCTCATGCTCGATGTGCAATCCATAAATTGTGCTCTGGCCTCATCAGCTGTAGATGGCCTGGCCAGGGGTTTAGCACTGTGTCACCCTGTTTGGGAAGGGAAGAGGCTTCCTTGATAGCTGTGATATTTGAGGTGTAAACCAGGGTCTCGCTGGCCAATGGGGGCAATCAACAGCACTCAATGCTGCTATTGTTGGAACCTGTGTAGTGTTGGCCAGAGGAGTGGAGGCGGAGGAACAGCACATAACAGATGATTGGGCCAACTGTGTGCCAAGGGCATCCTGGCCCAACGGGGTGCTGCAGTCTGCTTGGCCAAACTAGAGAAGGTGGTGTGTTGAATGAGCATTTGTGAACAGGTCCACCTCAGCTCTGCCTTACATATCCCATATCATCTGAACTGTCTCTGGATTTAATATCCAGTTTCCCAAAGAAATCTGATGGTGGAAAGTGTATTAGGTGCTTGATTTTGGTGACCGGGCAGGTGAACCACATGGAGTAAAGCTAATGGATAGGCCTATGTTAACAGCCAGAGATACCACCAGAGATACGGCATCAACCTTGTGCCTTCTAAATGTAGAACACAGTAGATGTTTTGTCTGTTCGAACAAGAATGTGTTTGCCCTGTATGGATGATGCAAAGCCTTTCAAGGTTAAGAGAACTGCTCTTAGCCTGAGCTTGCTGATGTGATACAATTGGTGAGCACTGGCCCACCTCTCCCTTATGCCTGTTTCAGACGCCACCTCAACCAAGGCAGGCTTCTGGGCTGTTTTGGTGGTCAAAGCTGTCTAGCATCCTTAAGGAAAGCTTGTGGAATGATGAGCTTGTGGAACACAAGGTACAAACATCTGCTTGTACACAGGAAGCATCTGTGGTGTTCACCTCGCTGTGTAATGCGATCATGCCCAACGAGAAAATTTTAACAAGAAGCTGGCAAATAAGACACAGACTTAAGTTTCCTGTAAGAAGATGCTGGTTGTGAATATCTATATGGAATTAGGAATGCTGTAACTTATCTACAATACTTACTCCATTAACAATCATTGTAAATAAGTGAATATAACTAGTACATCAAGTTAAGATTCTCTGTATAGACTATTGAAAAAAATAAGCTTAATATAAAGGGAGAGAAAAAACACCATCACCAACCACATGGTCAAATCCACATATAAATATCACATGAACACAAGCATGGACTGTTGCGTTCTCGCCATTATATAACCCTGTCCCACTTTCTGAGTGCAATATTCTTGAAATAGTATAATTTTGCACAGTACCTTCTTAAATGATCTCTCTCTAATTGTACTGAATGCGGTCCAGGAGCCATGTTGACTGCCACAAAATGCCGCCGTCGTTGATGTGCCAGACTAGACCCAACGCGGCTTCTATGTATGTATATCTATTATTGATATTATATCTCGATCTACCCGCATTCGTGAGATGAATACTCACAGTGCTTGCACCACCCCTGGTGGTTTGAAACAAAAATACAGAGGCATGTGCTGTATAACTTTCAGCAAAGCAGGAAGCATTTCTGTAAGATGATTTATTTTGAGTGTTCCTGCTTCTGACAACAGCAATTGCATTAGAATCTGTAAGCATATTTTATATTTTTCATTTTTGTACTTATTTATTTTTGAGAATCAGAGACTGTACTAATTGTTTAAATTATTTTATGCTTAGTGTTTATGACAGTGTGAAGCATACTAGACTAATACATGTCAAGCTTTTTTTGATGATCATTCCTCATTCATTTAAGCATTTTAATGGCAAATACTTCAGTGTTTGATGCATTACATGTATACACCTGTGTGTATGATTGAAGGAAAGAGAGATTCACTAGCACATCCAAGGCGTTCACAGCAAGACAAATGTTCTCTCAGTGTTAGCCTGTTATCCATGTCAGCTCCAGTGTGTTTATCCTGTGCTAAATGAGGGATGAGAGAGAGACAGAAAATGAGAGAAGAAGAGGGTGAAGGATCTGGCCATGTTCTGCTCCTCCTGCTGAGTGTGAAATAACAGACCAGCCACCTTTACCACACACACACACACACACACACACACACAGACACAGACACACACACACACATTATATAATGTCAGGCATGTAGCACTGGGTACCTGAGAATATTATACTTTAAAAGGTATTTGTCTAGTCAGTAGATGTTTGTTTGCTTAGAAAAACGGCGTTATTGCAACAACCAAATCACATGAATACAATGCAGTCATTTTACATATGTCAATGTTATTGTTTAACCATTCCCAAACCATCATGAAAGCGAAATATTAATTGTAGAATGTACAATGACAAAGTTAATTGTAGTTATTTGCTAATCAGTACTTCATTATATTAAATCAAGTGTGTTGGTGACGGAATTTAAGAAATCCAAGTGCTGGCTGGAGGCTTTAAGGAGATGTCTAGAACTTATCTTCATTCTTCAAACTAGCTCACAAGATATCAACTACTTGATTTTGAAAACAAGACATTTTACAAGCACATTTATTGCCAGGATAAATGGTTTAAAAAGATGTGCTTAGGTGTCTATGACTATTTTAGAGTATTGTATGTGTCATGTATTATGAATATGTAAGTACATATATGTAATAATAGTATGACCCATATATAAGTTACATATATGTAAGTACCTATATGTAGTTTGACCCAAATGTATTATATACAATAGTGCTAAAAAGTTTGTAAACCTTTAGAGTTCTCTGAATTTCCATGTAAATCTGACCTGACTTTTGTTTAAAAAAGTCGTCCAATATGAAATGTCTTTGTTGGCAAAAGTGTGAACATTTAGAATTATTACTTCAGTATAGTGTATAATTAGGGTCAGGAAGTTTAATCATTTTGTTAACAATCAAGTTTGACTTTAGGAGGCCCTGCCCCATTTGTAAAACATCAACCTGAGTCTTCACTATTAAAGTATGGTCACATACTCCAAGGGGTAACATCTAAAGATCTGCAGACCTCCCTTGCACTGGCTAATGGCAATGTTCCTGAGTGAGTCCACCATCAGTCCAGTACTCGCCAAGAAGAAGATTGCTGCCTGTTTAAAGTTACCTAAAGGCCACCTACAAGAGCCAGATAAGCACTGAAGGAATGTTTTGTGGACTGACAAGACAAAAATAGATCTTTTTGGCTTAAATGATAACTTTATGTTTGATGAAAACGGAACATAGGACCAGAACAGCTTGCCATCATTTGATGTGCAAATTCTACAGGAGAATCTCAGGGTGCCCTTCTGTGAACTGAAGCTGTACAGAAAGTGGGTCTTGCTGCAGGACTATGACCCTCCAAGTCGATGTGTGGGACTGATCAACAGTTACAGGAAACATTTGCTGAATCATTATTTGCTGAATCAAACATATTGCGGGGAGTAAAACATAAAATATGGCCTATGCAAAAGTAATAATATTACATATGTTATAAGTTCTGAAAATGTACAAACACAACACATACACACAAACACACATAGACATTGACACAGAACCTGATCTGCCCAGACACACACACACACACATATTGGTCTGGCACAATCATGACTGCTGGCAGCGTGGCAGCCTCTTCTCTTGTTCATTCAGCCCTAACCAATCATCTCTACAGTGGTTGCTACCGGAGAGGCAGGGTTGCCGTGGAAACCGGTGCTGACATAGCAGTGCTAAGTTGCTGCCGTATGGTAGTAGGGCTTTGGTGGGATGAGGGTTGCCACGGCAATTTCAGCCCATTCGTCAGTGTCCTGTGATTTATTGCTGTCTAGGAGCAACTGCATGAGAGAGAGATAGACAGAGACTAAAAGGGATGTCTGTAATTTAGTCATGGAAAACATTAGAAAAATTGACTGAAATAATTGGGTTTGCGGGTTTTGCAACATGCGGAAAATACTGTGAGTGGGAGGATTTAACAATATTGCTGATGTGTTTGAAGTGTGTGTGTCATGAACATTACATGATAAAGTGTACAGAAATCAGAATTCTCAGAGGAAGAGAACAGGACTGAGTAATAATGTGTATAAATGTTTATCTGTGAAAATACACATTGAAATACATTAAAACTAGTAAAATGATGTCACAGAACGGTAAACACCAACTCTGATCCTGGAGATCTACTTTCCTGCAGAATGTAATTTCAACCACAATCTGCCACACCTGCTCTGGCTAATTAACTTCTTGATTGGCTGGATCAGTTGCCTAGACCTCTGAAGTAGTAACATCATTTTTAGTTGGCATCATGCCCATATTAGGAACTCTGGATCTAAGCTGATTCCCTATGGGAAAGGGAATTGCGCTCAGTGCTGCTATCTCACCCTGTGGTAAGAAAAAAATGTTTTATAGCTGATAGATTTTGTCCTGTGAACATTTTCCTCAGAATGTCACTAGATCTTTTGAATTACAAAGTCGTTAAGGAGTTAAAATATGAATATTGCTACATGCAAGCTTACACTGCTGGGCAGTAGTAGCCTACGGTTTGAGTAACTGGTGTTGATATATAATGGTGTTGAAGCATAGTAGTAGACTTGTTTTCAAGCAACATCATGCAACTAATGCTACATACATGCTAGAAGCAAGACAATACTGCTGCACAGGCAGTGTTGTCTTGCTTGTAGCATGTATGTAGCATTAGTTGCATTTTGACTGCTAAAACACATCATAATTCAAAGGGTTCAGTGAGACTTGGGGGTGAAACTCAACACATAACAAATCTTATCAGGTTTATCACTTTTCTGTTTAGCATAGGGTGCAATAGCTGTGATTTTTTGAAAGTGCCATTCATTTTTCCCATATAGAAAATCTGCTTAGACCCACAGTTTGAAATACAGGCATAACACTGACTACAGAATGATGCACAAATTTACAGGTCTGGAAGCAGGTGGAACTAAACCATGCAGGAAAATAGAAGTGTGTAGTGTGTAAAAATCACCTGTTGTCTGTTGTATCAATCACTACAGAGTTTCAGACTGTCTCTGGAAGCAATATCAGCACAAGAACTTTGCATCAGCAGTTTCATGAAATGGGTTTCCATGGCCAAGCAGCTGTACACAAGCCTAAGGTTACAATGCACAATGTCAGCTGGAGTAGTGTAAAGCTCGCTGCCACTGGACTCTGGAGCAGTGGAAATGTGTTCTCTGGAGTGATGAATCATGCTTCTCTGTCTGGCAGTCTGACGGATGAATGTTAGGTTTTGCAGATGCCAGGAGAACGCTATATACCGAAGTGTCAACAGTGCCAGCAGCAAAGTTTGGTGGTGGAGGAATAATGGGCTGGGGCATTAATTTTCATTTTTAAATTTAATTTTAATCAGTTACATGCTTCCAATTGTATTGCAAAAGGTTAGTGAAAGCCATTTCCTGTTCTAGCATGGCTGTCCCCTTGTACACAAAGCAAGACCCATAAAGATTTGTTTTGACGAGTTTGGTGTAGAGGAGCTCTAGTGGCCTGAACAGAGCCCTGACCTCAAAAACCACACTGGACACCTTTGGGATGAATTAGAATGATTGTGAGCGAGGCCTTCTCATCCAACATCAGTGCTTGACCTCACAAATGCTCTTTTGACTGAATGGTCACAGACTCCCACAGACACACTGAACTCACTGAATCTCTCACCTATGAAATGGTTCAAACTTTACATTACTTCCTCCTGGATTAATCCGAATAATTCTGAAAGATGTTCAAGCACTAAGCTTCTTTGTTGAATCTTGTCTTAAAATCTCATTAGCTATTCTTTCTTCTGGGGTCGACCAGAGGAGGATGGGTTCCTCCCTTGAGCCTGGGTTCCTCTCGAGGTTTCTTCCTCTTACTTCAAGGGAATTTTTGCCTTGCCACTGTCGCCTCTGGCTTGCTCATGGAGGGCTTGGACCCGGATTCAGTTCCTTACGTCTATACATGGACTCCTTTTTTATTTTCTATAATTTTCTTTTACTTTCTTTTTATTTTCTTTTTTATTCTTTTGATCCTTCCATAAACTGATTTTCTGTAAAGCAGCTTTGAGACAACTCTAGTTGTAAAAAGCGCTATACAAATAAATGTTGTTGTTGTTGTTATAGATGTGATGGTCAGGTGTCCACATACCTTTGGCCATATAATTTATCATTTATTATTTTATTTATTAAGTAGGTGTTAGCAGGATGCATATGCTGAGCATCTTTATTTAGGGACTTCCAATACTTGTAGTCAAGGCAGGCAGGTACACACAAGGAGAGTCCATGATCATATTAAACTATTTCTGGGAACATGGTCAGGTAGTTTTGGTGAGAGTGAAGGGTGACTCATTCTCCTTTTACACAGACAACAGAGACCCAAGTCCTATTCACAACATCGGGACATTCTGCCCTTTATGTTGTAACTTAATGGTTGATTACAGCTATAGTAAACTTGTGGTCGTTTTAGTGATTGCTAGGGTCTTTTGACTATTTTGGATCTAAGCTCACATTTTCTGATTTCTGAGCTGATTTTAAGAAAAAAATTGTTTTGGGTTTGTTCAGCCAGCTGCTGGGTCTTTCTGCAGGCAGGGTAAAGTGGATGATGCAAGACTAATGCAGACAGGAACTGTATCACTTTTCACCCCATTGACTTGAATAGGCATGCAAAGGGGTTGACTGGCAACCAAAAGCATCCCAGGAATATCCTGTCAAGTGGCCCCAATTTGACACACCAAATTTGAACTAACAAAACATGTCTGTCAACCAACAACTCATTAATTTAAAAAAATTGTTTCTGTTAAGCTAATATGTAAAATGATAAAACTAGTTTTAGTTTTGTGAACAAAAAGTAAAAATTGAAAGTTGAATTGTAATGATCACCTGACACCCAATTTGACTTAAAAGCCTGTCCTCATCACCTGCAGACTGCTTAAATAAATCGTCTTCAGCCGGCAAAGCCTTTTTCATTTTTTTGCTGCACTTCTCTGCACCTTTGGTGTTCTAATAATTTATTGTGTTTTTAATTTGAATCCAGTACAGGCTCAGCTTAATATTACTACTTCTATCCCTGATAAAGTGATGAGGCTATCAAATTATCCTGATTATTCTGAACTGTGAACTGTGTTTACAATTCTGTCGCCTGAGGCTGCTACCTGCTATTATGGATTATCTCTCTCTTGCTCTCTCACTCTCTCTCCGTGTGGCTTGCTGGGGCTCATACCTAAACAAGTATCAGCTATTCATGTTTAGGGAATAAGCACCCATCGAATACTGGTGGGAAACACAGCGACTCTGCCTCTCCACCGCCGCAATGTATAGACAATATAATACTGGGATTGTGAAGACAAACTGGCCCTCACAAGACATGGCCCACTGGGACATGGGACATTCTTTTACAGGTTTAAAGAGGGAAATGCATCAGATTACAATGATTTTTGGGCAAATTCACACTTGTGTTCATTCAGTCCTTCATTTGCCTTTGACACAACAAAATATTTCACAGAAGCACTGCTTCACTGTGGACAACTGAGAGAGTAAAGAGATTAAAGCCTCAATCAGTAAATGCTGTAACTGCAGCACAATCATACAATGAGCAGCTGTGATTTTACTAAAACACATCACTGGTACACACATCGGAAGTGAAACCAACACCACTGACTGAGAACACAACATGACTGAGAAAAGATGAAAGAGAGTGGAGATGGAGCTGAAGAGAAATGCTTTTCTCTTTTCCTATTTTTGACATGATGCACACATAATCCATCACACACATACACACACACACCCTGAAATGTCATCCCTACTGCTAGAATAGTTTGCAGTCTGCAATTACTGTCTTTGGAGCCAGAAGCCATTATTAACTAGGTAATACATCCACACACATACACACACACACACACACACACACACACACACACACACTGACAGCTGAGCTACACACACACAGTTGGCACCCACCTGTGGGACCAGTGATTGAAGCAGGCAGCTCTCATCATCGTTCTTCTTCATCATAGTTCTGTCAGTGTCCCTGCACCACAGAATGAATATGTGTTGTAAGCCTGAATAGCTGCACACATCAGTGAGCCTGATGACTGATGGAGTGGACAAGGCATGTTCCCTTGTCAGAACTGTATCCATCTAGATACACCATACGTCACTGGAACAGAGTGACCTTTGAGATATTAGATTGCTTCAGACAAATAAAATCTGTAATACAAGGCAGTTATTACAGTTTTTACTAAATCAAAAGTCAACCTTCTGCATATTTTTTAAACTCCTCAACTTGGTGTAGTCAAAAGTTCTTAGTCAGCAAAACAGTTTAAGAAAAAAACAAGACTAGCAAGCCTAGTTTTTGTGGGACTGCAAAAAGCCGGCTGCATAGCATAAGTCGCACAAATGTCAATGGCATTCAATGGCATTACACTTCCCTGTGCTGTTTGAAAGACCTATGTGATAAGTGTGGGGAAAAAACACTTTAATTCAACATATGTATAGTGTGTTTCAACCTATAATTTCTCATCTGTGAAGAAAGAGTTTTCTGTTTTCTGGTTGTTGATACTATTTTCAAATGAGAAAACTCTTATTGGCCGACTCCATGTGGGGTGCGACTGGGCTGAAAACGTGGAGTAGGTATTGTAATTGGGCTGCTGTGTACAGCTCAAAAATGCCTGGAGTCAAAGATTATCTTCTCTGCTGCAGAGGAGCACAGTATGAGTAAGCCACCACACACTGGACGCACCGCGCAGCATTGTGTCACGTAGCAGAAGGCTGCTAAAGACTACATGCAGTGAGAGTGCCTATAAACAGATATTAAATTCCTTTTTAAACTCTACTCATTTAAATTGAATGTAATTAAACTTTCAATATAATTTATGACGCTTGCCATTAGTTTACTACCTTTTCACAAACTCACTGTTTTCAAGCTGAAATTTATGAGATGACAAAAAAGACTGTGCTAGTAATGTTAGCTGTAGGTAAAGACTATTTTCTGCTTAATAAGCATTTGTCTGTCTGATAGCCTTTCTCTGTGTAAATTTCTCCTGTGGTTGCCTCTTTCTCTGTGGTTGCTTCGTTAATTGCTTAATTTTGTGGGTGGATTTTTACTCAGTCCACCAATTTAATCTTTGTTAATTTCCACCCACAGACTACAAATCCTCCTATGACAGTACCCTCAGCCTAACTAGGAGGGCTGAGGTATCTCCAGGAATCAGACCTATGATCTCTTGATGATTAGGCAGTTAGACAGTTATGCCACTTAGAGCCTATAAACCACAAAGTTGCTTAAACTACTGGATCCAAAAAAACAATAAAAAGGTTAATTATCTCAGTGAATGCTGCCTGTGCTTAGATAAACAACAGTTCCATGTGGCACAACTGTCTAACTGAATGGACAAGAGATCATGAATTCAAGCCCCAGTGATGCCTTTTAAGCTAGCTAGCTATGGATAGATAGATCTTTATTGTCAATGTTAAAAACAAAGAAAATGGAAAAACCATTTAACAGCTCTAGAATTGACAGCAGAGACATAAACAAAAAGAAATAAAGACAAATAAAGCAAAAGACATAATATAGACACAATAAAATAGTATATACAACATACTAGTGCAAAATGAAATGATATATAGTGCAAAATGAAAGATGTCTCAGTCTAGTCTCAGTCTTAGTCCTAGTTACTAACAATTTAGTTTTTCATTCAACTCCTAAAGTATAAGCCTAAATTACTAAATCTGATAATCCACACAGCTTTCTAGCAGTTACCCAGAATAATGTGTAGCCAAGCAAAACTTCTCAAGATCACTTTTAAATTTGTGCAAAAACATTCTTTGTGTAAACAAATACATACTACCTAAATAACAAATAAACTGTCACTCTAAGCCAGAAGTTTGAACTTTTGATGTTTTTGTAAGGCCCATGATGTGTTTCAGTAAATGCATTTTCGGCTTTCCTGTGTTTATATTTCGCTTATTGCAACATATGACTCGATCAGCTCAAATAAATAATTGCAGTGATTATGTTAAAATTGTGACATGCCTAGTCATATCCTACCGATAACAGCTGTAGAGCTAAAGAGTTGAGGCAGTACTTGGTTCATGCAGTCACTGTCACTGTCTAAGCAGTATATCTAGCTTAATTAGTACAATGGAAATAAAAATCCCCCCTCAAAAAAGAAATGCTAACAAGTCTGCATTTGCATGAGCAGGCACCTCCAGCAGTCTCCACTATGAATACTGCTTGTCCCTCGACTAGCTTTTGAAGGAGATGGTTTAGTACATCTCCATTATTCCATTTTCAAAGCAAGACTATGTTTGAGAGGAGTCTTACCATGATGGCTGAGGATTAACAGGCCATTACTGGCCAGCTGGCAGACATGCTGTCAAGCCTCATCACTTAGCCATAGTTAGCCTGAATTTCTTTGTTTTCTTGTGCTCTGTCAAATACATTCATGGCTAAACTGTTAACTGCAACAACTCAATAATGAAATTCTTCTGCTTTTCTAGTATTCAATTCTTTTATAATTTGAATGACTGTAAATAATTGAGCTGTAACATTTCCACATTTGTGTGTGTGTGTGTGTGTGTGTGTGTGTTTCTGTGTGTTTGTGTGTGTGCATGTGAGTGTGTGTGTGTGTAAGTAAGTAATTAGCAGTGAAGCAAGACCTACCTCTGCCTGAACACTGTATGTGTGCAGGGTGGTGTGATGCTAATTGGGCATCCCTCAATGGCTGCCACCCCTGCCAAGAAAAATTCCTCATCAAGTCTAGCAGAACATTACTGTTCCCTCTTTTTCACATTCATTCTCACATCCTCTCTGTACCTCTCTCTTTTCCTGTCTTTCTGAATCTCTTTCGCTTTGGGGCCAGTTATAAACCAAAACATTTGCAGAGTTCTGAAAAAAAGTGAGTGTTGTATCTTTTATGTTTATCCTGTATTTTTCAAAAAGCTATTCAATGATGAAAACACGAGAGACTCAACAAATGATAACACATTCCACTGATCTTGTATCTTTAGTTGTCCTGCAGTCATGAGAGCCCCCACTCTACAGAACCAAACACCACACAGTTTCAGATGATGCTTATGAATTAGCTGACCAGTCAACAGTCCAGAACCTGAGATCTCGCAAAACTTCTTGCGAACAAACGTGACTTTAGATCAAAACAAATATGGCAGATGACAACAATGCACAGATTACAGTGTTAAATTTAACAGCGTAAAAGTGAAAGAGTCAAAGAACGTGAATGAAAATATACATAAGGATAAAATTATTATTATTATTATTTTTCTTTTCATTATAGATTATAGACTCCCAGGGCCATAACTAGGATTAAAATGTTGGTGAGGTCCATTTTACAGAAAAGTGACCTACATCATATTTGCAACCTTGCAGTGGCACATTTGCAATTGCTACTTATTCAGCTCTTCACTTACCTTCTAAATAAGCTTCAATACATTATCAAAGATTCCACCCATCCTGTAGATAAGAATTTAAAATTAGTTAAAGGGGTAGAATGTTGCAGAATTAAAACAAAATAGTTCAAACACTCTTTTGTTCCTGCTGCTATAAATATATTCAACATCCAAGTTTTGGAGGTTTAATTGTGTACACTTTGTGATCAAAGGTGTTTTGTTACTTTTTGTGATAGCTTTATGGTTTTTGTATACTTTGTGTATGGGGTTATTTTGTGTATTGACATTGTTTTATTTTTAGTATTGTTGTGCGGGTATGATTTTGCACCATTAATCAACTGAATGTCCTAAATGGACTTGACTTGAATAGCCAAATGTTTGTATTACACCAACTGTCACCTTTAGTTTTTTCACCAATTCATTGTAGCCTTTTCTACCCATTCCTAATTGTTTTCTACCTTTCCCTTCATTTGTTCACTATCCTTCTTTCTTTCTTCCATAAACTACTGTATCTGTTCCATATTCTGATTTGACTCCAGTTTGGCATGGTAAATTTAACTTAATTAATTATTTAATTGTTTATTAACCATTCAATTTAGACTGAAAAAAAAACATGTTGAAAACTACATATACTAAATCAGTTCATACTTTTATATTGATTTTATTTATTTACCTCTCTTTGCCTCTCTTTCTGTCTCTGCTTGCCTCTCAGTCCTCACTGATTACTGAAAAAGTGTACATTAAAAGTGTGTTATAAAAGGCCCTCTTGTTATCTTCAAATTTACTAACTTCTTTTGTCCTTGGGGTCAATTTGACCCCAGCAGTTTAAACCTCCAAGAAATATAATCTGATAACTGCCCTCATAAACTCTCACATTTATATCAGTTATATTATATGTTAGCCTATAGTATGTGTGCTGCATCAATCTGGGTAGTGTAGCATCTCCTATAGAAACATAGCAGGCAGTGTGTGGCCAAACCACAGATGTTCTGAGGTCTGCTGTTAACCAGTCACTGCTTATTGGGTAGTCTCATAACCTTTTCCACATTGAAACCTGCCTGGAAAGGAACATCTTTTGTGTTTGTCGTGAGGGGCAAATCGGCCTCAAAATCAGGCACAGAGTCAGCCTTATGATCCTGTAGTGTGGAGCTTTAACTTTCTTAAATGATTAAATGCTACTGATCTCTCTGTATGTTTGTGTGTTCACAGACAGATGCAGCCCTGATGTATGATGCGGTGCATGTTGTAGCAGTAGCAGTGCAGCAGTCCCAGCAGATCACTGTTAGCTCTCTTCAGTGCAACCGACACAAACCCTGGCGCTTTGGAGCGAGGTTCATTAGCCTTATTAAAGAGGTACACACAACAATACACGCACAGTATGTGAGTTCTATATGTGATCTTAAATGACCTTCCTTTGAGAGCTGTCACAGTGCCCTTTAGTGGCTTTGGGGGTGATGCAACATAGAATGTTTATTTAAATCAGCCAGTCACTGCATTTCATGGATGTTTTTTTTAGTTACGTTTGGCTTGCTAGGCCTCTCCAGTCATTCATTTTCGCTGACAAGGTGTGGGACTTAATTCAACTTTTGGTCTGCTTTATCTAGGCCTTATCCTAAATGGATTTTTATTTTATCCATTTTATTCAAAGTATGCTGCATAATAAATCATTACCTGTGAAAGCCAAGACAGTTTTACAAGTGAAATCAAGATGTCATTTTAAAGGAAAGTCTTTAAAACTGCTGAAAAGCCATGAACTGACCTTTTTTCCCCCAACATGATTTAATATTTAGTTTTCTTCCCTTTCTTCTGCATCGTGTATGAACTAAATGTCACATCTAGATGTGTAAGCCTGTGCTAATTGCATCTATATGTTCATACCTTTTCCTTGTACAGATATACTGGATCATATTTACACACAGCTGTTTATTTCTTCTTTCTTTGTTGTGCCTCTACTGATTTTGAGGCAGCATCATTGTAGGTAATTGGTGAAAATAGCACATTCTACTTTTTTCTTTGTTACTCTTTCTATCTCATATACTTCAATCTCTCTCTCTCTCTCTCTCTCTCTCTCTCTCTCTCTCTCTCTTTCTCTCTACTTTACTCTCTGAAAGCTTTGAAGTCAGACTTCAGAAACATCCAGCTTCAAGAACAATAAAGCTGACAGTCTCTTTGTAGTGCTCCACTGTGTCCAGATGCCAGCAGCTTGTGCTTTTTGATCACCCTTCTCATTATCACAGAAAGAAAGCCTCGTTGAATGTGTGTTCATAGAATGTTAATTCCTCTGTTATAACATATTTGCAATTGTGTAATTGAATGTATATGGTCTTTTTTTAAAAGGCTTCTTGGGATGGACTGACAGGGCGAGTTCTCTTCAACAAAACAAACGGCTTGAGAACAGATTTTGATCTAGATGTGATTAGTCTGAAGGAGGATGGACTGGAGAAGGTACTCTGTGGAAGTGTGTGTGTGATTGTGTGGACTTATTTCAGTTCAGTTGTCCATTATTGTCATAATAAAAGTACAGCATAAAGAAAACTGTTTTTGCTGTTCTGCATGATATAACACAAAACTCATAACAAATGACAAAAATACAAAATGCATGATGGAACAGTAGACCTCCTAAGCACCACGCCATGGACAAGTACCGGCCAATGGATTGTTTGGCACTGGACTGTAGAGCTTTTATTAGGCATAACATTTTGGTCCAAACCTGAATGTAACCTGAATAAGACCCGACAAACAGCATCACATTTTGTGTCTGAAAGCAACCAAAGCCCAGCTACATTTTGTCCTGACCTAACCTGACCCAAACCACATCATGTTTTGAGTCTGAAACTGTGCTAGCACATGCGTCCTCTGAGTCGTGTAAACCAGCCACTGCATCTTTTCAAACTGCCACAACACATCATTACTGGACAGCTGAATGCACTTGGAATAGAATGCTAACTGCCAATTCTCCAGATTGTTGGTAGTGAGGGTTTGTAGGAATATTTCGACTGGGCTACTACAATGTAGCAGTGAGCAGGGGCCTTTAGCCTTATTGCACATCCCTGTTTGCCCTTGCATGTGTGAAGTTTAAGTTGCTTTAAGGGAATGTTGGTTTCTGTCAGGTAATCACTATCTAGTGACAAGTGAAGAACTTTTCTGGTCTTCAGCCTTGACAGTCACCAAAACAAGGCTCTGTAACAGGCTGGATGCCAAAAACACTGCATTTGCCACACAGATATAACACCACACTATAACTGCCTTGTCTCTGTATGTTAAAGGTGCATTAAAATTTTTTAAAATTTGTTTTATTGTGTTAGTTTGAAATGCGATTTTGTTACAGATTGTATGGATTGACTATATACACCAGCAAAATATAGGCTAATAACATAACATGATAAAAAGGTTGGGAAATACAAAAAGTACTGGACAAAGGACAGACAGTTAAATCTTAGAACTCTACAGTTAGTGTTTTAATTATGCGGTACAAAAGTAATTACACATTTAACACAATGAGTTACACAATGAGTTATACATTGAAGTATGATTTCATTAAATTTACATTCTGTACTAGCATGTTTGAATCAGCACCTTTTCTGTTTTGACATCAAGAAATGACAGAAAAATGGCAAAAATATAATTAAAGGCTATACATACAACTTTTCATCAAATTCAAATAATAATAAATATCTCCTCTTGTACTCTCTAACACAAATACGATATCAATTAAACATTTAAAATCCATACAGAATTTTTTTGCTTGTTTCAATTGACTACACTGAAAAATGACGATTCAAACAGTTTCACATGAATAATATGTTACCTCAGCAGAATTTTGTCTTTATGAAGTAAACTAGATGATGGCAATTGTGTCATAGCATATTTTATCCATGAGCATTACATTGATTTTTGTTTATTTAATGCAATGTATCATTAAAACATTTTAATCATTTAAATTCACCATTTGAGAATGAATTAATATCGAATTACGCAATGCTTATGTCAGCAGCTTCTAAGATTTGTGGCAGTACACATAGTTCAGTGCTAAGAGAGCCAGTACCATCAAAACAGTAACACAGATATATGTTTATGTTTTTTATGTGTGCATGTGTATTGTATTCACATGTTTCAGACATGTTTCTTGTTATTTTCATCCCTAGATTGGCACATGGGAACCTGTGAATGGTCTAAATATGACGGAACATCACAAGAGTAAAATGACCAATGTTACAAACTCCTTGTCCAACAAATCACTAAGGGTGGCCACTATTCTGGTAAACATACATTTCTGGATGCAGCGACGAACTGTGTTCACAGACAAAGGTTTTCAGAGCCCATGCAGTGATTTCCACTACACAATAGTGCCACAAATATTGAGATTACAGCCATCCAATATTGGTTTTGGAGTTTTCTCTGTATTCTCTGAATCTTTAATGATATTATGCACTGTAGATGACATTCTTTGCTATTCGTGTGTTGAGAAACATTATTCTTGAATTGTTGCACTATTTACCCTCACTACTTACCCTCTCAGTCTTTCACAGAGTGGTGACCCCCCCATCTTTACTTCTATCCTAATTAGTTGTGAGATGTTCCACTTTTTGTTTTGTTTTTTTAGCATTAAACAACTTTACCAGTCTTTTATTGCCCCTGTCCCTGCTTTTTTAAAAACATGCTGCTGGCATCAAATGGAAAATATCTCAGTTTCAACATTTGATATGTTGTCTTTGTACTATTTTCAATTAAGTATAGGGTTTAAATGATATGCACATTGTTGTATTGTTGTATCCTTTTTGGATAGTGGGTTCTGTATCTTTTAATAATTTCTTGAACCCCAGTTTTGGAAACTAGTGTTTTTAAACTTTTACTTTTTCATCTAATCTAATCATCTAATCAACAGTACAATAGGCTCACAGTACCATGGTTTTTGGGCCACAGTAACATTATAGACAAATAAAACTTTCCATTCAGAAAAAACGTTTTTTTCTCTGTACTGTATGAAATCAAGGGAAGAAAAACATTAAAATTAAAAGTGTTTAGCTTTGACAACCTGTAGGTCCTTTGCCTTCACTATTTTAAATGATTAAAGAAAGCTCGATAGGATGTCTGTCAATTTCTTTTTAGTTTCTCCCTGTGATGTTTCATAGAGTTCAGGAATTACCTTACTGCTGAAATGTGTGCAGGAAGGGACATTGTAAAGGCCCCTGCACACCGGACAGGCAACATCACATGGCACAGAGCTGCTATAGCTGCTAGTGAATTGTGCGACTTTGTCAACATGGCCTACTGTAGCATATATAGGGAGAGTTCTACATAAAATTGTAGGTAGGATTTTTTGAGAGCCTGAATCACATGAAACCGAAGTCAGCTTTTTATTCGCCAGCTTCTTGCTCATATTTTCCAAAACATCAGCTGTGTCTAAATCACCATGTCAGAAAATGCTACTAGCAATAAACCTACAGGTAGGATTTGTCGATAGCTTAAATCTCCTTATCAAAAAATAGTCCCAGCTTTAAAACTATGAAGCTGAAGTCGATTTCTTATTCAACAGCTTCTTTTTTAAATTTTCCCATTCCACCTTAAATGGTGCAGCAGTCTAGTAAGATTAGGTGAGGTAACATACCTTTAGCATTTGTCTGTTTACCTAAAAGACTGGCTGCTGGAGTCACAAGCACCGCTGCACGTCAATTCGATTTTTGACTCTGGTATGTGTACCTCCATTATAAACAAAGGATTTGAATTTGGGGACACAGAGTGTCTGGTGTGCAGTGGACTTCTCTCTATGATGCTAGCGCTCACCATTGTCACAGTCGGGCTCAGAAAATATTAGTTATTTCATTTTCCCACTCTTCTTCAGCTTGTAGGCACTGATAGGCTCCAGGGAAATTCTGATAACCTCCATAGATGCTTTGTGGATCTGAATGTACAATGTGTGTAGCCTGCAGCACAATAGAAAAGTTTTGGAATTTATAGGAAAATAACAGGCATATCATAATACTGCTTTTCATGTGTGAGTATTGAACCATTGCGGGCGTACCAAATGTTCGATAACGTACCATGTACTGTTACATCCCTAGATTGTACATATTTGTAAAAGTAATGACACTATAGCACCACCAGCAGCTAGGCTCATTCCTCACTATCTCTCTTTGTATTGTATTTGGTTTCTCTCAGGGTTTCAGTCTTCTCTCTCATGTCTGCAGGAAGAACCATATGTGATGTTCAAGAAGTCAGACAAGCCTCTGTGTGGAAATGACCGTTTCGAGGGCTACTGTGTGGATTTGCTGCGAGAGCTGGCCGCCATTTTGGGATTCCGCTATGAGATCCAGTTGGTGGAGGATGGAAAGTATGGCGCGCTAGAGGAAAGCACAGGCCAGTGGAATGGCATGGTCCGAGAACTAATGGACCATGTGAGTGTTCATCTCAGTTTCATATGGGTTGATGTAAGATCATATAAGATGAGAAAATGAAGCATAAACCAACAGACAGTCATGGGAAATCAGGACTGGCAGCCAATTTTTTACTGTTATAAGAAAAAATCTAAATCTTGTAAAGGGGCAGATGACAGTTGTTACAAGATGATCCACTACCTGAGGCTTTAGATAGAGATGCAAACAAAAAAGCTTTAATGTACTGATGCTTTTTCATGGTCAGAGAATTCATGGACCAGTGAGTTAGTGTTAGTTTCATATGGGCTGTGTTGTGGGTGTTTTATTGAATATCTGTTGTGGTGTTGTGCCATATCTGTACAAAACAATATTTCTGTTTGAGCACACTGAGCTCCTTCTGTCTGTCTTTATTAAAATAGCTTCTCTATAACTAGACCTAGCCTGTTGTGAAGGCATCTGTTTCCTTCTTCATCTTGTGAAAGAACTGGCAGCTTTGAAAGCTGCTGGAAATATTGATGATTTCTGAATATATTACATTTATCCAGCACAATTTGTCTGTTCCAGTGGTCTCTTATCAGCATAACACAGACCCATTCTGGCAATATGTGCTATACTGGTAAGTGGCTCGTGAAAAATTCTGGTATAAATGCGTTTTATGCAAAATTAAGGAAGATTTTCCAGTTATTTTTGTAGGCAGCAGCTTCTACAGTCAAGGACTGGGGCAGATGCTTTGTAACATAGTTGATATAAATACATATGAGCCTACTGGCTGTTGAAACACTGAAACACTATGCGAGAAGATCAGTGGTCACCAGGATCTGCTTTCCTGCAGAGTTTAGTTCCAACCTGCCCCAACCTTAGCTAACACTAATGTACCTGATACAGCCCATCAGAAACTTCTGAAGATGTTCATTAGCTGGCATGGTAGTTGGGGATGGAACTAGTCTCCTCAGGAAGGTAGATCTTCAGACCCAGACTTGGTGACAACTGACCTAGAAATTAATGGTTTGCAACAGGCCCCATTATATGACATTGTCATGATATTCACTATGCAACCCAACCACCTCTAACAATATTTCCACCAACAGGAACCTTGGTCTCACCATAAAAGGAGCAGTACCATTAAGACAGAAAATAATTTTGGTTTAGTCAATTAGTTGGTTCAATTGGTTGGTTAATCAATTAGTAGATTTAATTAATGGGATTAGTACATGTTATAAATGTTAAAAAAGTAAATATTGATACTTAGGCCTGCACGTATCAGTACCATTGGTAAACCCGGAATATTCCGGTATTATAAAATATTGTGTTTTTTTTTTTCTCTTATACCTACTATCAGTGTTGGGCAAAATACTTTAAAAGTAATGATGGATGAATACTGAAAACACCATTCTAAATGCATTCAGTATTGTATTCCAGTACAATAAATAAAAAGGTAACATATTCAGAGTACTCTTACAGTATATTTAGAATACAGTGCCTTCCACAAATATTGGCACTCCTGCTAATCATGAGCAAAATGAGATGTAAAAAATATTCTCAAGTACTTATTCTGTTGATCTTTAAAAAAAAAAAAATCAAAATATTAGCAAAAATCTAAATTCTATGAATGACATATTGATTGAAGGAAAAAACTGAATCTTGTCATGAAATAAATATTTTTCTTAAATTTATGTATGCCACAAGAATGTACCCATTCATATTTTATGTTGTTAAGTCCACCAGAGCGATTAGGAACAATTAAATGGTCAGCCATGCTTTTCTGTTTCACTAGGGAACATTAGAACGACCAGAGAATACAGCAGTGATGTACAATAAAAGGTTATCGAAAATACACATTTCCACCATCAGGTCAATAATTAAGAAGTTTAAAACAACTGGAGATGTTAAAATTTGCCGGGAAGAGGACGTATGCCTATACTGACCCCATGCACATTGAGAAGGATTGAGAAGGACCCCATCCACTCCTAGTGCCAGCAATAAAAAATAAATTCAAAAGCTGACAGCCTCAACCAGAAAGCTTAAACTGGGCCATAGTTTGGATCTTTCAGCAGGACAATGATCCAAAGCATGGCTCAAAAAACAACACAAAAATGGTTTACTAACCACATAATTAAGGTTTTGCCATGGCCACCCCAGTCCCCTGGCCTAAACCCCATAGAAAACCTGTGGGATGAGCTGAAGAGGAGAGTCCACAGTGTGGACCTCAGAATCTGAAGGATCTGAAGAGGTTCTGTATGGAGGAATGGTCTCAGATCATGTGTTCTCCAGTCTCATTAAGCATTACGGAGCTGTTATCTTTGCAAAGGGAGGGTGTTCAAGGTATTAAATTAAGGGGTGGCAACAGTTGTGGCACACATAGTTTGAGAAAAATGTTTATTTCCTCATATCATTTAGTTTTTTGCCAATTAACATACTTAAAGTAAAGGTTAGATTTTTGTTATTAATATTTTGAATGAAGGATCAAAAGTGTAAGCAATAAAGAATATTTTTTACAGCCTGTTACAGCATGTTTACCAGGGGTGTCAATATTTGTGCAAGGCACTGTACATCCCGATAAGGCACATGGGAAAATTCACAGTTTTCTGTGCTGCAAGGGGTCAGCAGTTTGCTTCATGCAGTTCATCTGTTACTATGTTTCGTGAACAGTTCACTTATTTAAATAAAGTTCCAAAATCCTCAACATTATTTTGGCTCTCATCACCTGCTTCAGTCCACTGCTCCTTTCCATAATTCCACTGTCATCTCAAGAACTAAATCAACAATTGTCAATGTCATTTTCAGTTAATGGCATTGTCACAAAATGCATGCCTGAGTCTTATCACACACCAATGCCAAGCATTTTTCAACCTAATGTCTATGTGCCACATTTGTAGCATAGTTGTGTAGTGAATTACCAGTGGTAAAGAGTTTAATGCAGAACAGAAAAGAGCAGAAGCCAGAAAATCCAGAAGAAAAAAAAAACATAAAATCCAACTCAAAACACATTTATAATAGAAGTAATAACAAATTAGATGTAAATTATAACATCAGAGCAGATAATAAATGCATAAATTAATGAATAATTCTGATAACATATGATCCATCCCTGCATAATCCTAAAAACTGATGTTCATTTCATTACCAGCACATCGTCTTTGACCTGAGAGCTCATGTCAGTGTGAGGTGGATTAGTGCAGGGTGGGTTATAGGAACATGGTTTTCTCCAGAGATCTTATTAACAGACACTGCAGTCAGAGCATGTCCATGTGTAAGAGCAGCTCTAACCCGACGCTGGGGAGGTCCACTACACAAATGAATGATATAATCCTTAAATTAGCTGTATGTGATCATTTGAATGTTGATTAGTTAGAGCAGCCGATTTCTTTTTGATCTCATTGGCTTGGTTAAATACCTCATAATATAGGATCACTATTACTTACTCTTCATCTTAGTGTGGGATTTAAATTGCTTTAATCAAACTATTAGTTGTTTAATGCTGTGTAGATTTTGTAATTTTTATAAACACATTTCAACAATCCCAGCATGATAATCGGTGAATTTCAAGAATCAGTAAACTAATTGATAAAGTACACAATAAACTGATATTATCACAAACGTGGTGCTGATATTAAAGGAATACTCTATCATTTTTCAGTGTCTAGCTGACACATTTGTAGTGTGCCATTACTACAGTTACTAAAGTTTTATTTCACACTTCTACAACCTAAGAGTAGCTTAACCAGTTTGCAGTTACTATAGTTACTGAATAATAAGCCTTAGTATGTAATAAGCCTAGGATTTAAAGGGGTTAACTTGTTAAGTTCCAAAAAAGTAATTCAGAGTGGTTTCATGTGAAATGCTCTGTTCTAGTGAAACATATTGAGACAGAGTTGTTCACAGTGGTGGTAATAGGAACCAGACATCTGAAGTTGTTAAAAGGTATCTCACAAAATGCAATAGTTTGACACTGTGTTTTTGAGATAGTTTTTAAGGTTTGGGCCTAAAAATATATTATTTAATATATATTATAATATATTATTTAAAAATATATTTTTAAATGCTTTCATGGGGGAGAGGTACATGCAGGGCATTGTTGGGCAAAATAGTCCACAAACTATTTATTTATTTTAACTCAGGAGACGTATAGGTTCACTGGTTGTGAAGATATCTTTACTCCTGGCTCTTGTCAGCACCACTGTAAAGAAATCTGAGTTGGTAAAATTGCCTACAATTTACTGTTTAACATCAGTCCTCTCTGAAAGACTGGTTACATATCAACAATTGAATTACAGAGATTATTTTTTAAAAATTGATAGTTGGGTCATTATTAAACAGAGCACTTATCGGGTTAATCTAAGATTGGTTCGTAATTTATAATAGCAAGCTAGATTAAGTGTTCAACCCTCAATTTATTTTATTTTGGGTTCAAATATAAAATAAATAAATAGCAGTAATTCATTTTAATCATTGTGGGGTATGGCATTGAAAGTCAGCTTCATTTGTCAGTGTACAATAAAAAACATTGTGAAATAAAAAAAAAACATACAAAGAATGCAGCATAAAGTGACTAACGTTACTTATAAAGTTACAGTTAGGTACAAAAGTGGTTGCTGACCTTTTATATCTGCCCCTTTGTTGGATCAGGTTGAGGTCTGCTTTCTTGTAGCGAAGCGGAAAAAGCATAACAAACTGAACCAAACTTTTTCTTGCACAGATAAATCAGCAGCTGGGTTAAAGTGACTCAGCGGCTGGGTAGCTACACCTGGCAGTACTGGAAGGTGGAAGGACCATTGTGATGTTTGCATTGTCTGTACTGTTGCTGAGATTGACCCTGCCACTAATCCTCAGCAGCTAGGCTACACAAACTACCCAGCACAGTGCAAATAACCCAAACCCAAAATACACAAAATGATGCAACAGCCAAAACCCAGCATTTTTTGTAGTGTATAGAGCGGATGAATCCATGAATCCATCTTTTGAGTAATGCTTTCCCTATACTGTTGTTTGATGTGTTTGACAGAAAGCAGACTTGGCAGTGGCTCCCTTGACCATAACATACGTGAGGGAGAAGGTGATTGATTTCTCGAAGCCCTTCATGACATTGGGCATCAGCATCCTGTACCGCAAGCCCAACGGCACCAACCCTGGCGTGTTCTCATTCCTCAACCCCCTCTCTCCCGATATCTGGATGTATATTCTGCTGGCTTACTTGGGTGTCAGTTGTGTGCTGTTTGTCATAGCCAGGTAACATGACAAGTTTAGCAAAGCAAAAAGTATTGTATATACTGTCAAGATGAAGCTCTGGAGTTGTGAAGATGTGTTACAGTTTTCAATATAATTGCTAGGAAAATCACCTCTGATTACAACATACTGCATATAAAGCCATTTATTTCACTTCCTTTAGCACAGAACCTTATTTATTTGAAATTTATTTATTTACATTTTCTGCTTTTTTATTTTTCACAAGTCTTTCTTCCATGATCCTCTAAAATTCTTCCGTTGTCGCTTTAACTGGAATAACTGGAATGAGTCTGCTGTGATTCTTACCTACCTTCAAGTTATTCCAGTTACTACTGTTACTACCACTACTACTGATACTACTTATAATACTACTACTACTATTACTAATAATAATAGTAATAATAATAATGATAATAATAATCAGAATCGCATATTAGTCTATGTATATGTCACTCATTTCATAGTACCACACAAATGAAAGAATTGTAATCAATACAGCACACATTAACCTCAAGACTTTTGAGTGGTGTGTCGTTTCTTAGACCCTCAGAAGAATTGTGGTTAAAGCTGTTTGACTCTCAGTGTTACTGGCACTATGATCTTTAAACAGAAAAGCCACAATTGTCACCTAAGTTGGTTCAGAATATGCATAGAAAAGTACTTTATTCTGATGAGGAATGATGGGTAAGTTTGCTGTTCAACTCATAGAGCAGAACCTTCTGCATTTTGCTGATTTCATTCATATTAAACAGATTATATTAATTAGAAAATATATAAGCCCATACAACCATTTTTCCATTTCACATTTTTTCTGGGGATTTCTGGAGTTGTTTTTCCAAATCACCCAACCAAATCAAACACTTTTTTAACACTTTTAACACTTTTTTCATTCACAGTAAGAGTTCATTAACAATATATTATGTATATGATATTTTAGTTATATTTTACTTTTATTATGATAAATTATGTAAATTGGTATATTCTGTTTGGTTGATCTACTTCTAATTGAACATGAGCTTTTCATACAGTGTTTAACACATTGACACAAGGGGGCTATTTGATATGAAAAATGACCCATAACAGACAGCACTTTTTACATAACTAGTAGAGGGCAGGCAGGTGTTAAAACTGTGCTACAACAAAAACAGAAAAAAGTGAAATCAGCAAACACAAAAGGATGTTGTGTCTTTTTCAAGCTATTTGGCACTGAGGAAGTTCTAAACACAGGATGCTTTGACATTTTTCAGTCATCTTGCTCGTACAGAGTAATTGTTGCCACAGTGTGCAATGCCACCATCTTTTGAAAAAGTTTCCCATCAGACTGATTAAACCCAGTTTGACATGCAGATAGCCAATAAGGATGCAACTGACAATATTTGCACATTTGTGGCCATCATAGCATACAGTAGTTATCAGACTTTCTGTGTAGCTTTGTGTACTGAATCTATTAAAAAGGTAAAAAGGTAAGTAAACTGAAGGATAAAACTGTATTATAATCTTTTTTGTGGTGTAATATACAGTGCACTCACTGGCCACCTTATAAGGCATACCTACTTTTTGTGTACTGTACACTTTTTGTGTACTCCATTTAATGTCCACTTAATGTGAAACATCTACTTTGTTCCACCTTGTAGATGTGAAGTCAGAGACAATAGCTTATTTGTTGCAGCACAGTTTGTGTTATTCTAACTATGTAGCGTTTTTCTAACTATGTGTAGTGGCCCTCCAGTGGGCCATGATGGTACTGTTAGGGGGCCTTTGGCGATCCATTTTTATTTTAAAATATTATTAATATGCAACCCCATTTCCAAAAAAGTTGGGACGTCGTAAAAAATATAAATAAAAACAAAACGCAATGATGTGCATTTCATTTAACCCCTTATTTTTAATTGAAAACAGTATAAAGTTCCAAAAAAGTTGGGACGGGGTCAACAAAAGGTTGGTAAAGTTGTGTAGTGCTAAAAAAAAGACCTGGTGGTTGATTGGCAACAGGTAAGTAACATGATTGGGTATAAAAAAGCATTACAGAGAGGCTTTCAGAAGTAAAGATGGGGAGGGGTTCACCACTCTGTAAAAGACTGCCCGATCAAATAGTTGCAACAATTCAAGAATAACGTTTCCCAACGTAAAATAGCAAAGAACTTTTTGTTTTTCATCATCTACGACACATAATAACATTAAAATATTCAGAAAATCTGGAGAAAACTCTGTATGCAAGGGACAAGGCCAAAAAAGACATGATTCTGTAGCGGAAATCACTGCAAAGGCTCAGAAACACTTCTGAAAACTACTGTCTGTAAAAACAGTTCGTCGCTGCATCCACAAATGCAAGTTAAAACTCTAAAACACAAAGAAGAAACTGTACATAAACAGGATCCAGGAATGCTGCCAGCTTCTCTGGGCCCGACAAATCAACATTTGAAATTATTTTTGGAAATCATGGACATTGTGTCCTCCGGGCTAAAGACCACTCAGCCTGATATCAGTGCACAGTTCAAAAGCCAGCATCCATGATGGTATAGGGGTGCATTAGTGCACATGGCATTGTTGACATGCACATTTGTAAAGGCATCATTAATGCTGAATGATATATACATGTTTTGGCAACATATGCTGCCATCCAGACGACGTCTTTTTCAGGGAAGGCCTTGCTTATTTCAGCAAGACTATGCCTAACCACATTCTGCATGTATTTCAACAGCATGGCTCCATATTAAAAGAGTCCGGGCACTAAACTGACCTGCCTGCGGTCCAGACCTGTCACCCACTGACAACATTTGGCGCAGTATGAAATGAAAAATACGACAAAGGAGACCCCAAACTGTTGAGCAGCTGAAATCCTATATCAAACAAGAGTGAGAACATTTCACTTTTAAAACTACAGCAGTCGGTCTCCTCAGGTCCCAAACACTTACAGAGATTTGTTAAAAGAAGAGGTGATGAAACATGGTGGTAAACATTCCCCCATCCCAGCTTTTTTGGTACACGTTGTTGGCATCAAATTCAAAATGGGCATATATTTTTCAAAAAACAATAAAATTTCTCAATTTCAACATTTGATAAGTTGTCTTTGACATACAGAACATTTTCAGATTTTTGGTATTTATGTTTTGTGATTAAAAAGTCTGATGAATCTGAAAAAAGTCTGAAAAAAAGTCTGAAGTTTGCTACATATATTATTCTGTTATAATTTTTTGCATTTCCAACAATAGGGCCAGTTAAATATTCTTGTGGATCACAGAAGCTTTTGCAGTTGGCAGTTGTCACTGAGCTGTTTAGAAATGTCAGTAACCCTGCTGTGTGTGATCCAATTTATGTAGCGAACACTAACATGTCACCACCATGTCAGTGTCATTGCAGTGCAGAGAAGGATCCACAATCCAAAAAATACCTGCTCTGTAGTGGTACTGTGGTGGTCCTGGCCACCAAATCACAACACATTATACAGAGAAATTCAATGTGTAATCGTAGAATTATAAAATACACCTAAAATGTAAATGGACCTGATAGTGCACAATGACTGATACAATGGAAGTGTACATAATAAGGTGCCCAGTCCAATTTTTCCCCATATTTTTAGACATTTAACAATGGCTTGCCATTTGTGACTGCACTGAGATTTTTTACAGATATGGGCCTGTGGTGTAGCAAGAAAAGCAGGATGTGGGCAAGCTGATAACCTAGCTACCAAAGTTAGCATATATTGCTCAGATGTACTGAACTCGGTAGCCTGAACATTGGTCTGACATATTTTGATTTTTTGAGATTATGATTACGAAAACACACAGACAAACAAAAATCAGAATAGAAAAATAACAAAAAATCATGACTTAATGCATCAGACTTAAAATTGTGCAATTATGAGCATTAATTAATTCTCCAAATCATTGTACTAATGAATAAATGTACATAAACGTATTTGAATAAATGGATGAATAAATATCATGTTGTATTGACTCTCCTCAAAACATCTGAAGTAGTTAAAAGACAATGTCCTTGGTGCCCTCTCTCTGAGTAATGTGCACCTAATTGCTTCTGTGACACTCTCAGAACAGAGTTACCAAGCAGATGCAATATTTGCAGCGTGTGCATTAGAACTGACTTATCTGCACTGCTAACGAATTCGCTGAATGTTATTCAGTTTATATCTCAGATTTTACCCTGATTATTACACTGATCATTTTACTGTGAATGTATGTTGGAACTTTACACAATTAATTTTTTTCAAATACTTAATTGCAGCAAGTGACTTGTTGGCTGTGCCATTTAAGGTATTTGGCTTAGATCATATGCCTCCTTGGGGGCTTCCACTGAGCTCATGAATTTCCAAGGGACATCTTGAATATAGAATATAGAATCTTTGCTCATGTATAACAAATCTGTTAACTTCTACAAAGCAGTATGGAAATTTATAGATCTTTTCATCATGACTGGAAGTGTAATGCCCTCTAGACATAAAATCTTTTTTTTAAGACCCTGACAACACTTTAAGAGCCCTTTCTCTTTATATTTTGTGTAATGCAAGAATATTCTAAAGCGTACACTGAGATGGTAGTTTATTAGGTCCTGTACCTTGTACTTAAACCCATTGACCATTTTATTAGAAACACCTATCAGTGTTTCTACAGTGGGCTACAGTCAGCAACTGTAAACACCCTATCAGTGGCAGCCCAAGAACTGCAGTTTTGGAGGATACAACAAATTCACGAGCAGACAAATTTCTTTCTTAGGGAAGCAAAACTCAGTATGCTTATGTATGTTTTAAATATGCTTTGCAGACCAACATAACTTTAATACA